>NC_056735.1:1548062463-1548142463 GCF_019279795.1 Protopterus annectens
TTTTTTTATCCTTCCCCCCCATGATGTCACCTACCTCTTACTCTGTTCCTCCCCCTTCTCTAACTCTTACACTACTCAGAAAGTGCTCATTACCTATGTGGCATCAGCCTCCAGGGTACTGCACCAGTTCCTGGATGCCATGTCACCACGGTTGTTGGGAGGGTAGCCTAATGGTTAAGGTGTTTGCCTTACGAGCACAAGGTACAGGGTTTGAGCCTCAAAAGGGATAATTGGCTAGGCTTAAAATGGCTCCCAAGGGCAGTTAGCCTAGTACTAATCTATGAATCTATGAATCTATGAATCTATGAATTTACATAGGATTGCCTAGTAATGCTTAGTTACATATCTTACACGGAGCTTCCCCCCCTTGACAACCACTAAACGGAGGCCATATTGTTTTTGCTCTGCAAGTCCCTCCATTGACATTTCATGTAATACATAAATCCCACAATTGTGGGCTTATAAGCTTCGGTTTTCAGTTTTAGGTAGCGCACCCGTTTGCTGGGTGTGCTACAGTTAAACACATAAATCCGTGAAAAAAAAAGTTATATAACTTTTTTTCAATTTTTTCATGCCAATGGCCACATATTTGGCCATTGGCATGCTTACTGTAACAAATGCACTTTATTTGGAGCTGACATAGCTCCGTTTTAATTTGCAGAAATGTACTCAGTTGTCAGCTGAGTACATTTCTGTTAACACGTCCGTTACACGGACTGGTTTAAGCCAGGATCGCTCACATACCTCATTTGCATATCTTGGAGCTGCAAATGAGGTATTGAGCATTTACGCCACTGTAAGAGACGTGTTAGCTGTCTCTTACACGGAGATTTGGGCTGTTGCTGAATCAGGAGGCTTACACGGAGGCTTACACTACTCTTAAACTCCGTGTAAGCCTTCCTGAATCTGGCCCAGTGTGTAATGGGTTCAATTTCAATGTATGTCAGTTTATTACTTCATGAGACTTTGTATTCCTGTCATATATTTAATTGTAAAAGTCTGTATTTCTATACATATAATGCATTTCTGTAACATAACATTGGAACAGTACAGCAAGACATCACATTCAACAATATTGCAGCCCTAGCAGGAAGACATATTAAGCCAACCTTATCCTAAGTATTGGTGTTTATTGCATTCTTCCTTCCCTTATTTGTATCTATAGCAATCAGTTTATTCACAAAGCAGGACAAATTAATGATGATTCAATACATCAATAAGTAAGACTAAATAATAATTTACCTTGTCACTGCCTCAGTGTCACCCTGATGGTGTATCTTCTGCCTTCTGTATCACAATTCTTCCACCTCTCCACTTATTCAATATTTGGCACTGGGCAACAAATGCAACTAACGCTAAATGGAAGTACAATGCTTATAGTTATATATTTTAAATGTGATTGCCTTCATCTGCATTATTCTGTCTCACTTTGCCTCACTGTGTTTAGCTTTGTTTATTCAGTTTCTGTAAATTTAAACAAGTATGGATTACAGTGTTCACTATGGTAATAAAGATGATTGCATACATTCATGTCTGTTGAAATTTGCTGTCAGCTCTTACCTTTCACAAATATGAATTTCTACATACTGTGCTGAGATATAGTTAGGTGTAAATTACTTATTGGGTAAGTCATTACATGTGGCAATCATAGTGCTGTTGCATTGTCCTGTGCACACATATGCATTTGAAGTATGACCTGGGATGCACTGTACTATCTCTTACAAGCATTGATTTTACAAATATTCAAATGTCCAATTTCAGACAGGTACTCTTTGTCTTCCCCTGTGGAACTTATAGCTACTACAGTGTTCTATACACTGTGTAATCTGGATAATTAGAAGGTTCGATACCTAGCACTTGTACGTGTGCATTTGTATGTGACCATTTCACCTGAAAATTATACTTTTAATTGTTCTCACAGCTCCCTTACCATTAATTTTACAGTAACATCCTCTCTGAAACACATTAAGCTCACCCTAACAAAAGTGCAATCTCTCCCATGTGAGTCAGGCTTTTTCTGTGGTGCTTGTGACTATTAGATTGATCTCTAGATTGTGTAACTCAGACAGGTATGAGGTTCAATACCCAGATAAAAGATGTGTGTGTGAGGGACTGTGTGTATCCTTTGGTGGTGTATCCATTTTCCCTGAAAATAGTACATTTAACTGTTCTTTCAGCTCCCTCATCCCTTCTCATGTAGCACTTGAAAGTAATATAGTGCTTTCTAGATGATTTAACCTACATAGGTAAGAGGTTCAGTACCTGACATAGTAGAACTGTATGTGTGCAATTGTTTAGAATTAGTTGAGCGTGTGCTCACTCAACCTGTACTCTACATTTAAATCAAAGATAACTACACTATCCCAGATGGCCACCTTTCAGATCCACACATTTATTGCTACACAAATGTGTAGCTATGCATATCGTTTGCAATGCAATGATTACAATTTTCTATGTATTACATAAAGGAAACTCTGCTTATCTAGGCATTACAATGTCAACAAATGTGTGCATTAATGCTTAAAATAACAGAACCATGGGTTGAAAAATAGGCAATGAATGTTTGTAGAGGTGAAGTAATTCAAACATTTGTTAAGTAGACACATGCACGCAGACACACACACACACACACACACACACACACACACACACACACACACACACACACACACAATGTACAAACATACATGCACTTTTAGACATTCACATTAACATAGACACAATCACACACACACACACACACACACACACACACACACACACACACACACACACACACACACACACACACCACACATGTACAAACATACATGCACTTCTAGAAATTCACATTAACATAGACACACGTGCTCACACACACACACACACACACACACACACACACACACACACACACACACACACACACACACACACACACACACACACACACACACACACACACACACACACACACACACACACACACACACACACACACACACCACACATGTGCAAACATACATGCACTTCTAGACATTCACATTAACATAGACACAATCACACACACACACACACACACACACACACACACAGCCACCCATCAATGGGCAAGCCCCTCAACATACATGCCCTGTCACATATAGACACACTCTCATGCACAAACACGTATTTGTGTAGCTCAGGGGATTATTATTTTCGTATAATATAAGTAAAAAAATGTATATATAAAAATCGCTAATTTTATTTTTTATTTTGTTAAGGAATAAAACCATGTGAACCTCATCCTGACATAGCACATGAAATAGCCATCTTATTTTATAAAGTGCAAAATAGCCATAATTATGCATCTAAAAAGCATTTCCTCATGTGCAAGAACAGTATGGTTCTATAATGTCATAAGAAAATTTATGTCAAGATCAAAAATTAAAATTAAATACTTTTTGATCATTTATCAGCCCTGATACTCAACCAAGGTTTTTAACTGTTTCGCATTCAGCAAAGGTATGGAATAATATTTTGTAACTTCCATATGCAGTGTTCCTTTCCTTAGCACTTTTGTATTAAATACTTTTTTTCTGACCATGTTTTGATGCACAACAACCAAACAAAATGTTTCATAAATATGGACAGTATAAATAAGTTAATTATTGTATGTTTTCCCTTCTGATTGAGTTACTTTAGTGCCTCCATGCTGAAAAAAAAAATAAATATGAGATTTTTAGACTTTCCTAATATCTGCAGTAGGCAAATTCTGTTATGTTTACTGAATGTGAAAACTGTTGCAATACATAGTATGTCAATGAATATCTTGAAATTTTCCTTTTTTTTTCATTTTTCTTTTACTTTTACATTTTTTTCTCATGTCACAGGATGTAGTGTAATACCCTATGAATTTGGTTGCTTTTCATTCTTTTTTTTTTCTAATTTTATGAAACCAAATATGATTGCTCACAAGAGAAATATTGTAGCATTTTCTGAAGAGGAAACTATAGTAACATTCAGCTTTGATTAGTGTACCCATCAAGAGCTAAAGATTTTTATTTTATTTACTCTTATTCTAACCTTTGTCAACCCACTCAGAACAGAAAGTATAATGCCCTGTGAATTTGGGGCCTTGGCAATCTCCACTTGTATTGCAATTTGTTGTTTCATTAGTGGGGTTTGCTTGCTCCACCGCTGGTACTTCTGATGTAGCCAGGCCAAGAATGAGTGGCCATTAAAGGAATGCTTTGATGTTTGCTGAAAGAGAAATTTAGTGCCCTTTATCAGTTGCAACACTGTCTTTTAATAGTCTGAGACTTTTAATTCTTTTACATGCATTTTGTTTTTAATTCTTTCCAGATTCAGGGTAAACATTGCAATAGCGTGTGACATTGGGCACGTTTGAAGCTCCATTTGTTTTACCTTTTATTGTCTGGTCACATGGGTTTGCCCACCCCACAGAGCTGGTTATTCTGATTTAACCTGATGAGGAGTAAGAGGCTTTGATCATAATACTCATCATATACGTCATGTCCAGTGGAGGAACACAAAGACGAGAGTTTGTATCTGAGAGTGACATGCATATGTGTGGAGACTACAAGGAAAGAGGTTAGGGTAATACTTATCATATGCATCATGTCCAGTGCAGGAACACTAATTCAAGACCTGGCATATGAGAGTCACATGCACATCTAGATAGACTTCAAGTAAAGAGGCTAGGATATTCTGCAATCTGTAAGTAGATATTCTTATGTTTTGATGCTAAATTTAACTACTTATTAATAAAGCCTGTTTTAGTTAAGAAATACCTGAGCTCGAATAGTAGCAGAACATGCTGATGTATCACCTTTTTTGATGTACAAAAACAATTAACGTCAACAAAGAAATACCAAACTTGCTGCAATTTAAGTCCAGAGTACTGCGTGAAAGATCTTATTGAATCATAGCTGCTATTCTTTTGCATAAATTGTTGGTCAGTGAAGGAGCTATTTATTTAACATTTATCAAATTAACAGACATTGACATTACCAAGCTACCACTTAGGTGTTGCAGCAGCAATTAGAATAGAACTCATTTAACTTGCATATTGAGTGCTGTTACCTGTTGTATAAGTGTTGGGGAGGTATAACAGGCAGGAGCAGCTGACTGACATCTGAATTGATTTACCACAACATAGCTCTAACTTTTAACAGTAGTTGTTAAACTGATAAATAACTATTATCCACTTAGCTATCTGAATACAGTCCAGTCAAGACTGTTACTGTTTAATGCTGGGGTAATACTGTAGGAAATGTATAATATTTGTTAAGATGTCACGCTAATCTTCACTTGATAGCTGGTTATTACTTTGGACAAGATTTAAACAAAATCTTTCAGAATTTGTTGCATTGATAAATGTATAGCGGCTGAACATTAAACTATGAGTATATTACTACTGATTTGTGGCTAGAGCTGCATTAGCGTAATATTTAATCTAGTGCTAGCATTGTTATGGATAAATGGAAATATGTTATTTAAATGATCTCATATGAAACAGAATTCCTCAGCAGAGTAATATCTGCAAAATATTTATCAATAATCACGAAATGCTAGATGATGAAAACACCCTATTTTAAAATGCCAACATTAAATTAAATGATGGAAGAGTACAAAGCATAACTGCTGGACACAGAATAGAATGGTTGTTGTTTGTTTTCCGCTTTACATATTAGAGTTCTAAATATCCAGTTTTATGCAGTGAAAATAGTATCTGTACAAAACATTTTGGAAAGGGGAATGATGAACACATTAATAATGTTACAACAAAAAAAACATTACCCAATAAGGAGGTAATAGAAACATAATAAATGAAGCCATAAATAACATTAACCAGGATGTGTAAAATGATATGCTGTCCAGATTAAACCTTTAGCATAAACTGCTTTAATCTCCACTTTTGTCTCACAAATTAAAAGACTTCATCAGAAAACACTCATCAAAAGAATTCAAACACCCTTCAATTTATAAAAGGTAAAATATCACATGACCATTAATGAATTAAAAAAAAAACAGCAAGTTAATAAAATGCATTCACAAAAATAAAAATAATAGTACTATATATAACTAAAATCAGTTCTATTTTAATATTCTATTTTCCGAAAACACTTTACTTTAATAGTGTCATTCAATTCAGGAAAACAGTCAGCTCTAAGCTTTATTTGGCATTCAGTCTCTTTAATTTATAGTCTATTCTTAAAGTCCCCCCCCCCTTAAATCCATACAAATGTGCTCAACTATAAAAAATAAAAAAATATATTTTTATATTCCTTACATTCAGTAGAATGTTTAAACAAAGCATTGTTAAATCACCTGTTTTAGTATAGACACTCTTTAATTCACTTTTGGAAAGTCCTTATGGTCATTCCTGCATAAAAAGCCTGACATCCTGAATATTTTTTTAACATAAACTACCCTTAAAAGTTACAATTAAACTGGCAGTTTTGTAACAAAAGCGTGATCTAAATGCTCAGAACTAATGCATTTTCCTTCTAATAAATCTGCATACATCACACCTTCTACCTTTAACCATTTCAGAACTTATTCTACTTATGTTTTTCTTTATTATTTCTGCTTATTCCTTTCCTTCTCCTCTATTTTCTGTTCCTTGTCTAGTGATATCATACCTCATTAATGTCAAAATACATACACTGAGTGTATGTGCCTTATTATTGCTCTTGTATCTCCAGCTATTACTTGTTAACATGTCTCTGACTTATGTGAAATAATATAACTTCTGAAGTATATATCCTTACTATTTGTCAATACATAGGTTCATAGGCTGGCACTAGGCTATCAGCCCTAGGACCTACACAAGCCTAGCCATAACAATTCCCTGGATATTTCTTCCCACAATATTTAATTCCCTGGACCCCTGTCTAGCAGGGCGACTGACGTGATCCCCGAGGTAAATTTCCTATCTCCCATCAAGGTTCCTTTTGCAGAGGGCCAAGGAGGTGTTCTGCTTGACATGTATGGGCAGTCTATTCCAGAGTATGGGGAGTCTCTGGGTCAGGAACCTATCTCTCCAGCATGTTTTGCTCATTGTGATGACAAGGTTTAGATCCCTGGAGTGTGTGGCTCTCAGGGATTTGGACTTCTTTAAGTGGAGCATGTCCAACAGCTCAGGGTTTGACATAGCCTTGTATGTTAAGCATAGATTGCCTCTGAGTAGACGATATGCCACAGAGTATAGCTGGAGTTTTTTTTAGATGGTCAGCATAGGGCATCTGCTTCAGGTCTGTGAGTCTTTTAGTGAGGTATTTCTGCCGCCTTTCCAGCTGTTGCAGATGTCTTGAGAAGTACATACTAAACAGGGAGTTGTACTCTATAATGGGTCTAATGAGGGATGAGTACAGTGGGACAATGACCTCCTTTTTTCTGGATGAAAAGCCCTTAGTGATGAGGTGTGCCACATAGAAGGATTTCCTGACTGGTGTGGTAATGTGGTTATCGAAGGTGAGACCACTGTCCTCCTGTGTCCCTAAGTCTCTCATCACACTTTCAGTGTTTAATGTACTGCCACCTATGTGGTAATTTATGGGTACATGTTTTTTCCAAAAGGGGATAACTATACATTTCTTGGCATTAAGCTTGAGCCCATGGCTCTGGCATCAAGCATCTGTTTCTGAAAGGCCCTTTTGTAGAATATCCACATCATTTGGGGATTCAATAATGGCTCCCAGTTTGCAGTCATCTGTGAACTTTGTTAGCCAGAGTCCCTTAGTGTTGGTCTGTACTTCAGAGAAGTAGATGCCAAACAAGAGCAGTCCCAGGACTGAACCCTGAGGTACTCCACTTGTCACTAGCCTGGAGCTGGATTTGGAGTCAGCTACTTTTACAGTCTGGGTTCTGTCACTAAGCCAGTTGGCAACCCATTGGGTGACATAGGAATTTATGCCCAGCTTAGTAAGTATATCAATGATTCCAGAGTGGGGGATGATGCCAAAAGCCTTGGCGAGGTCCAGATAGTCTGTGTGGACCGCCTTACCCACGTCCACAGCTCTGGAGACTGAGTCGAAGAAGTCAATCAGGTTCAGGAGACAAGATCAGCCCTTCAGGAACCCAAACTGCAGTGGTTCCAGTGTTTGAAGATTGCCAATGTCTTTGTTTATAAGTTCCATGATAAGGCATTCCATGCCCTTTCAGATCAGGCTCGTCAGACTGATGGGACGGTAGTTCCCGGGATCCAAGGTGGATCCCCCCTTGTGGAGTGGGGTAACTGTAGCTGTGTGCCACTCAGTGGGTATGAAGCCTGAGGTGAGGCTATGATTAATGCTTACTATGTTTAATTTTTGGGTCTATTTCACATTGCCGAAGGCCAACAATATCGAAGCTGATATTGTTGGCACCAGATTAGCAAAAGCAAAAAACATTGAACGTTTAACCAGAAATATCCATAAGGGGAGATTTCCATTTAGTTCAAAGTAGTATGGTCTTGGAGTTGGTATATTTAAGTAGGGGGGTGCAGGAAGGCTTGCCCCCTTCTTGCAAAGGTATGTTTTTATTTATTTTTGTTTTTAGGCATTTTTTTATCTTTCCATGTTTTCTGAATTCGATGATATGGTGTCGACCATATCAGATTTAATATTCTGAAACTTCGATACGATAATATAGATGCTAATTTTTTATTGTTGTTCATTGAAAACATGTATTTTATGTGGAACCATTCTGCCAGGCTTCCGCTGAAAATAGGAGATCTGCCCAGTTGGACTTTCCCAGAAAATAAATAAATAAATAATGGTTAGTTAACCTGCAAATAAAATAACCAACCACTTAAAAAAATCAACAAAAATAGGCACTTGTAGTTATGCATGCTAACATTTCATTGATTATTGCAAATAGTTTAAAAACAGATTATGAAATGTTGGCTGTCATGTTCTTTGAGGCATTTTTTTTATTAAACTGAGGTCATATTGGACATACCAGTAATATCTTTTTAATTTAAAGTACTATGTCTAGTACTTGATGAAAGTGTGATCAAAAGCAGTTTCAAATTGATTAAGCTTGACTGATTCGCATAACTTTAAAGCCTTGATGTTCCTTTTCTTAACAACAAATAAATCTCATTTGGCACCATGTCTAGCAAACTTGTTTCAGTAATGTCTGGGGTCTGGATATATGCTAGGGGAGTAGAAAAATGCAATTGTCATTACAGACTCAAATACCTTAGTAGGGTGCATCAAGTTACATCTATTAGTTTGACAAGCCTTTTTGGCAAACTGAAACCTTTACCTTTAGATTTATAGTTTATCCACTTAAACAAATTTTGTCTAATAGGTGTACTTTAATTAATTAATTTATTTATTTTACATTTGTTTGCCAGGGATGTCTGATTTGGCCAGTTGCCTTTTTTCAGAGGAGGCATGGAGAGAATAGCTCCATTACAAAAACACACTAGAAACAATACAGGAAATCGATAACAATCAAGAATACATAACTTTGGTAAATATGGGAAGTAAATAGTTTATACATAAACAATAAAAACTGAGAGAGTACTATAAAGTGAAAAAAGAATGCTAGCAAATAAACTAGCATGAAATAGCTTGTGCCACCATAGAGAAATGACTGATCAGCTGATCAATATCATGGTTTTGGTAGTAAATATTTATGAGATACATGTATGAAATATGAACAAGAATATGGCTGATTGTTGCAGTGCTAGTGTTACTTGCTTAAACAGTGATAGCTAAGGCAATACTGAGGTGAAGTACAAGAAGAAGGGAAAATGATGAAACTGTAGGAAGCATGAGATAGGTAGATAAAATAGGAGCAGTAGTGAGCTTGTGATAGGTAGAGAGAAATGGGAATTCCATGACAAAAGGGATAGTTTGCATGTTAGAATTCAGTAAGGGAAAGGATATTTAGGTTATAAGAACAAGGAGAGAAGGAGAGAATCTTCAGCCTGGATTCATGCAGAAGCAAAGCCAGTTTTTGGTTAGGTGTTCCTTAAGCAGTAGTTTAAATTTGGATGTGTTACTAGAATTTAGTATTGTCCGACCATGGAATTCCTGGACTTAAATATTTGGTGGGACAATCAAGACTTACCATAACAATTATTAGATTTAGTTACTTTGAGTAGTAAATTGTTGGAGGATCTTAGTGGCCTGCCATTAGAGTAGGGTTGGACTAAGCTCATGATAGTTGTCTGGATGGTGGAAGATGGAATGAATGAAAGTTAGTTGGTTGAGGGATAGGAGACTGGGTAGTTCACTCTAATTTAGTTTATGTAGTACTGTGCAGTAATGTGATCTGTAAGATAGATTAGTAGTAAATCTTGTGGTTTTGTTATAGCAGGACTCCAGTTTGTTTAAATCTGTTTTTCTGAGATTAGTGAATATTGGTAAGGGATATAGAAGGATACAAAGTAGATGAGTCCTAGCACTTGAATGTCTAGTGGCCTTGCTTAGGTATGGCTTGAATCTATATAGTAAGCATAGCTTAATGTGGACCTTTTTGATAGTTAGAGTGAGGTGTTTGTCATATTTTAGGTTGCTGTCAACTGTGACTCCAAGATGCTTGGTGTCCTGGATAGGTTCAATTTTAGTTATATTGGCTGAGTAGCTGGTGAAGGGGTGGAGAGTTATCAGGAACGTTGCTATTAGTGAAAAACAAAAGCTTTGTTTTATTTGGATTGAATATGAGTTAAGAGTCAGAGATGTATTTTTCAATGTCTTGGAAAGATTGTTGGGTTGTTTGTAGGAGTTCTGGTAGGAAGGGAGTTAAGCTATGAGGGTGGAGTCACCTGTGTATTGAACAATGGTTGCATGTTGGGTGGTTGTGCAGAGCCTGTAAGTGAATATGGTGCAGAGCAATGGACCAAGAATTAAGCCTTGGGGTACTCCTACTGAGACCAGCAACAGGGCAGAGAGTTCATTTTACCTCTTAAGTGTCTGCTGGCAGTCAGTAAAGTAACTGAGAAGCAAGCAGAGGGCTGGCTGGTGTAGGTTTAATGAAGCTAGCTCATTTAGTAGCTTTTGGTGGGATACTGTATCAAAGGCCTTAAACATATCAGGAAAGGTAGACATGATGAGCTGGTTGTCATTTCTAAGCTGGTTGCTTGAGTTTGTAAAACTATCAAGGGCAGTGGTTATACTGTGTTTAGGTCTGAAGCCATGTTGAGATGCAGACAGGCGATTATTGCTTAGTAGATAGTTGTCTGTATATGCATTTTTCAAGAATCTTGACTATGGGAAGGAGGAGAGGAATTGACCTGTAGTTTGAAAACTCAGTAGAGGAGCCACCTTTGTGAAAAGGGATGATATAAGAGACTTTCCAGAGTTTGGGGATGTACTACTCAGCAATGGATTAGCTTATTATGAGAGGAAAAGGGTAGGAGATGGCATCTGCTATTAACTTTAGAAATTCATTGGGGAGTTGGTCAGCTGGGAGGAAGGAGGGCTTATGTTTAGAAAGATGTTTTTGATGGTATTAGTTTAAATCAGTTTAACTGAAAAGGAACTGAGGGTTCTGTCTAATTTATTAGAAATAGATAAGAGTGTATTGCTGTTGTTTTTTACTAGGGAGAGTATAGCGTTGATACAGTGTGAATTAAATTGTGAGGCAATTCTGTCCTTGGAATTTGTTGTGGTTGGAGCTGGATCTGTGATCTATCCAGGCTTTTGTAGTTGTTTGATGGCTCCCCAAAATGTCTGGGGATTGATTTGGTGTTTTTGTTGCATTCTTGTATAGTATAGCTTTTTGTTGTGCCTGATTTGTTTTTAGCAAGGTTATGTAATTGACAATAATTAAGAAGGGAGTCTTGAATTTTGGTCTTGTGGTATAAGGACCAGGTTCTGTATCTCTGTTTGAAGAGCTGCTTGGTGTCCTTGGTAAGCCATAGTATATGCTTGGAGTTAGACTAGGTTTTTCTATGGGGAGCTAGGTTGTTTAGGATATTGAGGAATTTGTCATTGAAATATTGAACAGCCGAGTCAAGGTGCAGATATTTTAAAGGGGACCAGTCACACTGTTGCAGGAGGGATTTGACGACTTCATGGGAGAAATGTATTTTGTTGCAGACAAGTTTGTAAATGATATTTTTAGTAAGGCAAATGTGGTGCCTCAAAAGGTAAGTGGGTATGTGATCACTTAGGTTGCCAGGGAGACAGACAGATTGGTGACAGAGAGAAGGCTTGTTTTGTTTATATTCAGTCTAGTATTGATTCTTTTTTGCTATGTATGTCAAATCTGGTAGGATATTGTATAATTTGACAGGAAAACATGGAGGTTAATAAAATAGGAAGGATTTTCAGAGGAGCAGGTATACCAGTCCCTGTTGAACTATCCAATTATTATTGTTTCTTGACTAAATGTAGAGTAACACCAACAGAGATGGTCTTTACTAGTATCTGGGTTGTTACCTGTGGGTATATAATTTCCTGGGGATATATAAATGTTGGAGTTTAGTTGAAGACAGGTGATTAAAATTTCAGAATTCAAGAGATCTGGGGAGTTGTTTCGAAGTCTTTCTAGTTTGATAGCATTTTCTTATATTACAGCTATGCTGCCAACTCATTTATAAGTCCTGTCATGTTTATGGATGTTATAACCATGAGTTAGAATTTCACTATCTGGTATGTGGGGTTTTAGCCACATGTCTGTTAGGACTGTTTATTTCAAAGAGCATTGTGTGATAGCTGCATGAAATTCATGAGTTTTATTTAGGATGCTTCTTAGGTTCATGTTTAATATTAAGATTTAGGAGCTAGTTCTTGAAGATTTGTAATGTTTGGGGAGTAAGGATTGCTTGGAGTGACAGGGGTTTGATTTAGGGTTTGAGGTCCTGGATTAGGATGTATGTCACCACTTAGTTTGATCACTGTAGAATTGAATAGAAGTAGGTGTGTGAGTTTGGTAACTAGTTTAACATATTTCAACAGTAAATGTGGGGTTAACTGTGAATGTGTATATTTAAATGAGAAGAGTTCTGTACTGGACCTGTTGTAAAGGTATGGAGATATGATGATGTTATTTAAAGAAATATGGGGTGTGGTTTTGAGTGGGTTAGTGGGGGAGTGGATAAGTTATGACCTGTTCCATTTGATAACAAGTAACAAGCTAACAGGTAATTAGTAGAATAAATAGTAGAAAGTGATGGAGCAACATTGTGCTTGTATTTAATTTGGAGATAAGTGTTGAGTTGGTGAATGATATAGGGAGTAGCTAATGAAGATGTGGCTGCTATGGGGATGGGTTGTATTGAGGTTAAGAAAAGCAATCTGTGTTAGTGTACATGGCTAATTGGAAATTATGTCAAAGACTGATGTCATTGGGTCAGTAGCTAAGGGGATGTGTTTTGTGGATACGTTTAAAATTAGGGATAGTGGGGTGCATGGGATTTGGGGGTGGGGTAGGGAACCAAAGTGAGCCCGAGTGGAGAGTGGGTGAATGGAGTAGGTAGAACCAGTCCTAGGAAGTATACATTTTTAAAAGAAGTGTGGTAGGTTGTCCTAGTATCTTCTCTGGAATATAGGAATAGAGGGGTATTAAAGTCTAGAATACATTGATGTAGTAAGAAAAACTGATGGTTTACTTAGGGAAAGAAAATGATATAATGCGGAATATATAGCACTATTAGGGAGGGTGTAATTATAAATGTATTTAGTGAAAAGCAGTATTGGAGGGGAAAAATAGTTGGGAATTGGGCTAGAAATTAAAAAGAGTTAAAGAAGTAGAAAACAAGAAACAGAAGAAGTGTGTGTATAGAAGTAGTAAGGCAATTTGGGGAGGGCTTTTGAAAAAGAGTCACGTGTGAAATGTGTATGTAGGAAGTTACATACGAACCAATGTAATATTAGAGTAAGAGGGAGTGGGTGTAAATTTGGGGTGGGGTAAGGTAGGGTAGCGAAGCAAAGCCAAGCTTACCTACCAAATACTAAATACCTTACTAAATACCAAATACTTTATTACCTTACTAAATACTAAATACCTTAGTAAGGTGAATAATGTTAAGTTTATTAGTTTGACAAGCCTTTTTGCAAACAGAAACCTTTTCCTTAGGATTTATAGTTTATCCACTTAAACATTTTTTTCTAATAGGTCTACCTTAATTAGTTTTTTTGTATTTTGATTTATAAGTCAGTAGGTGAGTATTAGATTAGTTTTACTTGTGGGCTATTTTAAGCTTAACTAATTTCTCTCAGAGGTGAGAATCAAACCCTGTACTATTTGTCTATGAGGTAAACACTTTAGCCATTAGAAACATGTTTGGTAAAGTCCACAGATGAATAGCAAACACTAAAGGATAAATTTCACTAAAAAAATATTGGTGGTCTGTTCTCCTATCTGTTTTCCAATATTTTTCAGATTTTTGGTTGTTTGTATTATACACTGTTTATTGGGGATTTTACTTGGCATTTTCTTGGTAGCCAAATAAATTTATTTGAATCTGGTAAAATGAGTGCCACATTTTGAAATTCTTAACTCATTATTCAGTTTTAACTTCTGATCAACTGATTTTCAAATTGATTAAAAAAATCAAGGAAAGTTAGATCGTGTAATAATTTTCTTCATGTAATAATTTTCTTTAGAAAATATAATTGACAGAAGCACCTTGAAAATGCCTGTCATAAGTTCATTTCTTTTCAATATATGTATTACCTTATTCCGTAGCTAATGGGATACTCTAGTATCTGCATTTACATATACTACTAAGGTACAATTGCCTGTCAGATTCTGAATGAACAACATAAATTACAAGTCTATGTAGATGCCTGATATGTGGTCATTGAGATATGGATTAGACTTTAATATGAATACACCTATGCTACCTCACTATGGCAAATCTACTTCCACTTGTTCATACTCTATCAAAGGTCAAGTAGTAGTATCAGTCTCTGATAGAGTTAAAGATATAGTGATAACAATTAATAATATCTTGAAATTGTTGATAAATGTTAATTCTATTCCAAAGAAATGTTATATAATTATGCAGGACATGTTCTGTTCTATAACCACTATGAAATCTGAAGAGTTAAATTACATTATACTTGGTATTATTTAAACGAGATGTAAAATATTGTGGATCCTCATGCATTTAAAATTTTGAGATCCTCCCACTGTGAAGAAATACAATATTCATATAGCAGCAGAATTTAGGTAGTTAGCTGCATGGCTTAAAAGTGGATATTCAGGGAGGTATAACTGTATATTGTAAGTTAGACATTATTAAGTGGACACTGATTATTAACATTCAAGTATGCTAAGGTTAAATTTCTAGCTTCCAGCTTAGGGGCAACATTTAGGAATTGCAATGTTTTATCCAAAAACAAAATATGTCTACATACAGATGCATATTTCGTGGAGGATGGGGGGTTATGGGGTAGAAGTAGTGTCTGATCTGAATAAATAGGAAACAGCAGAAAAAAAGAAATTCATTAACACAAGGAATGGGGAAAGTAAACAGAACCTGAAAATCTCCCTTATTAATATAGTGTTACTGCCATGGCTATACTGTCACGATGAACATAATAAACGGTGCCCTCCATTTCTAATACCTCTTGTGTTGACTATTTTCAGAGATCCTAGAAGCCCTGTAAACTTAAATATTCATGCAAGCATGATGCAACTAGGCATAATCTCTGTGCAGGCAGAACTTATAACCTTTATGTGTATTTTTCTGCCTTGCTAAAAACAGATCTTTGGGATATTCACTCTGTTTATTGTTCACTGTTTGCCAGGGTTAGACCATTATACATGTTACTACTAACATTGGTAAACAGCTGTATACATCCAGTGCATCACACACAGTTGTCTAAGTAGCTAGCCCTGGCACATAATTGTTATAACCACACAGTTGCTCTAATACTCTGTTTCACTTGTGTAAGTCTTATAGGGAAGTCCACACAGAATGCACTCAGCATAAATTTGGTGGGAGTGCATCAAGAAAAGTAATTTTTAAGGGAAACAAACATTCAATTAATTGCAAAAGCGGCATTGTTTTTGTATCTGCAGGAGACCTTCAGCATATTTTTATATAGTATTGCCTAACATGTAGAGATGAGAGCCTTTTATGGATAAAAGAACACACTGTGAACAAGCACCAACACTTCACTCAGCTTGATGAAGAAATAAATGCAAAAAGCTGTTCTTATTCACTTTAATACAAAAACAAAACAAAATTAAGCGCTTTTCATTTGGGAAATATCCAAACTTCTTCAGATGTAGAGCAAGAACAAAAACAGTCAGCCCAGCAAAAATCCACTCTATATCATGAAGAGTTAATTGATTAATTGCCTGCAAGTGGATCACAGCACTCATTTAAAATTTCACTTCAGAGTTGCATTGTTTTGCTAACAAGACCAAAATGAACCTAAAAACTTCAACCCTGGGATTCATGAAGCTTGGTGCAAGTCTGGAGTAAGGCTTCCGCCAGCCGTGCAATGTATATATGGAGTAGTTGCGCCATATGCATATTAATGAAGGCGCGCAGCCGCCACAGCCACGTGCATAGGAAATGTGCATGAGTGCAAGGGGTGTATCGAAGTTGCGCAGGGAGGCGTGTCAATGTCGGCTGTCGAGGAGCAACCTAAACTGATGAATATTATATTCCGCCAGCAATAGTAATTGTACCTATCAGTGTCCATGGAGATTGAAACGTATGCAAAGCAGAGTCCCTGCGAACAGAAAATGAAGAATCAAACAGAAATGCACAGTAGGGAATAACAGGTCCCTACCCATGAACAAATGACAGGAAAACCGTGTGCCTGTAGTCCAACGTAGTGTTGATAGCTATACCATGTGGAAGTGAAACGTATCATAAGTTAGCGTGCCACCAGTAGGTACGTCCAGTCCAACGGAGAGGGTCACCAGCTGACCCATAATGTGAGGGAGGGAACATAGCTGTGCAGATGTGTCCATAACAAAATACACGAGGAGAAATGTAGATATATGTAGCGACCGTATGTCTGAATCATATCCCACAAGCCATGTAATAGTCACATACAAAAGGTATGTCTGTATTTCACATACCAAATGTGATAGGAAATAGCATACACATGTAAACAAAACAGAAGGAGCATATAAACAGCCATAACAATACGGACACATGTAGGCTGAAAGGAACAGAATGATTCGTACCATCGACCAAGATTACCACCTGTTCCACTTTGCGAGCGACAGTCCCTCTGTGGGCAGATGTGTCCTGACACAAACATGTAAAACTGGCAAATGTCCAGAGAATATAGGACATAATTCTTCCATAGACATCATGCAATAGTTGCATTAAACATATTTCACTGGACGTATATTACATAAATGTCATAACTAACAGAATAAGATACCGAAATGCTACAAGAATAAGCTTAGATATAGGCAAGAATTGTAAGTTCTATCTGCCGAACTGACCATGGGTATGTGTCGGCCTGTAAAATATGCTGTATTCACCGCAACTGTCACAGTAGGGTTGCCACCTTTACAAATGGCCAAAGTGGGACATGTTTGGTACAGACATCAGATTTTACAGGCCGACACATACCCACGGCCAATACAAAGGACAGAACATAACTGTTTTGCCTACAGAAAAGCGTATTCTTGTAGCATTTTAGTTGCTTATTCTGTTTCTCATAACAGTCAGGTATTTCAGATACAGAATAACTGTTTAATGCAACTATCACATAAAACATAAGAAATGAGTTTGTCCTAAAATCTCAGGACATTTGCCATGTTTACAATTACATGTCAGGACACAACTGCCCAAAGAGGGACTGTCCCTCGCAAAGTGGGACAGGTGGTAACCCTATGTCACACTGTGGCCAATTGAAAAGGTGGAAACACAACTGTCGACCGTGGGGAGGCATTGTCCACAACAGTCGGACATGTGTAAGGAATAGCTTGGACATAGGAAAAGGTGCCATCCTACCAATGAGTAGAACAGGCTGGCAAAATCCGGAAGGCAGCTGTATAATCCGAATGTGTATGTGACACAGTCAAAAGGGTAGTACCCGGATACACCAACCAAGTAATGAAAGTGAAGTATGGGCGTGTACCTATTTGCGTGAGGTATAGCATGTGGAAAGCAAACATGGCAGTGTAGTCCACACAACCATAAAGGTACCCGACACATGTAGGGTAGTCAATGTGTAACTCTGGCCGTGTCATGGGCCAACAACCAAACTAGTGCTCTATGGGGTGTGAGGAATTCGCGTGTGAGTGGTAGGTGTTTAATAGTAAATTCCTCAAAGGCGATAATTATGTTGTATGCAGAAAAGGTGAACCGGAGGTGTATGAGGGGGCAGTGGGTGAAGTGAAAAGAAATACAACCTCATGTAGAAACAGCTGCAAGACAAGCAGACAGGCCATAGTGTAGAACACAATCCCGCAAGCATATGAATATGGAAATATGCGAGACAAATGTATAGATACGGCACCATCACATACCCACAGATGGGTCCTGATGGAACTGGCCATAACAAACGCAACACACCTGGATGCATAATAGCCTACCCAGCATACTCTCCACAACACACAACCTGCCACCATACCAGAACATCCACCAAATCCAGCCGTACTTGGTCCACTGGTTTGTTGCAGAAACAGCTACACACAGTGACCCTTACGCATATGTGGTAGGTATTGTCACCCTAGGCAGTGTCAGGATTGCAAACCATGTATCCCCTGCATGTAAAACCCCCTGCACATTTTCATGAAGCCACAAAAATCTTGGTTATCTAACTTGTTTTTGTCTAGTCCAATTTTTGGGATATCCCTCATGGGATGACCAACTTGTGTAAATAGTAGAATGGGTATGACAACATGATGTCCAATCCTGTAGATATCTGGACATAAGTCAGAACGTGCAGTGGAGGTCCATGATACTGTCCGGCCCTAAGTGGACATGCATAACCTACCACCCAGGTTAAAATACCTTCCTGTGATGCACGTGTCCAGACACGAATAGGAGGGAGAATATATTGCACACATTTGCAAAGTGGAAAACAGCATGAGGGTGAGGAAGACACTGATGTAAACAGGTCAACCCTGATCAAGTGTGAGGGGACACTGACTGTGTGCAGTCGTGACTGGCCATAACTGTCAACCTGTGTGAGCAAGATATCTGGACAGAGCCATGAATATAAGTGAGACAAAGGTCCAAAAACAGGGACAATCTGTAAAGATAGCTCTTAAAACATAGAATTTGATAGAATAACAGTTTGCATGTTGGCATTAATGTCTGGAGTATGAAGTCTGAAACCCAACTGTCTGTCAGCACGTTCTGACTGCAGTCTTTAATGCTGAGCTACTGCTGTGCCAGAACACAACAGCTTATTACAGAGGTCCATGCCATACCACTCAACTGTCCGGATATTCACAGAATGACTAAGGTCACCACCTGTCCCACTTTGCGAGTAACAGTCCCCCTGTAGGCAGTTGTGTCCTGTGAAAAAAAATCAAGACATAGCAAATTTTCTGAGAGTTTAGGACATGTTATTTCCTAATTTACTGTAATAGTCACATAAAACAGTTATTTTATATATGAATCTTCAATATGTTATGTGAAGTAGCATAAGCAATTCAAATGTTACTAGAATAAGCTATTATATGTACAAAAAAGGTTAAAGTTCTGTACTATGCCTGGCTGTAGGTATTTTTTGTCCTGGAAAATCTGACATCTCTACAGAACATGTCCCACTTTGGGCAGTCGAAAAGGTGGCAACCATAAGAATGACCACAGGTTCGCCCCATAGTGTTGGTGTTTGCCTCTGACAATCTGCACCAGTGTGGTAAATAGCTGAGGATTGACGTCACTAAATAATGAGAAATATCCTGAGTATAAGACTCCACAACCTGCAGAAAAGTCATGATAATGCAAAACCTAGCATTCTATCAATGTTCTAAGCTTGTAAGAGCAATCGTTAAAATGTGTCTCTAATTGTCCCCCATCGTGTAGGTTTTGCGCAGGTTCGGTGCTCTAAGAGGTTGAAAGGTATGGTCCGTACATATTTACAGGAACAGCCCTTCACACTTGTGTAATGTACAATTGCATACCTGTAGTCACTTCATGTCCAAAAATAATAATCCCCGTATGACTGTATACAGGTAATAGTCAAATGTGAATGGGAACACCCCTCACCGTGGAGTATGGACTGTAACAGCCCCACACATAATATGTAATGCCAACAGAATAAGCTGCTGACAGCTGCCCAAACACCTGTGTCTATAAACACAGGTAAAACTTCAAAATAGGGAGATAATCCCCGTCCATATGCTTCGTCTGACATTTGACCTCGGCCAGGGAAGTTCATTTCACCAGGTGGACAAGCCTAAACCCAGATCACTACATGAACACCCTGACAATCAAAGACCTGTATGTGGCTGGACTATATGCCTTGGTGTTCTGCATATCCTCGGAGTGATTAACAATGCAGCTGGAGTCCACAGCAGTAGGCAATACGGAATGTGTAATATGTAGTACCACCTTTTTCCCAGCAGGAGAATGGATGCTTGTGTTGCAGGTGAAGCTGTGAGGCATATGTCGATGTAGCTAAGTACTATGGGTATGCATATCAGTGAGGGAGAACACCAATAGAATAGTGGTTCTGGTATCCGGCCAATGTGAATGCAGTCCCTGTTGACCTACGACCACTGCACATATAACTAGAAAGTGTAATGAAAGCGTTCGTGCTGTACACACATTTAAATATGTAAAGGTGAACGTGTGTTTCGCAGTAGTCCGTAAACTGGAATACAGATATGTAACTGTTACGGTCAGAATTATGAAAGTTCACGTAAGCACAATTATCTATGAAACATATGTAACCCACAATAAGGATATGCAAGTGCGACTGCGCGTGTGTAATCCACTCACAGAATAGAAAATGAATGGTGCTTTCCCCACGTTCTATGTACATGGCTCATACCTGTTAACCCCGTAAAGTATTAAACCAGACAAAGCCATGACAACAACTGGTACAAATAGGGACAATCCCCAGATATTGCCCTAACAAACATAGAAAGTGGATAGAATAACAGGTGTGTCACTAGCATGGATTCTCTGAAGGGTATGAAGTCGTAACGTGAAATGTTTGTCATTATTTACCAACATCAGTCTTTAATGATATGCCACTAACTTGCCAGATAGACACAAGGTTATGAAAAATGGACCAAAGATAAGAGGAAAACAGCTGTACATGCAACAGAAATCTGTACAGTTGAAAGGTATGATATGGAGATATATATACACATATATCCACAGACATAATCCAAAGCAAATTACGAGATGAGGAATGTACAGACATATGTATATATGTACATATATATATCTATACACACACAATACATGAATAGATATATACACAACAAACATATGTCCCTGTACATATAACACATGTACATAAATAGGTCACGGTATAGCTAATATGGATAGACAGACAGACATGCATGAAAGAAGAATACACCGATGGTTTTCAAACCATTTCCTGGAAAGTACCAGTGTGACAGGGCCTGCAAGTTCTACACATTAAACATGAATATAGGTGTCCTTTGCAGGACCCCAAAAATCAATCCTCTATGAAGTGCGAACCGTCATTGATGCGAAAGATGTCACAGCTGCAACTACGATATAGCTGTACATGCAACGGTAGCAGGTGCAAGGGTAATAACACATGGGTCGATTGAATGTATGACGTACGAGCTGATATC
The DNA here is from genome assembly GCF_019279795.1 of Protopterus annectens. Lineage (NCBI taxonomy): Eukaryota > Metazoa > Chordata > Ceratodontiformes > Protopteridae > Protopterus > Protopterus annectens. The sequence goes on from NC_056735.1 coordinate 1,548,084,103, forward strand.
CACAGAGTGAGGAGTGCTCAGAAGTGTCCTCACACTTTATTATCGCTCACATTAAACATGTCTAATGGGTACTGTGGAGGTGTGTCAGGTATGGGAATCATGGGTATGCAGAATTGGGCCAAGGTGTTGGTTGGCAGAGATCTATTAGGTACGCCCCATGGGAGTGATCAATATACCTATGTGGGTATAGCACACACCTATCTTCTCCAAAAAAGGTGCAACCTATCTACTGGATATTGTGTAAACCATTGGGGGAAGATGTAGGGACCTATATCAGTGTCATGTAGGTGATTATCATGGATGGACATGCGTATGACCAAGATGGTAACCATACCTGCCAGAATGTCAGAATACGACAGCTGGACTAAGGCATAGTACATGACAGACAAATAGGGACTATATTAAATATACCTCAGACAAAGTCAGACCATTGATAGAATAATTGTGTAGTCAGGAATACGAATGTTATGAGAGTTAGTAATCATGAAATAGAAATGTCAGTCATGATTACCTAACCTCACAGTCCATCATGGCTTGCCAGCAATCTACCAGAAAGGCACATTATCATGACAAATGTAACAGAATCATAGGTCAACCCCAGGGCGTATACCCATAATGTGTACAGGTGAGAGGTATGAAGGTAACCCGTCCTAATGAAATGTACAGAACTAGTGATACTAGGTGGACAGGTGAGAAGAAAGACATCAGGACAAATGACAAAACATGTACAAGTCATAAGCATGTTTGTCCACAAATGTGAATTACAATGTATGGCCTGTGAAAGTCAATGTGGAAGGTTAATAGACTCAAAAGACATGTGTCCCTCAAGGTGTCATGCAATGTCACCGATACAGTGTCCAGTCCCCCATACTCGTACGTGAGCTCTGCCACTGACGGAAAGTGCAAATACCGGCGTACACATAAGTTACATGATGGAATAATTAGTGTGGATAAGCACCTGTTGGCCTGTGTGAGGAATATAACCCTGTGGGTGGGTGTGTCCTGAAATAGGAATGTAATGGTAACTGGCCTGTGATGGCGCCATGTATTGTGTGTATTAGCATAAGAAAATTGATGTCCAGTATCAGAAACATACCTCGCAACTGTACGGATGTGCAGATGTATGCCTCATATGTGTGGTGTGTTCCTCTCACAATCTATACCTGTCTGCCAAATACCTGAGAACTGACGTCATTAAATAATGATAAACATATGTGTTTAAGACCACAAATCCCTCAGAAAGGTCATACTAATGCAAAACCTATAATACTGTCAACTATCTATGTTTGTAAGAGCAATATGTAGAATCTTCCCCTATCTGTCCCCCCATCATGTTAGGCTTTGTACAGATGTTTTGCACTAGGAGGTTGATAGGTATGATCAGAAACAGATACATGTCTGAGGAAACAGCATTATTGACCGCAAGATAACTCAGAAGGTATGAAAAGCGCTGCAGTAGGAAGTTCATCCGCAGGTATGTGCTGACATGTCAAATGACACAGCAATCTACAGGAAGTACCTATATATGTAGATAGATACATACACACACACACACACACACACACACACACACACACACACACACACACACACACACACACACACACACGTGGCAGGGTTGGCCGCAGAACATAAACGTAAGCACTGTACCACACGACAGCATTACGCAGTTACAAAATGCGCTACCTTGATCAGTGGATCACATGATTCACACAGGCACACATCTAGCCTGCAGACAGCAGCATCAAAGGCAAAGACTCCGCATGGATGTTATGGAGAGTGAATACTGTAAAAGCAATGTACTGTTGTCATGCAGCTGGAAACACACACACACACACACACACACACACACACACACACACACACACACACACACACTTGGCAGGGCTGGGAGTCAAACATACACCTAACTACCCTAACACACTACAGCATGATGCATTTACAGAATGCGCTACCGAGATTACTAAGCACAGCAGTCACAGAGGCAGACATCTAGGTGCGTGTCATCATCCGCAAAGGCAAAGACGTCGGTAGGAAACTGCTGTGGTGTGCGGCGTCTAAAAGCAAGACTGAGTCCCCAGGCAGATGGGAGCATGCGCGCAAACACACACACACACACACACACACACACACACACTTGGCATGGCTGGGAGTCGAACATACACCTAACTACCCTAACACACTACAGCATGACGCATTTACAGAACGCGCTACTGAGATTACTAAGCACAGCAGTCCCAGAGGCAGACATCTAGGTGCATGTTATCATCCGCAAAGGCAAAGACATCGGTAGGAAACTGCTGTGGTGTGCGGTGTCTAAAAGCAAGCCTGAGTCCCTAGGTGGATAGGAGCATGCGCGCACACAAACACACACACACACACACACACACACACACACACACACACACACACACACACACGCACAAACACACATGGCAGGGCTGGGAGTCGAACATACACCTAATTACCCTAACACACTACAGCATGACACATTTACAGAACGCGCTACCGAAATTGCTAAGCACAGCAGTCACAGAGGCAGACATCTAGGTGCGTGTCATCATCCTCAAAGGCAAAGACGTCGGTAGGTAACTGCTGTGGTGTGCGGCATCTAAAAGGAAGACTACATCCCCAGGCGGACGGGACCATGCACGCAAACACACACACACACACACACACACACACACACACACACACACACACACACATCGGCTATCCGTACACACATATCTGGTCACCACAGTGTGTCTGTGTATGTATGTATGTATGTATGGCTGTCTGGTGCTTGGTGTGAGGGTGTATGCTACCATACTGTGGAAACAGGATCACTAACCCCTCATGGTGATGCAGTCTACTACCCTGTTGATGCCATTGGTCCCAGCCATACTGGCTACCTGTGCATGTCCCTTCTCTGTGCCTTGCCGTGTGGGTGCAAAGTACTGCGAGGGTGATGGCCACATAGGCACGGGTCCACACATGAACACTATGGAGTGTGTTATAGTGCGGTAGACCCCGTGAATGTGGCCATGTACCTGTACTGTGACAGGGTATTACTGCTACACAGTGTGGCCTCATGCTATCAGGTGGCCTCTAACGTCATCATTGGCCTGACTGCTGTGTACAACCCCTGCACCATGTCAAAATACCTGTAATGTTTCCCAGTATGTATATTACATCTCTGTCCGCTGTAGCCTGTTCAACTGACCACATGCTTCAGGTGCAGTATATGTGTCATGTTTGGACATCTGTGTCATGTCCGACTGTCCAACAGTCGGGTTGAGGGTGCATTTTGCATGATGATATTGCCATACGTGCCTGTGAGTACTCCACAGTTACACATGAGGGACTGCAAACACTGCTAGCTGTAGACACATGCCAGTACACCATAGAAGGGAACCAGGGCATTTCCCTGTTGTAACCGAGACACATACTGTGAACATATCACAATGCATGCTGCACCTGGACTACATGGTATGACTGGTGCATGTTGACAGTACACCACCGATGTCACATACACATCTCTCAGTATTCACACACGTCCAATGCAACATACACATCCCTCAATATGCATACACAAGTAATGTGAGATACACCTCTCACATCTCAGTATTCACACACGACCAATACAACATACACATCCCGCAATATGCATACACAAGTAATGTTAGATACACCTCTCACTATTCTGTTCACCCTGTGCATAAGACCATATGAGCATATCCCTGCACCGATGGTGTGGATGACAGGGATGTGGCACAGGCTTCGACATATACACAGCGTGATACTGTTTGCCAGGGGTATAAGCTGCACTAATGGATGACATCATGTTTGCGGGTAAGGGTCAGTGATTTGAATGGACATGTCTGTTCCGTATGTATGTGAGTGTTGTGGAGCCCTACAGTTGTGTTCGCTGTGAGCGTGCATGTGAGCACACAGTTCTGTCATTTGTGAGGCCTACACAAGGGTATTATGGACAGCTCCAGAATGTACAGACCAGGTTGTACAGCTCACTGTGACCGGACATGGCCACATGTCCTGTGCCTGCCAGGGGTTGCACGGGCACTACCAGGCAGAGGTACAGAATGGCTACTGTCTGACAACACATGGCCACTGGAACCGTGTCCCCACCGGGAACGTCCAGGGCCACATCCATGTGGCCTGCTGTGACCTGGTGTGGACATCGCAGCACCAGCTTCACTGCTACTGCTACCGGCACTATGGGAGCAGCCATGTGAGGTGGCACTGTCGCGTTGACCTGCACTAGGTGGTGTAGCTGGCCTACGTCCATATGTCCTACGCCTCACCCCTACCAGATGTTCCAGCACAGACAGCTCACGCTCACGGATTGCCGAGCCACGGTCAAGGATTCTGACCATGTCACCCAATCGCCTGTCCAGAACATCAGCAAGCTGCTGTTGAGCACCTGCCAATGCCTGGATGTTGTTGTTTAGGGTACTGATAGCAGCCCTCTGCAGCCTCTGCCCTTCTCTGTTCTGCCGTTCAGCATGTGCCTGTGCCGCCATTACAGTCTGGAACATGCGTCTGGTGATCCCAGCTGCTGCGCTATGTCCTGCTGGTGCATGTCTGCCAGAGGTCCTCCTACGAGCAGCACCAGCCACATGCCTGTGTGGCACATCTGCAGTCAATATACTGCCACCATGGTGTGGAGACACACCTTCTGTAGCCACCACACGTTCCTGTTCAATGCTAATAAACGATGATTGTCCTTCCTCTATGGCCACTGTAGATGTGGTATGTGTTGGCAGCTGAAGTGTGTGCGGGGAAGAGGGGGACATAACTGGGATGGCAACCGTTGGCACAGATTCTGCCCCTGATATCCCTGCCTGTACCTTGTGCATATGTTTATCACTGCTAGCATCTGTGGGGACACTATCAGATGGACCACAGGCGGGTAACGCACCTACATCACCTGTGAATGCAAAGAAATACTCTACATTGCAACAGACACACTGACACACACATACACACACACACACACACACATACACACACACAGACACACACACACACCGACACACGCACACACATACACACACACAGACACACACACACACTCACACACACACACACAGACACACACACTGACACACACACACTGACACACAGACACACACACTGACACACCATGCATGTGAGATGACAGATGGCATGCAGCATGCTTGTGATACAGCTGACAGCATGCAGCTCAGACATCAATAGTGTTTGTAAGCATACCCCCTGGAATACACACTACAGCAGGCAGGTGTCATATCATTATCCATGCAATTCACATGATCATGGTAGTATGCATGCATCCCCGTGATACACCATGTGGACCAGAACAGGATAACAGTACACATGGCTGATGTGACCTTGACATGTAATCAGCTGACATGTTCATTAACATGCATGCATGCCTGACACAATGGTGTCATGACACATGTACAGCATCGTACTGGGAATCACATTGCAGTGTTGTCCATATGCCCTACAGATAGAATGCATGTTGAGCAAATGTGCATGGGCATGGTAGGGGACTGGGCTGTCTACATTGCTATACAGTGTGATGTACAGAGACTGTGCCATTGCATGGCATCATGAGGCATCTATATTGCTAAACAGTGCATGTTATGTACACAATGCAGATCCAGAACTGCATGCATACCCATGACATAACTGTGGATTGTGACCTATGATGCTGAGGTGTATACACACCCAACCATGCTGTGTCATGTGTCAGGTCACTAGAGAACATACAGATGACACCCCTGTATGATGACTACAGAGTGTTAGCTGCCTGGCAACCATGTCCACACATAGCAGACCTGTCACATCACCATTTCACACATGACATTGATGTACCACGCACACATGGTGCACAACTAACAGTGATGTCCTACGGCAGGGGGGGAAAGTACTGTTTCTGTGGCCTGGTGTCACTGTCAGTGGAATCTGTGAAGGTGACTACCATCATGCTAGGACACAGACATCATGTTCAACACATCTTATGAGGTACATGTCACTGACACCTCCGCTAGCTGTGTACAAGCAGTTATGATGTGCAGCGTACCACATCACCTGTACAATCGGTCTAGTACAGCTGTACTTGGACCATGTGTGGACAAAGTGGGACAGGGTGTATCCACATCCCGTCTTCTGTGTGGCTACATGTCTCTGGCCATTCCCCATGGCCATGTGTGCACATGTGTTGGTCATGTATGTGATGGCCATCTATCACACATGTCTGTGTTGTCACATATGACATACACTCATAGATGTTGATTATTTCACCATCCACAGGGCTATGCAGACAACAGGTGTATGTGTGGTATGGGTTATGGGGAATTGTGACAATATTGCAACCAAAACGCTACGTGTCTCGGACATGTCGGATGGAACATCACAATGTGTGAAACCTTTGCAGGGGCATATAACACAATGGTGAAGCCTGTGGTCTGCCCATATCACAGCTCACTGTGCGTTACTGGTTTGTGTACCACACATTCTGTTCCACTGTATAGTACATATGCCTCCATTGTAGAACACCTCCACCATTGTATGCACAGCTGGACACACATGTAGCAATGACAAATACTGTAGTTTCATGTCTGTGTATCATTTCAGTTGTATATATTGCACATGGGTGGCCTGTGTGGATGATGGGTGAAGCAACCTGTCTATCCATGTATTAACTGGCCACATGGTGAATAGATCTATGCTTTGACATGCCTGATACTGATGATAGACTCACCTTCAACGGACTCTTGTCTGTGCTGCATGCCAGAGGTACATGTATAGGGTGACACAGCAGTACGAACATTATCCATGACTGTATGACAGCCACAGGGTGCACAGTGCAGGTTAACACATTCACCTGTCCAATAGCATATAGTCAGCACATGTGTGCATACCATACCTCTCAACCTCTTAGAACAATAAATGTGGACAAAGCCTACTATGATGGGGGACATATAGGGACAACTGTGACATATTGCTCTTACTAACCTGGATATTTGTTAGACCAATAGGTTTGCATGCACATGGGTTTGCAATGGAATGTGCAGTTGTAAACACAACTGTATGTCATCATTTAATGACTCCATTCCTCAGCTATTTGCCAGAAAGGGACAGATATTAAGGAGAACACACCGACAATATGAGGCAGACATCTGGACATCCTGCAATTACCTGTACAGTTCGGAGGTATGGTGCATACACAGGGTAGCTTAAAGCATGTGTGTCCACATACCTTGCATATTTTGTTACATTACATGATGTACACTGACACATGCACATATGTGGGATATACTGGCCATATGCTCAATACTGACTTACCAGGCAACTCCAGCCTCATTGGTTGGGAGACACCCACCTCCACGATGGCAGCTACTGTTTGTGGGGGCTGTTCCGAGGGTGTTCACAGACTGGCCAGTAGCTCCTCCGTGTGTGTGAGTGGAGGCTGGGTTGGTGCCCCACCACCCATACCACCTTGTTCTCTGGTGATTGCAGTGGCATGCTGTTTTGCATGACGTATGAGGTCCATGCAGTGCCTGCACACCTGCTGGTAGGTGCGGTTGTGGCCGCCCACTTCATTGACCCTCCTGCGAAGATCCTGCCACAGGTCATCCTGCTGCTGTGCATGCTGTGGCACGTGGCTAAATAATGCCTCATAGTTCTCATGGAGGTATGGTATTACGGCATCATCCTCCTGTCGGCTATATGCTGGTAGGAGTGTGCGCGGCATTATCTGTAAGACATGATGAAGGTGACAGGTCACATTTACAGACATGTACAGTGATACTGCTGCACATACATTCTAGTACATTCGCACAGTTATCTTTGAAAATCAACATGTCACTAACACGACTGGCATGTATGTGTCCCACACATGTAACACCCAGTATGCATTAGATATCATCCCCATATATGTGCGTCACCTCATTAGTGTTCCTACTGCATTTGACAGTCTCCATGTGGACATGTCTGTTTGCATGCACTGGTGTTCTTACATATCTTCCCATGCCTGATGTATCCATGGTAATGCTGTTGACCTAGATGCTGTGGATATGTCGCATATCAACATAGACACAGCCTTACTAGACTTGGGAAGTGACAATGCACCAAGTACTCATGGAAACCTGTACATGCATCTGTTTTTCCATAGACATCTACAATGCACAGCTGTTCAACCTCCTGCCATGGATCACCTGTGTTGCACATGTGATAGACATGGGACAATGGCTAGTCGGACGTCATTCACAGGTAAGGTTATCGGCTATAGCATGTACGGGCTGGGTTTCCTAGCTGTATCTGACACCCATTATGCCACCATGAGTGGCATCAGTGACACATTACTGATCCAGATAGATGATGCTACATCTACCATACGGCCATCACACCATGTATGGCAGGGGTGATATGTGCAGCTATGTGGACAGGGCTGCATTGTATGGCAGGAGTATGTCACAGGTATGGCACAGGGATCTGTCCAGCATGTGGCCATCCTAGTCGTAGGATGGTGGTTGTCCATGATGTATGTCTTTCAGATCAGGCTATGGACATGTAGCATGTCTAACAGCATAGTGTCACATATGTCTGTATACAAGGTGGATAGCATGCTGCATACTGGAGGTGAGTATTGTGGAGGCTGGTATCGGCCATCCACACATGGGCCATACCCCTGGAGGGTGATGTGTATTCCAATATTGGTCACTCGGGTGCTGTGTATGCCTGTCCAATGATCTCCGTGCACAGGGATACCACTCTGTCATGACATGGGTACCTCAGATGACTACCTAAAGGGCCAGGGAGATGTCTCCAGCTCAGGGAGGTGTACTACACTACACCATCTCTAACACAGTGTCCATACTGTTGACCACAGCCTAGGTGTTTCCTAATGGGTACGGGGGTATTCCCCTACTGGTGTCATTGCTGATATCATCCACCAGAATGTGCACATATGTCACACACATCACACACACAGCCCATTCTGTATGTTGTTCACAACACTGTGACAAAAATTGCCCATAGGTCATGGCCATTCACATCATCACATACACAGATGGCTGACATTTGTCTGTGTGGTATGGGCTACAATGTGGGTGGGTTACAACACACTAACCCTGGTTTACTGTAGCTGACACTGTGTGATATGCACATGTCACTGTAGCACCATTGGTAGTTGTGAGTCTGTCAACAGGCCACTAGTAGAACACTCCTGTGACATACACAGGCATCTGTAGCTGAACATCCGTACTGTCTTGTACATCTGTACTGCTAACATCTACATTGATAATGGTTCATGAACCTGCAGACCATACCCGGCAGTGTTCTGATGTGGTGCCACCAATCATGACTGTTGTCAACACATGTGGGTTGATAGTATACAACACCCTATCTGTAATGTGTGGGCATGCTCAGCACTTCTTCAGAGCTTCTTGGAACGTTATGAGCTACTGCTTAGTTTAGCACCCATTTCACACCAGTCCTCACAGGTACACTGTCTGTCCATACATTTCCAGCTTGATAACTGTACAACAACTGTCGTACACACATCACTCACATACATCAAGAGACATGGTGGTTTCTACGGCCTGTCCAGCTGCCACGTACCACTTATATACAGGCATGTCCAACTGGCATGTACCAGTGCTATTGCCTGTCACTATGATGACTATGTTGTACATGTGGCAACAGAACCATTTTCATGTCCATAGTCAATGCACACCTCCCAACATACAACAGTACAGCCTGTGGGGGATGCACATATGCATTCCCTGCTGGGGGTTATACTGTCACCAACCCTCACTGCACCTGACAGTCATGTGGGGTTGTGCAACATTGGCAACGCACCCCACACATCACATGGTCCCACATGATCCCCACCACAGGCCACACATATGGAGACACCTTGTACAGTACCCCTCCATACTCTGTGTGGGCACTGACAACAGCCCACATTGCCAAACACAACCACACCAACCTATAGCCCACAGACACGTGTGCCCATCACATACAGCCAATAGGGTGTCAGAATATACTCAACACACCTGTCTTAGGTGACTGTCGGCAGTCACACTGCTGTTCCACTCAGCAGGCTACACAAGGCGATAGTCACTTACATCCTGCTGTCCAGTAACTGTTTCTGCAACATAACTTATGCACACATGCCACAAGTCAGCAAGTAAAGTGTGACTCCCCTTCCATGTTTGTGTGACAGACGTTGTCAGTCAGGACACAGACTACGTGTGCAGGGACATGCAATAGCCCACCAGTGTTGTCACCCTGCTGGTGTGGTCCACGCCCTGGGAAGCATTTTGCGTTCATCCGGACCTGTTACCACTGTACTTCTGCTGTCATTCCACAGGCATCTAGTATACGTCCACTTTGACAGACCCGGCCAAACAACATGGTGCTGTGGCACAGTTGACCTGCACCTGTCAGCCCTGGGAGTACGGATCACATGTTGGTCTCTTGCTGCTTTTATACTGCCTGTCTTGCACAGTGCCCAATAACAGTCACTACCAGAATGGGAACAGGCTAGCGAAGCATGTGGTCATCTCACACAATGCTTGACATCAACCTCTGTGATGCACACAGGCAAGGCACACCTGATACTGCACCACTGCAATATCTCTGCAGTGACTGGGACCTACCTCTTGGCTCTGCAGAGCACACCTGCAATGACTGGGTATAGACAGACCGTACCTCTCAGGCATGTACCTGGACTGGCACACCCACAGCTGAGGTGTCCCCATATTCCACTATGTTGTACACACATCCCAGCTGGTTACTTCGCACAATGCATCACAGGTGCTCCACGTGCATATGACTATGTCCGGACCTACTGCTGCTACTAATGTGAGACTGACAGTAACCCACACCTAACTGTGATAGCCGCACATGTACTGACACATTAGGTGTACACTGTGCATGAGTCATGACCTCCGCTCAGCTGGTTCGACCCATACACCACCTCCAAGACCAACAGTATCCTTGACATGGACACTACCAACATGTGACTGCTGTTCGACACCTGCGTTTGTTCCTTCATTGGTGGAATCCGAACATCTGCTACCCACCCTTGTTAGCCACATACTGGCACCACACACTTCACGGCATACACAGTAGATGAGTACTACAACACCAACTACTGATGTCGTATGACAGCAGTAGTTGTTGTCGTGACACACGTGCAGGTGGACAATGCACATGCAAATGCTGAGACATACCCCAGTGCACTTCAATAGCACGTACACGACAATGTGGTTCATGCTATTCCACACAGAGCCATGCAGGTACACACCAGAATACAGACGACACTCTGGGGGTGCAGTCCCACGGACATACTTTACAACAACAGGTGGGGGCTGTTACACAGTGGTGTACATTCCCATGGGCAGGGTGACTCACTGGTCAGCCTCGGTAGGGCCACAGGATCCCATATCACATACACCATAACTAGCTACATACACATTACTGCGACACATTCCAAGATGTACCACAGGGCATTTTGGTGGTATGTCAGTAGTCGTATGCAATACCCACATCTGCTCACACATACAACTGTCACTCTGGAACATGACAGTAACAGGTGATGTTGGCAACATCCTGTCTGATGGCTTCATTGCTAACATTACACCCACTCACTCCCTGGAGGGCCACATTCCTTGCAGGTACATTGTGGTGTACCTGCAGTCACACATACGCAGTACTGACCTGCACTCTATATGTCCTAGGACACAGGCCCCTTGTCACCCTGCAATATCCCAGGCTGTGATGTCCACAGAACTCTTAACAGCATTTCTCCCCACTGGGACACCATATTCAGTAATAGCCTTGTACCAGACATTGTGGCCGCTGACTGGCACACAGAGACTGTAACACTCCTCACAGGTGGCACCACACTGCACGACTGGGACTATTGCCCTACACACCTCACTGGTCTGTTATGCATGGCTATAAGGCACAGAATCATGGACATCATTCGTTGAGTCTCTGTTGTGACCCAGTCCTTTGATGCCAGCTGGGTTGGTCATGTTGGGGCCACAGCATGCCTCCTACACCTGTTGAATACCTTTCCTACAGTCGCCAGAATTGTTGATGACGACACGGGTGTCCACACAGCCTGCATTGTCCTCTCGCTGCCATTCAGCACTGTTCTCCATTCTGGTATTGACTATATACACATCCACCTGCACATCATAATATATGTCTCTGGATGTTATGCAATGTGGCTAATGGACGGGACACACACACTGAGTGTGGCATACCACATCACATACTGCAATCCAGTTACACTTGGCTTACCACAGTCCTCAGTCATGGGGCCCTCATGTTTGGTATATGCTTCCCTGAGGTGCAGGCTACCACTGAGGGGACTTCCCTGCCTAGCTTTACAGAGCACTGCATACCCAGCGCCGTTGTTCCTCCACCAGCTGATACAGACCCCATCCATATGGGTGTCACTGAGACAGATATCGATATGAACATCATGGCCTCTACCTGCATGACACTTGGTGTGTACATCACCTTTGCAGTACACCAACCTCCCACTGGTTATCACATAGGTGTTATTCCCCTACATACATGTTGCATTGTACATGTGTATAAGACACATGTATGCCGCACACACTCCTGTGATTACCACATTGCCACTGTGGCGTGGATATCCTTCTACATGTTCACACATGTCTGTCCTGGGTGTGTAGCTGGTACGTAGGCACCCATTGTACCTCTGAACACCGGATGTATACACACATCCATGGGTACAATGCCCCACGTAGGGTGTACCTTACACAACAGCTTTACATACCCCAACATTAAAACACCATGATGTTTATTGAGCTACACCTGGTGACGTATGCGGCTTATGTACAGACACCACATCTGTACACATTTGCAGACTACATACTCAGGGGTGATGTCTGCTGCAAAGACAGGGCCCATGTCTGCAAATATGTTTATGGATATACTCCGCATACACGACATACACAATAGCCACTATGACCATGATGCTCATGGATATGTGCACACATGCGACTGTGTGTGGCATGTGCTTGGGGGTTGCATTCTCAGAGTGGACACTCACCATGCTTCGGGACATGTTTCCTATGTACATCACGCATGGACAGTCAGTAGCAGTGTTCATGTGATACCTCGCTTGCTGGATGGTGGACACATGTACCCCAGGGATCACTGCAGTGTCTGTACTGTGCAGTGATGCAGGTTACACATGGCTCTTCTGTTCACAGGAGACTACCCTGGAGAGGTGCCACTGGTGTGCACACTGTAGTTGTTGTTACACACTGACTTGCCAGACTGCATGGTACACCACTATGAACCTGTGCAGCTATTACATGTCCTTTGTGCATGGATACTGGTATAGCCCTTCCAGTTCGATTGGCTGTCACACGATTACAATGTCCCCTGACTACGGGCCATATATCTACTGTTATTGTACACGCCAATCATGTTCATGTTTGTCTGTCACATCTCTTCTGCTATTCCAGTATGGGAGTAATGTTTGCGTCCTTTGCAAATGCACAGAGTGGAGTACATAGTTATTTAATCATAACTGTTTATACATATCTTAATTACATAGTACTCACATCACTATATGAAACCTTTGTTATGCATCATATGCCTGTTCTCCTGTGTAACATATCTGATGTATCAATCTACTGTACTATACATTACACATGTTTTACATGGTATCCCATAATTCAACCATTACTTGCACAGAGGGTCCACCTTAGACATGTCATTGATGTTATATGCCCATACACATGCGTACTGTTACAGTATATCTACATATACTATCCCCTGCTATGGCACGTACTTATTGGACATACCCTGTCACTGACAGTGGGTTGTATGACATTGTTCTGTTTAACGCCATCATGTTGCATCCCTTGCGGTGTCTGTGCTGTTTACCGTGTGACCCACTGCTGGACGCACATCTTCTACAAGCATTGGTACGATCATCACTACATAAATACCATTCCCCACTTTATGCACGGCGGACACTGTTAATTACTGCAAACCAGGCTATGCATACACTGACATTATGCATTTCAGAACATACTATACATACAGTTAGTGTTACACATACCTTGATATCGTTCTGGTGTTTCATCTCTATCTCACTCCTCTGTATCACTCTTTCAACTGTTACATGGTATGAGCATACAGTTTGCATATCTGGCAAGTCATCATTATATACTTCTATACCTGCAACATGTGGTTTACTGCCGCCAATTGGTGGTCCGGTGTGTCTAATTACGTGCACTTCAGCTGTGCAGCTACTCCATTCACCAATTACGTGGCAGCAGTGGGGTATAATTGAATTCTCCACCTGGGCATTGGCCATTTGCCCTGCCTTCGGGGAGATGGCCTGTATTGTGTTTTGTTGTGTGTAATTGCAACTGCTTTGTGTAGAGCCAAGTCTATTTTGAGGTCATGTCCCCAGTGGATTGTGTGTGATTCTACCTGTGACTGTACCTGTCATCCCACCCATCTGATAAAGGACTATTGCAAACACCTGTAACATCGCCGTTTGTTCCGTTATACGACGGATACAATTTTGCATGGCGCCTTTAAATGTCTCTCACAAGGTATGTCAACGGTTCAGCAGATGTAATTGACAAACTAGATGTTTGGGCTGTGGTTAGGGTCTGTATTGCTATTGTTTACAGTGTGGGGGATGTAGGCGGGTTTACGTAGCATATACGGTTTTGTGGGGCTTGCATTTCTATGTAGTCCATATATATGTGTGTGGGCCCCTTCCCTAATTACAGTGCTATCACTTAATAGACTTCTATTACGGGAATTTACTGTGGGACATTGTTAATTGGTTTCAATATGGTATGCAGGTATGGTTGATACTTCCATACCTCCGGATGTACGGCGATATGTGCAGAGATATTTGTAAATGAACGCTATCCCGTGTATGTCTGCCCCAGATATTTGCAGTCATTGCAGTGGTGTTGGTGTCAAACCCTCTGTCACATGGCTTGCCACCTTTTCATATGGCCATAGTTGGACACTTGTGGGTCACACAGTGGTGTTTACAGGCTGCCATATGACCACGGTCAGTACACAGGATAGCACATACTTTTATCCTCATTACAAACCTATTGTTCTTGGTCCTTCACTACTTATCGGTTTTCATGTAACATTTCCGTTTCTTACATACAGGCATGAGTATTTCCTGCAACTATTGCATATTATGTGGGACATACTAATGTCCTACACTCACGGACAGTTGCTCTTTCTAATGTTTCATGTCAGGACACACCTGCCCAGGGGGGGGGGTCTGTCCCTTCCAATGTGGGACAGGTGTTTACCACATGCCTACGGATAGCTATACCCGCACCTACCGTAGTCATCTACCTCCGTGTTGCCACCTACAGACACACTATGCGGACACACACGACACACTTTAGTCACACGGGAACACACATGACACCCTCTTCACACACATACACAGGCTACATCACACACAACCACAGTTGTACATGGTGCCTACATGGTCCGCACCGCCGACAGTGGTGACTACATGTCCTTACTATTGTCCTATTGCTCGCGGTTCTACTGTTCCAGTACTGTGTTCTTTCTGTCTTTCATCCTCCTGGTTACGCGTGTCGGTGTGTGACACGTTCCATAGGTGGTGGTATCCTGTTTATTTGTACCTCAAAGGTGTTTAGAATATCGTCGACCTATCTATATATTTGCAGATACCAGTGACTCCTTGTAGATTGACATATATCACACTATCGCCCTTTCTATCTGTATTATATATATGTAGATATATCTATATATATATATATATATATATATATATATATATATATATATATATATATATATATATATATATATATATATATATATATATATATATACATATACATATACATATCTCGGACAGGGGTGGTGACAGGCATGCTACGCCTTTCATTGTGTGCTTGTCAGTGTATACTTTGTTTCCTAGACTCCGCATGTTTGTGTCTGTACCTGTCACATTACACACCTGCCATAGGTTAAGATTACCTCCCATCCCACTTTGCGAGGGACAATCTCTCTTTGTGCAGTTGTGTCCTGCGAAATATTTGTGAACATAGCAAATGTCCTGCAACTTTGGGACAAACATATTCCCTATAGTTTATGTCATTGTTGCATGACACACTTATTCTGTATCTGACCCACCTACATGTTACAGGACACGGAACACGTACCTGCGACCATTACTAAACTATAAGCTTTTTATCTATGCAAAACACTGTTGTTCTGGTTTTCATCCTGGCAGGGTGTGTGTCGTCCTGCTGACATCTGGCATATGTCCCACATTGGTCATTTGAACTGTGGCAACCCTATCGTACGTACATCTTGCCTAGCAATAGTGTTGGGTGATTGTGTACATGACTGCCTGTTCCACTCCTGGCAGTGGTCATTTTACCCTTCAGAGCAGGCGCTATTTGTTCAGGGGTGACTAATGCTGGTGTCACCCGTTCTGTACATCATTGACTGTGATCTGCGCAGTGGTCGGTGACACTTAGCCCTGTTTCGCGCATATCCGTATAGTCGTATTTCAACATCGCTTACCAGCTGTGGGCAACGCTTATTCCCGCTAACGTGTGCTACACATATTCTGATGACCTGCATCCGGACTGCATTACCCGTGCCATCGGGATTATGTTACATCCCTTGCGGGATGTGGGACGGGGAATATGCATGACAGTCACTGCATGTACCACTTGGACATCTGGGGGTTGTACACGAAGTATGTAAATTTGTATGTGCAGTACACTACATCAGTTACTCCACACTACACTCACATGGATGACTCCGTTAGTTTACAACTTGATGGGTCCATTTAATGGTATGTCCATGTGATGTTTATTGGCTGTACTCCAGCACTGGGTATGTATATCACAATTAGGTACACCCGATAATTTGCTACACCTTCATGCGATTGTGGATGCAGCATGCCGGGGTGACTACTGCCTGTCATGGGTACATCCTCTGCCTTGACACTACATCCATGATTACATTTTGTGGAGCCCCTCAGTAACGCGGCGGGTAATCCATGCTGACTGTGTGTAGGACAGTGCTTACACACATGTGCTCCCGAGATTGCCTCTGCTCCAGTACGCGACAGTTGCTTACTCGATGTTGTGGCGATGAGTGTCACTGTTTGCCCCATTTGGTGTTTTGCCTCTGACAATCAGGTGTGTACCTACCGATGTACCTGGGAACCTATACACACAGCACCAACAGATGCTGATGGGTGCAACTACTGTTCAGGTGTTGACAGTTCTGTGTTCCCATGGCTGTTGCATGTACAATGTTTGAGGGCTGCCTATGTAGGATTCCACAGTGGGCCACCTATACATCACAGTTTTACAGGTAGTCGTGTTTGTGTGCCGTCCATGTTACTGTGTGCAGGTGGGGAGGGGTGTCAGTCCTTGGGAGCCTACACTGTCAAGGTATGTGCTATACGCTCCCACTTTGCCAAGGCGTAGGCATATTGGGCACACCTCCGTCTGCCTACTGGGGCTGGCACAGTGTGTTCATGGTCTGGATCCCTCTGTGCCTGAGTTGGCCTTGGCACTTGCGGTGGGTTGTGAGGCCCTCCCCCATTATGACCCTGCTGCAGCTGTTTCCGCAGGATCATATTATGTAGCATGGCACATACTATGAGGATGTGGGCACATGTGCCTGGAGAGTACTGCAAGGCTCCACCAGATGTGTCCAAGCACCAGAACTATGATTTCAGCATCCCGAACACATGCTCTATGATGATTCTGCTTTTGTGCGTGTGCCTCATTATGGCGTTCTTGCATTGGTGTGTGTGCATTTCTGATGGGGGTCATCATCCATGGCTCCAGTGCATAGCCAGCATCCCCCACAAGGTGACCTTGTGGGATGCCCCCCCTGACAAATACCTGATAAAGCTGTGAGGCATGCCAGATATGGGAGTCGTGGTAGCTTCCAGGGCTGCCAGCACACACATCCATGATAATGCCCTGGGCATTGCACATGACCTGGCAGTTGATGGAGTGGAATCCCTTGTGGTTTATGTAATGCCTACTATACTCACTGGGTGGTGACTTCATTTGTATGTGCATGCAGTCTATCACACCCAGTACCTCCGGGTAGTTTGCCACATGGTGGAAGTGACGCATATTGCTGACCAACCCCTCCTGAGTTCAGGGGAAGTGTATATGCTCATTGGCATGTGGGAACATGGCATCCAGGAACTGGTGTAATACCCTGGATGCCAATGCCTGTGAGATCCCCATTATATCTCCAGTTGGCCTTTGAAAGGTACCTATGGCTAGTATTCACAAGCTTACACATACCTTCGTGTCCACTGGGATGGGTTCCCCTCTGTTGTTTCTGGTTCTCAGGCGTGGCCGGCACAGCTCTACTATTTGCTGTAAGATGTCCCTGTCCACCCTGTAATGCTCTACTATCTCCTGATCATGTAGCTCCTGGTAGGTTACCCTTGGTCTGAACACTCTTCTCCTCCTCCGAGGCCTACGGTGGTTGTCGGCATCATCCTCCACAACACCGTCAGTCTGTAACACATGCTGATGAATCACAGCTATGGCAGCTCCCAACATGTACGTTTTAAAAGTTCCCTGTCTGTTTACACCTATGGTGCAGTGTTTGGGAATACACAGGTGTGTGTTGGGTACTTTCACACTTTATACTGTTCTGCTGTGAACACTGATGATGTCATAGGGTGTGTATGTACGATCGTGGCTACAGGGTATCTTCTGTGTTTTATTTACGAAACTGCTATTTTGCTTCCTTTGGTGTTGCATTAAATTTGGATGCCGTGAATTACCTCCTGCCCTTCCATTTACATTTGTACACGTTACACCTACCATTTGCTGGCATGCATCCAGCTGCCTGCTTTCATTTGTACTTTCCTAGACCTGGCTTATCTTGCGTAATGTGTGCTATTGCCGATCTACTCTGGGTTTGCTTTGCTCTGCTATGACAGTTCTCCTATCTTTGCATTCCAGGTCCTCCACACCTTTCTTTGCAATCCTATGCCTCCCCTATCCTGTTTTGCAGGTTTCTGCATGCAGGCTTGTCTACTGCCGTCGATTGGCCGCCGTGTGTTGATTGGTGTTAATTGCTCATTACTACGCAAATTACCCTGCTTCGGCATTTCCTTCTTTTCTTCCCATGACCTTCCTCTTTGTACTATTGTTTGCGGCGCATGCATCTGCTTACCAGGTTTTGGGCACGAGTTCATCCCCGTACACATGTGCTTTCGGGTACCATGTGTGCTCTCAGCTAAACGGTTCTATACCCTCCTCCCCACCCCTGTCCTTCAGCTTTGCTTAGCAATGGCCAGGCCAGATTTGCATTGCTCCAATGTGCTTACTGATACGGTGGCACACCCCCCTGCTGATGTCATGTATCACCTTTGATGCACTCCTCGGTGTTATAGCGCTGCACCATCAGGTACATCCTTAATCCGGCGGGACGTTTGCGATTCAATATTACCTGCCACATTTGCATGGCATTGACTACTAATTCATAGTTACAGTGTCAAACACTGTCGCAGGCCCCTGGCAATCTTTGCACCTTGCTTGTGGTGTGCCATGCCTACCATTGCATATTATGGTGTAATCCTGATTTGTCTTTCATTGCTATTTTCTGCCATTTTTATATATTTCCTTTGTATTCCTGTTTGCACACACATGCCCTGCGGTTGTACTGTGCGTTACTGTGGACATGACATTAAATGTTGTTTTTTAGGTGTTGTGCATCTTTTCTTGTGGCATTGGCTGTGTATTTCTCCATTGGCATATGTTAACTTTGTAATACATGTGTGTGTGGTTCGCTTCCATAACTCCGATGTTCTGTTTGGGAAAATGTAAACCATGTTTTTTGGTTTACATTTCCATGGGCTTGCGCTACACCTGCACCACTTCGTGAATCACTGTATGCCTTCATTAGCATGGTGCAACACTGCACATGGGGTGATTTGCATACCTATGCCGAGGGCTGCGTAGCTCTGGCGTACGCCGGTAGTGCACGTGGGATATGTTCATACCTGAATTGCTTAGCGGACATATTTGGCATTATGCCGCCTACGCTACGCCTGCGCCTGGCGCAAGCTTCATGAATCCGGGGGCAAGACTTTACAAACATCATAAAACAATATAAATTGTTACTTTTGCTAAGAATAAATATAAATATATGTGCATATGTAATAAAACTAACACCCATCCCTGACCTAATTACTATGCAGTATTATGAAAACATAGTAATTCATAACTTCATTTTATCATATTAATACTTTGTCAATAAAATAAAATGAAATAAATAACCAACCATCCAACCAAATAGCATGTAAAAATACCTAGGAAATTACCTAAAACATTTTTACCTAAGCAAGCTTTTTAATTTTAATATGTCATGGACATACTACATTATAACAACAACATGAATCAGTTATTAGAGAAGGATACTTATGTGGAGGTCAGTTAATACGAAATGAGTAAAGCTTATAACAGGATCAAAATGTTTATTAATGATTTATTTATTGATGGTTTAACTGACATTAATCTTAATCATTATTTGTCCATGCCAGCACCCAGGATTCCCTTACTTTTTGGCATTCCCAAGATACACAAGGGGACCTCGGATCCACCTATGCACCCATTCGTGGACGCCAGGCAATCCATTACCTACCCATGTGCTAAAGTATTGGATTCCATCCTTTAGAAATTTGTCAGCAAGGAGACCCAGATTTGCCGGGATTCATGGTCCTTTTTGGAACAAGTAAATGCCTTGTTGTACAAAGAGGAAAATAATTTCCTAATAGTGGACGTTTGCGATCTTTACTGATCCATCCCCAGGATATAGGTACAGAATGGGTACTGGAATTTATCAGGTCTAGGGGAGCTACAGAAAATGAGTTACGTCTCATTGAGGACCTTTTGGGGATCATCTTGAAAAACAATTACATTCTGTTTAATGACAAGTTTTACCTCCAAAGGATAGGAGTGGCAATGGGGTCCCCTTGCGGAGCCAGTTCTGCAAATTTGGTTATGGCCTCTTGGGAATCAAAAAATTTATTTACTAGTCAATGGATGAAAAACATTGTTTTTTTATACTAGATTCCTGGATGATATTTTTATGATTATTGATGGTGATATGACCTTGGCTACCAATATTGTTGATTATTTCAATAGTTCGGTTGAGTTTCTGAGGTTTACCAAGGATTATTAGGAATCTTCAGTCCATTACTTGGATGTGGAACTTACAAAAAATATTCAGGAATCAAAATACACTGCAAAGCCTTATAGAAAGAGTACTTAATCAAACTCTTTTTTGCATTTCTCTAGTGCACATCCTTTACAACAGAAAAATCTGTTGTTAAGGGGCAATTGGTTTGAGCAGCTCGGATGGTTTCTGGCGAAGTTAACTTTCAACAGGAATGTTTAAATCTTAGGAATATGTTCCTTAACAGGGGTTACCCTTCCAAAATTTTGGTTGGTATTATAAATGATGTTCAGTTATAAAGTTCCCAAGGTGTATACAAGCCTATTTTGAACAACTGTCCTATAAATGAATCATTTAATATAGGCACCTTGAGTCTTCCCCTTACAAATGTGGTCAATGAACTAGGGGAAGGAAGGAATCATCAGAACAGGACCTTCTCAATTTCATTTGTTTTTACATACAGCCCTGAGGCTGAGGAGATTAGGTCAATAGTTAAAAAATACTGGCATCTCTTCTCAGTGGATAAGGAGATATTTGCTAAATTGGGGGTATCTCCGACTATTACATATAGGAAGGGGCAGAACCTAAAAAAGTTGATGGAAACTACCATAAAACCATCCAATAGGCACATAGGAATGTACAGGCGTGATGTATGCAGATATTGCATTTATATCGAAACAGGTGAAAATTTTTGAGTAAGGAACTACAATTTTTTTACTAAGTGCAAGTTCAATTGTAATTCCAGGTCAGTGGTATACCTTGCACAGTGCAATGCCTGTCCAGCTTTCTACGTCGGTAAGACCGATTGTAGATTGCGTGACAGGATTTATGAGCACATCTATGCTATTGCTAAACAAAAAATGTATAATGCTCTTACTAGGCACTGTAAAGATAACCACGGCCATGGTTTTAAATTTAGAGTCATAACACAGGTAGCTGCACATGTGAATGTGAAGTATTTAGATAGTAACATTGTTAAGTTACACCTCGAAGAACATGAGTTGAAATGGCAGTTGTTAGTAAACTCCTGTGCCCCCCCAGGTGTCAATGAAATTTATTCTTTAGCAAGTATATTAAAATTAAAAAGCTTGCTTAGGTAAAAATGTTTTAGGTAATTTTCTAGGTATTTTTACAAGCTATTCCATTGGATGGTTGGTTATTTATGTTATTTTATTTTATTGACAAAGTATTAATATGATATAATGAAGTCATGAATTAATTTTTTATACTATACTTTTATATACCTTGTTTTGTATAGACTATGTTTTCATAATACTGCATAGTAATTAGGTCAGGGATGGGTGTTAGTTTTATTACACATGCACATATATTTATATTTATTCTTAGCAAAATTAACAATTTCTATTGTGTCATGATGTTTGTAAAGTCTTGAAGTTTTTAGGTTAATTTTGGTCTTGTTAGCAAAAACAATGCAACTATGAAGTGTAATTTTAAATGAGTGCTGTGATCCACTTGCAGGCAATTAATCAATTAACTCTTCATGATATAGAGTGGATTTTTGCTGGGCTGACAGTTTTTGTTCTTGCTTTACATCTGAAGAAGTTTGGATATTTCCCAAATGAAAAGCGCTTAATTTTATTTTGCTTTGGTATTAAAGTGAATAAGAACAGCTTTTTACATTTATTTCTTCATCGAGCTGAGTGAAATGTTGATGCTTGTTCACAGTGTGTTCTTTTCTTCAGTTTTTCATTTGTCAGTTCATTTTCTACTTGGAGTATGCAACAGGCAACTCACATAACACCAGCACCGGTGATGCATTAGTTCAAAGTGAAACAACGGAAACCAGAAATTTAACTCAACTTCTTGAGTTAATGAATACCAGACTAGAGAGTTTAACTGCTAGAGTTGAACAATTCTCACAGTCCAGCAGGGGAGACATGGAAGGTCTTAATGCCACTGGTCTGACCAGAACTTCATCTGGACATCCAGGGGCTTTTATCCAACCTCAAGTGACACCCAGCCAATGCACAAAAGGAACAGCAGTGAGTAATGTTCCTTCGATCGATATGCAAGGGCAGCAGTTTTTGCCCAGACATACCCACATGGTTCCAGGGCTTATGGGCACACACGATGTTACAAACTGGCTTAGAGACGAAATTGATTTGGAAGATCAACAGAGGCAAATGGACACTGTGGAGCCAGCCAGCAACCATCTGAGTATTAGTGACAAACTGAAACTGTTTGATGTCAAGTTACTTAAAGTAAAGAAGCTCCAGTTGGAGCTTAATTATCTTGACAAATGCTTGAAAGATAGCATAGTGCCAAAAGGCTTTAGATACTGGCAGTTTCCAACAGGCTTGATTCCTGGGTCACTGTTTTATAAGGAACTGATTGATTTATTCAACAACCAGTGGCTGGATTTACTTAGGCTTATGTCTAAGCATTACCAGTCACAAATCAGTTCTCTAGCAGGGGAAGTTATGGAACCTGAGAAGGACATCAAGTCGCACACGGTTTTTGACCATTACCGATTTGATTATGATCGCATTTTTACCAGCATAGCACAACAGCTGGAGAGGCTTAAGTCCACAAAGATCAATAAACTTCAAAGGGATGTAAAAGCCTATGCTGAAGGGAAAGCTTTTCCTGAACCTCCAACCTTCCAGGTCTCTGCAGAAATATATAATAAACATAACCAGAGGCCAAGCATGAATACAAACAGTTATGTTGATGGACAAGACCAGCGGGAGTCTGAAACTAGTACATTTGGTGAACAACATAACACTCGTAGTGCTAACTTTATAAATACAAATTCTGGTTTGGGGAATGTACAAGATACTTTTGATGATAGAAATGAGAACAATTTTCACAATAACCAACCACAACAGTTTCAAAAAAACTTCCAGGAGGGAGAAAATGGAACTCAAATTCAATGCAGTCCAGGAGGGTGTACAATACACGCAGCAAAAAGAGATCTTAGGTTCAGAAGTGGACAACCCAGCAGTGATGGAAGCAGTTCAACAATGTAGGACAATTGTAAATAAAAAAGGTGATTTTAAAGTTTTTAATTAAACTGAGTATCCCATTGATGAACAACTAGTGGAACATTTGGCAAAAGGAATGACATTTGTACCTACGAACAAAAGTAATGTATCTGAATTATTGATTGATTTCAGATTGTTTACTAGAAAATTAAATTTAACAGTCCTGTTGGGTAATTCTGCTTATAGTAATCAAGAATTAAGAGTTGCTAGCACTTTTAACCCCCCTGTTAATCCCTTAGTTGGTATGTTTGAATTGTTATGTGAACTTGAACTTCGAAAGTTGGTCTGTCACAGTAAAAAAAGTGTTTGTAACCCTAATATTTCTCTTGAAGAAATGCAGCTGTTTTCCAATTTTAGGAGGCTTCCTATTCACATCACACAGCCGGATAAAGGGGTGGACTGGTTGTCATGGACATACTACATTATAACAACAAAATTAATCAGTTATTGGAGAAGGATACTTATGTGGAGGTCAGTTTAAAAGAAATGAATATAGCTTATAACAGGATAAAAATGTATATTAATGATTTGTTTATTGATGGTTTAACTGACATTAATCTTAATCATTATTTGTCCATGCCAGCACCCAGGATTCCCTTACTTTTTGGCGTTCCCAAGATCCACAATGGGACCTCGGATCCACCTATGCGCCCACTCGTGGATGCCAGGCAATCCATTACCTACCCATGTGCTAAAGTAGTGGATTCCATCCTTAAGAAATTTGCAAGAAGACCCAGATTTGCCAGGATTCATGGTCCTTTTTGGAACAAGTCAATGCCTTGGCATACAAAGAGGAAAATAATTTTCTAACCGTGGATGTTTGCGATCTCTACTCATCCATCCCCCAGGATATAGGTACAGAATGGGTACTGGAATTTATCAGGTCTAGGGGAGCTACAGAAAATGAGTTATGTCTCATTGAGGACCTTTTGTGGATCATCTTGAAAAACAATTACATTCTGTTTAATGACAAGTTTTACCTCCAAAGGATAGGAGTGGCAATGGGGTCCCCTTGCGGAGCCAGTTCTGCAAATTTGGTTATGGCCTCTTGGGAATCAAACCATGTATTTACTAGTCAATGGATGAAAAACATTGTTTTTTATACTAGGTTCCTGGATGATATTTTTTATGATTATTGATGGTGATATGACCTTGGCTACCAATATTGTTGATTTTTTTCAATAGTTCAGTTGAGTTTCTGAGGTTTGCCAAGGATTATCAGGAATCTTCAGTCCATTACTTGGATGTGGAACTTACAAAAAATATTCAGGAATCAAAATACACTGCAAAGATTTAAAGAAAGAGTACTTATTCAAACTCTTTTTTGCATTTTTCTAGTGCACATCCTTTACAACAGAAAAAAAAATCTGTTGTTAAGGGACAATTGGTTCAAGCAGCTCGAATGGTTTCTGGTGAAGTTGACTTTCAACAGGAATGTTTAAATCTTATGAATATGTTCCTTAACAGGGGTTACCCTTCCAAATTTTTGGTTGGTATTATAAATCAAGTCCAGTTAAAAAGGTCCCAATGTGTATACAAGCCTATTTTGAACAACTGTCCTATAAATTAATCATTTAATATAGGCACCTTGAGTCTTCCCCTTACAGATGTGGTCAATGAACTAGGGGAAGGAAGGAATCATCAGAACAGGACCTTCTCAATTTCATTTGTTTTTACATACAGCCCTGAGGCTGAGGAGATTAGGTCAATAGTTAAAAAATACTGGCATCTCTTCTCAGTGGATAAGGAGATCTCTGCTAAATTGGGGGTATCTCCGACTATTACATATAGGAAGGGACAGAACCTAAAGAAGTTGATGGAAACTACCATAAAACCATCCAATAGGCATGTAGGAATGTACAGGTGTGATGTATACAGATATTGTATTTATATCAAAACAGGTGAAAAATTTCGAGTAAGGAACTACAATTTTTATACTAAGGACAAGTTCAATTGTAATTCCAGGTCAGTGGTATACCTTGCACAGTGCAATGCCTGTCCGGCTTTCTACATTGGTAAGACCGATCGTAGATTGCGTGACAGGATTTACGAGCACATCTATGCTATTGGTAAACAAAAAATTGATAATACTCTAACTAGGCACTGTAAAGATAACCACGGCCATGGTTTTAAATTTAGAGTCATAACACAGGTAGCTGCACATGAGAATGTGAAGTATTTAGATAGTAACATTGTTAAGTTACACCTTGAAGAACATGAGTTGAAAAGGCAGTTGTTACTAAACTCCTGTGCCCCCAGGCATCAATGAAATTTATTCTTTAGCAAGTATATTAAAATTAAAAAGCTTGCTTAGGTAAACATGTTTTAGGTAATTTCATAGGTATTTTTACATGCTATTTGGTTGGATGGTTGGCTATTTATTTTATTTTATTTTATTGACAAAGTATTAATATGATATAATGAAGTCATGAATTAACAATTTTTTATACTATGCTTTTATATACCTTGTTTTGTATAGACTATGTTTTCATAATACTGCATAGCAATTAGGTCAGGGATGGGTGTTAGTTTTATTACACATGCACATATATTTATATTTATTCTTAGCAAAAGTAACAATTTCTATTGTGTCATGATGTTTGTAAAGTCTTAAAGTTTTTAGGTTAATTTTGGTCTTGTTTGCAAAACAATGCAACTGTGAAGTGTAATTTTAAATGAGTGCTGTGATCCACTTGCAGGCAATTAATCAATTAACTCTTCATGATATAGAGTGGATTTTTGCTGGGCTGACTGTTTTTGTTCTTGCTCTACATCTGAAGAAGTTTGGATATTTCCCAAACAAAAAGCGCTTAATTTTATTTTGTTTTGGTATTAAAGTGAATAAGAACAGCTTTTTACATTTATTTCTTCATCGAGCTGAGTGAAGTGTTGGTGCTTGTTCACAGTGTGTTCTTTTCTTCAGTTTTTCATTTGTCAGCCTTTTATGGATGCCATAAACAAAAAATGTTGCTTTTGCCTTTCTGCAAGTTGGTCACGTACGCATGACATTATGTGATCTGTATAAGAGTAAGTCTTGCCACAACTCATTGATGAGACAAAAGGAAAAATATGCTTATTTGTCTTCTGGAAAATGTACTCATCTACATAAATCTGCATAAATCTTCAAATTACTGATTAGACATTCGGGTTCTCACTCTGAGTCAGAGAACATACACAAAGAACAAACAAAATCATTCAGCATGACTAATACCTGACAAAAGGAACATGAAGTAGGCTTCCTTAGTTTTTAAAGTATGAAAGTTGTAACTCAATGGAATAGAAAATAAAATAAGAGCTTGTTTGTGAAGCATTTCCTCATAGCAGAGCTGAGCTTTACAACAAAACATTGAGGGAAACATTTTCTGCATGAAAATCTGAGAGGAACAGTACTAGAAATAAAAAAAAAATACTGTCTTGGGATAATCTAATACATTTTGCAGAAGCCATCACAGTTATAAACAAAAAGTAAACTAGCTTATTAAGTAAAACTGAAATAAAATGGTAGATTGTTTATCCACAATGCAGCAGACTACAGCCTACATTGCATCCGAAGATTCTCCTTCAGACATGCAGAAACAGTGGCTTCATAACATCAGGAAAATTATTCCATTTGCAAAGGTTTTAAGATGAATTAATTTTAATTAAAATTTTTTTTTTAGGAAACCAAAGAATATGCAGTTCTACTGCTAGGAATTACAGTGCTGGAAACAATTAACCTAATGATGATCCAGAAAAAAAGATTTGAAAAATAAGGGGAACTTTCTGGCTACCTCTAATACTTTCTATGGGACTATATCCTTCGCATATTATTATATCTTTACTTGTGTCAAATTATTTTTACAGTTTGTCCCAAGTCAGGATGTTGACCTTTTTAGATAACATGCAGTTGATAGAATGTTAGTTGTGGACAATTCACTGGGAGCCTAGCTCAAATGTTTTTTTAGTACATCAATATGATATTTGCATAGAAGCACAAGTCACCACAAAATTAATTAGGAGTGATATATTGTGTCATAATAATTGTGTTCAATAATCTCATTTATGTAATTGTGCAGGCATTTTAGTAATAATTATGACTTTAATCTGTATGTTTATCCGCGGTCAGGTGGCCTCCGAAAGACATGTGTAAGTGGGCGTGCCTTCGCTGAAGGTTGGGCATCAGGCTGGCAACTCGGCACCATAAAAATCGACTGCCAATCATTAACGGACCAGAGTTCCGCTGTGGCGACCTCTAACCGGAAAAAGCCAAAAAGAAAGACAATGTAGTAAATAAATATATATTTTTGTCTATTTCATTACAGCTTTCATGTATCTGACTTCAAAAATCAGTATATTTGCCAGAAAAAGGAAAACAATATGTATCCTATTATCTTGATCTGTAAACAGTCCTCCTTTTGTTAAAATACCGAATTGCTGATGCATTACATTTTAGGGCAGAACAATTATTTTCTATTAATGAAAATGATTTAAAAAACTTTAAATTTCCAAAGGTTGCCTTTTTTGATTAAGGGATGATAGGTATTAACTGTCAGCACCACAAAAGATCAAAATACACCTGAATTTAAAAACATCTGGAATATATTTAAATAGCTCCAGTCTGCCTAGTCCAATGCATCTGCTTTTAAATGGCTATACTTGTTTAAAGAAAAATAACTGCCTATTTAATTTCATGCTGAGCTTTTCTCATGTTTTCTCCAGAAATGAAAACTATAAGGTCATTCCTGTCGGGTTAATCTGTGAAAATGTGGTTTCAGAAATATTTTAGGTTTTACTGCAGAAAGTCACTGCCCCATAATTATATACAAGTGCAGGAAATACTACTTTACGATAGAATGATACTCTTGAAATGTAACTGCCAAGAAAAGCTGAATAATTATCAAAAAAAACTGAAAGGTAAATTTATAAGGGCAATTTCCAAATACAAAGAAAGAAGCAACTTTAATAAATAATAAGAAGTTTAATAACTTTTCATCAGCAGCAGAACCTGTTGATTCCTGACTAATGGTAAAAGTTCAGTAGTTATGCATGGTTAAATGCTGCAATGATTTGCTTAGTTTGTGATTCCTAATTTAAGGTACATTATTTTGTAAAAGGTCTGCAGTATGGTATTCCAAAAGTAGGAATTGATCACATTTGACAATGCTTTTATTATCTGACACTGCCTTGTGAAGCACACCTGAATGTGTATACAGAATGAGTACCACCGTGTCCTACTGCTTAACAGCAAAAACTGTAAATAACTCTAGATGCAGAAAACTGCTTAAAGCATTGCTGAAATAATTGGCATTATTCAAACAACATAACAGTTCTCTAAAAGATACGTGATTCTTAAAAAGAATTTGAATAATAAGTATACTGAGATATTATGCTAAAGTATGCACATTTTTAAGATTTGCCTCTAAACAGAGCAACTTTTTCTGTAATTATCACCTGGAAATGAAACCTGTTAAATTACTCAGAGGTTGTTATGTAATATGATTCCCACACCACATCTCAGAATGTGCAATTTTTCAAATAGTTGGCTGCAATAATATCAAACATAGTAAATATAAGTATAAATATAAGAGAAGTCTACTAAAGAGGTAAAGTTATGAATGTAGAATACATGGCTGCATGCTGCATTAAATAAATTACACATATACAATTCAGTATGGTTCTTAAGGTTTCACATTGAAAATGTAGCATGCAGCCATGCAGTCTGTTGATGTATACAATATTTGCTGACTGCAACATAAACCAATTCACTGTTTTTCAACCACTTTCAGCAATTCACTACCTTCCTATCATCAACCATGAATCCTGTAAGAGCAAGCCCTCCTCTTCTTCTTCCATATGGTCAATACATCATAGAATCATAGTACTTACAAATCAATATAGCTACAAGGCTATCGAATGCAGTGATCCTAAGTTATCACCTCTCTTTTCGATGAGGGTCATGTAGGTCATTCTAGGGGTGAATTTATGAACACTCACCCAGTTGTGCAGCTCATTTTTAAAAGCAGGCAGTGTGTTCCAGTACTTAATGTGGAGAGGAAGTTTGCTCCAGAGAAGGGGTAGGTACTGTGTGACCAATGTATCCCTCCACCTTGTCTTATTTTATTTGTTGGAGTATATATAGGTCACTGGCCCTAATGTTGGTAGGACTGTTTGATTTCTGGAGGTAAATGAGTTTTTGGACTGTTTGGATCTCTCATCTCCCTATAAGCAAGGCAAATATTACTGCTAAGTAGTCTGTATGATACTGCATATAGAAAGATAGCCTCCAATCTCTGTTGATAGTTCAGGCCCTTTAAGCTCATAAATATTTTAGTTAAGAAATTCTGGGATCTTTCCAATTGCTTGATATATTTAATAAGATACATCCTGGGGGTTATTATACAAAATGATGGATATATCCATGTGGAGTATAATGAGGTGAAGATTTGTTTTTATGTAGATGGAATATCTTTATTTATGAACTGTGCACATCAAAAGGATTTCTTATCCACTGTTGCAACATGATGGTTAAAAGTGAGAGAACTGCCCACCCAAGTCTCTCACTTCTTTCGCATCTTGAAGTGGTGTAATTTCTACTCTATGTGCTGGAAATAGGAGTTGCTTACAGAATGTGACAATGTTGTACTTTTGAGTTTGTGCCCTTTTTTGTATACCAACTATTGATAAGTGTAAGAGCCAGTTGGAGACTGTGGAGTGCATTTATGTCTAAGAGGGACTTGATGATGACTGTCAGCTTACATTCATCCTTGAATTTTGCTAACCAAAGATCCTGATTTAATATACAGATATCTGAAAAGTAGATACAGAATAGCAGAGGTCCCAGGACAGATACTTGGGACAACACTGATCACATTCTTGCTCTCAGAGTATATGCCCCTTACTCTGAATGCGTGAATCCTATACCTTTGGCCACTGGCTATCTGCCTAATGACATGCAGATTAATTTGTAGCTCCTTTAGCTTCTTTGTATGTGTTATGGCATCAGAAGCCTTGGCAATGTCAAGGTACACTATGTGGGCAGCTTGCCCATAGTCTACAGCCTCAGCAAGCCAATCAAAGAACTTCAGTGGATTCATAAAACAAGAGCTACCCTTAACAAAGCCAAACTGCTGAGGCTGAAGTCTGATAAGATATTTGACATTATGGCTTTATGGCTTAGTACGAATGACTCATTAGACTGATAGGTTTGTATTTCCCAGAGTAAGACAGTTTATTTAGACTTCTAGCATTAAGTAGAGCCACCTTGATTTGGTCCAGTGATAAGTATGGTTTGAGATGCAATACCTAATTGGACTGTTATCAATGAGTCCCAAGTCAATGAAAATCACATAGACCATTTGATCTGCTCTCATATCTATATATCTGTACTGTCTTTCTATCTATACACAAACTCATACATGGACACACACAAACACACACACACACACACACACACACACACACACACACATGGAATATATTCGCAACATCGAAAATACATTAAGTTGGACATTCTTGATGATAGAATCATAATGTAGAAAGCATACAATGGTGAAATCATGAAATATTCATTAAACTCACATATAAAGAGAGGTGACATTACATAGTCACAGACTAGTAAACATTAATGGTGACACACAGTGAAGGAAAACAACGTCCAAATCATCTTGTGGAGATCTTCCAAATAATATTATCTCAGAAAGGGAAGCCTGTGATGGTCCTGGATAGACAAATCCATCTATGTAAAAAAAAAAAAAAAAAAAAAAAAACAAACAAAAAAAATATCTAAGAATAATAGGTAATGGGTTTGTAATTGAAAATTAAGTGAGAAATGTAGAAACATGGCTATTAATAACCTTGGGTGTGTGTGGTGGTTTGGATGATGACAGACAACGAAAGAGCACACCTCACAGCCATTTGCCTGATGCAGAGGAGGTAGAAAACTATGAAACAGCATGTTGCTATATCTGGAGATACATCCTGTTTACTAGTAGATAACATAATGGCATAAACATAATCTGCAGAACATCTACCATTCCGCAGAGCTATGATACAAACAGAAAGGTGAGAAAAATGCTATGCTAGCGTTGAATCGGGAAACTGACATCATTAGAGATATTCATGAAGATGATCATCCTCTAAAAGTGGGTATGTCCTTACAGAAGACATTAATAGACAGTAGTTGTGGCTCAAATGTGGCAGTGTTCTCTACTTCTGAGAATCTGTTAATCATAGTTAAGGTACTATATGGTTGATGGATGAGACATTCCTTATGGAAAGACATGCATGACTTCAACTCTTTACCTTTCATGCCTTCATTAAATGTGGTACTACAGTAAGTTCCTTCCACTCTTGTGTTGCTTAATAACATGTAAATCTTTTTGCAAGCATAAAGTATGATGTGCCCGGTAATATGTGCGACTCAGTCACTCACTCTCAATTGTCAGCTTCAGTTTTGTTATGTGTGATTTTGAGGTGAGTGTTGTTAAGAGTACTCAATGTGATGTACTAGGTGCAAGGAGCAAAGGATATCTTATCTATTAAAACCATTTGATGGGAACTTCCTAAACATATGGAAACATCACATATAAAAACTTTACATCATAAATAAGCCATTTTGTAATGTTTTACCTAATATTATCTACTTATAGGAAGTAGAAGCTAGCCGTTTATCTATCTTTCTATTTAACTGTTTGTGTTATCATTCCAAACAACTAAAGAGCAGTTTGAATTAAATGCGTTGTCAGTTCTGTAATGATTTCATCATGACAGCTATTGACTAAAAAAAATGTGTGTTTGTTTATCTTTTGAGGATCCCTTAGCCGAGTCACTACTCTTTAATTATTTACTTCAATAGCAGAATTATTTTATATTTCCCCAAAAGTGTTATTGTATATCTACACATGGGGTTGGGGGGGGGGGTCACTTCATCTATGACAATCAACAAGAGCCAAGGTACACATCACTGGGTGGCTAGCCCTGCTGCGGCTGTATTCACTACCACACACTCACACATGCACTCACACCTATGGCACATTTAGAGCACATATACCCCTTAAAATAACTGTAGGGTATGAAAACTTTTCACATACATTTGAGAAGCATGACTATGTTTAAGAAGGCCCTATGAGATTGTTAGCTTAGTAGCCCAGTCTTTGGCCATCATTTATCTATGGTAGTAAGGAAATCATTCTTTGTTGTGCAACTTATGAGCAGGGGTATGGCATCTAGATCCAAGGAGGTCATTCGTCCACTGTACATGTTCCACATCAGACCAATCATTGAGTACAGTGCCCCCTTTTGTATGTACCTGACTAGGCACATGCAACAATTTAGCATCCAAAGAGGCACCTCACAAAAAAGAATAAGGGCCATAAACAACATGTCCTACACTGACCACCTAAAAATCCTATTCCTGTACTCAGCCTCCTACTGACTGGTGAGAGGCAAACTATGAATGACCTACAAAAGCATCTGCTGATCACATTCTGTTGCACATCCCCACAATAAATGGCATTAGAATGAACCAATCTAGGGATCTAAACTTCAGCTGCCACATAAATAGAATATGTTGGAGGGACAGGTATGTGATTCAGGGACTATCCTTCTCTGGAACAATTCTTCTATAATGCATTTCAAGTGTAACTTGGACAATGGATGGAGAATTGGAGATTTACCCTGGTCTGCCATCTATGCTTGTATTAAACAGAGGCAACCTATAAATACTTGACCACCCATGCCCAAATCTACATATACACTTAAAATAACCCTACGGCATGAAAACTTGTCAGATACATTTAAGAAGCATGGCTAGGCTTAAAAAAGGCTCCCTGGGGTAATTCAATTCAATTCAGTTCAATTCCATTTATTCATACCCATAGCTAAATTATTTTTGCAGTCACAAGATTAGTGTAGTAGGTCCAGACATAACATTCATCAGTCACATAAATACAACAATAAAGAAAAAAACATAACAATAAATATTTAACATTTAACATACACACAATAAAAAGAAAAATGAGAAGAGAAGATAAATCAGTCTGCAATAGATGTTGCACAGTCTTCAACATTCTACCACTTTTCTACTCAGACAGTATTGCACTCACTTTACACCAAAACGTGTAAAAGTGCCAAGGTGCTGAAACTGAAGCTATATGAACATTTTTAAAACATCTCTTAAGATCTAGTATTCTTACTATTCATATGTGCGATTGCTGCTGGAAGAAAATGATTCTTATATCTTTTTATTTTACATCTTGGAAACATATACCTCTTGCCCAATGGAAGTAGCTGAAATTCACAAGATAATGACTGGGATACATCTTTTACAACTGAATTAGTTATATAAAGATGTAAGACACATTTTTTGTTTGCCAATCAGTTTACTGGACCATTTCACAGTCTGAGTCAATGAATTCCTGTTTTTCATAGCCAGGTTTCCATACCAAGCTACTAAAGAAAAAGATGAAATTGATTCAGTGAAAGCATGGTAAAACCTAGTAATCACATTATGAACCTATGCTGTTCATTTACCTTTTGAAGGTCTTTTGACTGTGTCACTAATCCTTGCTTATTGACTCTAATAAAATAATTATTCTTATAATCTCTCTCTCTCTCTATATATATATATATATATATATATATATATATATATATACACACACACACACACACACACACAAAAACACATACCTGTTTACCCCTACCCCCTTGTTACCCCTTCATTAACTCTCCTACTTTGCCCTTGCATGGAGATACACACTCACACATGCAGCCACACACATATACACATGCAGTCAAACCCCAGATCTACCATTTTGCTGACCTACCCAGCACTTACAGCTACCAAGATGGGTGAACATGGGCTTTTGGCCATGTTCATTAGCACTAGCAGTCAGGAGTATCCATGTTAAATTTTGCTCAACTTCATAAATGCCTTATCACAAGGAATTCTGGCGGAGATCACATGGCTATTTACCATATGTCTGCTCACTGGACTGGGTCATTAGCATTTAGCACTGGCCATGAAGACGGGTCAGTGTGGTGTTGCACATCTTCATGCTAAAGAATTATGAAAGGGCTGTCTTCTGATTGTAAAAATGTTATAGTGAAAATATTGGTAAAGAGGGGATGCGTGAACAAATTAGAACTCTAGGTATTAGATTATGTGTTAGATATAGTGGGAGATGTTCAGAGATACTGTATAATAAATATAAAATGGGATATGAGAAGGTCATTGAAGATATATTAAAATAATCTAAAATATGTAGTAAAATGAATATTTGATCGTTTGTTGTTGGAGAAAAGGAAGAGTTTCATAATGCGTAATGGTGTAGTAACTGAAGAATGTGAAATTAATAAGATGAATAAAGTATTGCTACTCTTTTGAAGTTGGGGAAAATGTTTGATGTAGCACTTCGGTGGAAGTTAAGGAGAGTGTTAGTTTGCAAGATGAGATGTAAAAATAGAAGCTCATGAACTTGGAAATGTAGTTGTTGCTCTTTTGGAAGAAGTTCATTTAGATGACATCATTTAGTTGTTAATGCACATGAGAGCTAGGGAAGATCAAGCAGATGAGAAAGCAATGCCATTGGATGATGCTATGAAGCACTGTGTCCCAGTAATGAACAGTAATGTTTGCAGAAAATAAATGGAACAGTGGTAGAGCAATCAAGAATACTGACATAATGCTGACATTGGTGATATGTGAAGTGTTGTAACAGTGCATAGGCCCAAGACAAAGGAAAATGCAGTGGTTGCAGCATAATGAAATAACTGAGAACAGAAATGTTTGCAAGAAAGAAGGAGACCTAAAATGCAGATGAATGTGAACAGTGAAATTATTGTTGACAGGTAAATTATCTGGGACAAAGTGATCGAACCCATGAGGTTTCATTTGTTCTCCAGCTCATTTGGAGAATGCCAATTGCATTGATATTACTATGAAACATTTCAGTTGTTGACAACATTTTAAAAACTTCTCAAACATTTCAGTTGATACATAAGTACATCATTTCATTGAAAAAATAAAGAATAATTGCCGATAGAATAAGTATGGGCATACAAGTACTAATATTCAAAATAAAAGATAGAAGGATATCTGTGGTTTGGCATCATGGAGGGAGGGAAAAGTAATGGGAACATGAAAATGTATAAACAAAAGGAAATGATGTGCAAAATGTATTAGCAAGTGAAGTAATACCTGAAGATTGAATTTTAAATTCTCTGGAGGACTTTCACTTTGAAAAAGAAAAACATATTAAGTATAAGAGAAGCTGATATCAGAATCTGTCACTGGAATAACCACAGAACATAGATTTGAATGTTTAACAAGTGAGCTAAAGAAGATTGACAAAATGCTATAAAGTTTTATGGGGAGAAGAAGAAGAAAACGGGAAAAGAAAGCTTAAAAAACGAGTAAGGTATTCAACATGAAAAAGTAAGAATACAAAAGATGGAAAATAATTTCCTTTTTATTGGTGAATGCAAGCAGTATAAAGAGTGAGTTCAGAACTTTTACTGAGTATGAGTAGTGCAAAACTGCAAAATATGGTATCTCTCTGATATTAAACATTTTAATTAAACATGAAAAACTAAAATTCCAGAAATATGTAGAACCGAATATTGTAGAGTATGGGTAAAAATCAATGTTGAGGACTTACAGTAAATCTTTATTAATAATGGTGAAACTGAAGGATTACACAAAAAATACATAATAGAGGAAATAGTAAGAGTGGGTCATTGAATAAGATAGTGTGGTTAAAATGATTGTTATACAATAAGCTTATGTAGATAATAAAGATAGAATTAATCTTTTCACAGCTTTTAAAAATGTCCTTCCAAATATGGATACACTTATAGTATACAATTTTTACTGTGATTTGAGGACAAAAAAAAAGAAATTTTCACAAATGGGAAATTATGTAAATAAATAAAATGCTATGCAAAACTATAAGTGGGAAAAGAAAGAGGTTATACTTTTTAGGAAATGATGCTTGAACATAGAAATATTTTTAATGCATGTAAAGGAGAAAAAGGAAGGCTCTGTGTTCACCAGTGGGAGTGGTTAACACTGAACAGCCTGCCTGTCCCTGGAGGAGTGGTTACTACCTAGAAGCTGTAGTTTTATTGGCCATTTTGGGTCAATTCTAAACTCCTTGATCTCTCTCTCTTAAAACCCGGCTGCTTCGTGGTTTTGGTGTCTTTTCAGGCTTGCTAGTTGTTGCTGAAGCACCTACCAAGGGGAGAAAATGCTGAGAAAAGAAAAGGAGCCACTTTTGTAATTTTAAGCATTTTCTTCTGATTTTTTTGTTAAGTTCTACTGCTTTGCCGCCTATTTTTTGGCATTTTCTGGCTTGCTAAAGTTTATATCTGTAACAGTAACAGTACTTGGAACAAATCTAAAGCCTGTTTACTGCATTTCCTGTATTGCACTTAATTTAAAATCATTTTTTTTCTCTAAAAACTGCATTTTACCTGATTTTGACCTAGCACTCAAGTGTGGGGTCATTTATTGCACTGTTGTGATTATTTTGCTGCTTGTGTATCTCTGCTACTTTTAAACTACAACAAAAAGAAAAAAAAATCTTGCTTTTTTCCCACTTTCTGAAAGTTAAGAAAGTTCAGTTACAGATTTGCTGTTCTGAACTGTTTGGAAGTTTCTAGAAGGCCAGTGCTTGCTTGGGCTAAAGGGAAGTCTCTGTGTTTACCAGTGGGGGTGGTTAACACTGAAGAGCCTGCCTGTCCCTGGAGGAGTGGTTACTACCTAGAAGCTGTAGTTTTATTGGCCATTTTGGGTCAATTCTAAACTCCTTGATCTCTCTCTTAAAACCCTACAACTCTCTTTTTGCGCAGTTTTGCGCACTGAGCAGCGTCGGGCAGCGCTGCCTAAACAGGTTTAAACTATTCCAAGCTCCAAAAATTCTGCTCTTCACTTTTTCCCTTAGAACTGTTCAAACTCTCAAAGTAATCACTCTATTCTCTTTCTAAAGCCCTGCACTTGCTCAGCTCTTATAAGGAAACACTAACTAACTAAAGCACTACACCCTCCTTGACTTCTCATAAGTATTAGGCTCCCGATTGGTCCTTCCTGATCAAGTGAAAAATCAGTTCCCTTCCCTAAGCTGATCAGTAAAAAAAACAGTTCCCTATACTAATCTGGTATGTCCAAGGGTCAGTTTCAAGGTTACTCTCCAGTCCAGCTGGTGAATCTGGGAATTTTGAGGCAATGTTACAATTGCCTTATGTACACAGACAGCCCTCTCCTCCTTCCAACAAACTCTAATACATGTGAGAGATGCAGTTACACAGCCAAACTGGAGGCAAAGTTCTCTCAACCCAAGACTGGCACAGTCAGTCAGGAGGAAAAGGTAACC
This sequence comes from Protopterus annectens, assembly GCF_019279795.1. Lineage (NCBI taxonomy): Eukaryota > Metazoa > Chordata > Ceratodontiformes > Protopteridae > Protopterus > Protopterus annectens. Next base: position 1,548,122,714 of record NC_056735.1, read on the forward strand.
ACCCACACCACAAATCCAGTCTCACACAGACCTATTGCATCTGCATACCCAATACATAAACACACAAAAACATACTCAGAGGCTCTAAATAAAAATCTGCCTAAACAGCAAAGACCTCCTAAGCAGATATCCAAGCAACAGCCACCCCTCAACAATACCCACAAATCACATATCTCATAAAATCAGTGTGCCTCACAGTCACAGCCCTTAAGGCCAAACAACACACCAAATACACTTGTTATAGGGGACTCTATTGTCTGGCACACTGACGTCCGCTCACCAGACTGAACAAGGAGAAGGTCACTGTAAGCTGCCTGTTGCATGCCAGGATCCGCCACATAATGCAAGCACTCAGGTCACTCCAAAGCAAGTACAAGTATGACTCTGTCATTGTCCATGCTGGTGTGAATGACCTGAGACGTACCTCCCTGGACTACATGAAAAGAGACATAGAGGAGCTCTCTGACCATGTAGTCCAGGCTGGTATGACCCTGACCTTGAGTAGCATATTGCCCTCACCAGGAATGATGCCACAGTATAAAGACAAAATGATCAGTTTCAACAATTGGCTAAAGTATTGGTGTCATTCAAAGGGGATCCAGTGTCTGTCTGCCTGGGATGACATGCTCGACAAGCCACGTTGCTTTGCTAGGGACGGCTTGCACCTGTCACCCTTAGGCTTTCGTATACTGGCCAAGGCTCTTGCCACCCTATAGTGCCTTTTTTAGGCAAGACTCAAAGGACAAACCCACCTCCATAGACAACCCAAGGATAAAAAAACTAAAGGTAATGCTACTCAATGCCAGAAGTCTAAACCTCACAATGCACAGACTCGAGGCTCTCCTCAGTATGGAGAAAATCGATGCCTGTGCAGTAACAGAAACCTGGTTCAAGGCTCCTAAGAGCACCCCAGCACTACCAGGTTATAGCTCATACCATGCATTTCGGCCCCAAAACTCTGACTGAAGCACAAAAGGAGGGGGAGTATTTATATTCATCAAAGATACCTACACCTCCAGGTTAGTAGCAGTGCACGAAGCATCGGAAACCATCCATGTGCAACTAACTGCGGGCAAAACTGCCTTTCAGTTTGTAGCCTGCTACAGAACACCCTCTCTACTACAGGAACCCCACTTAGTATTCCTGAGAACACTGGAGAATATGAAGGTCTCTCCAAACACTATGTTATTGGGTGACTTCAACTACCCAAGCATTGACTGGGAAAAATACTCAAGCCCTAAGACCATCGCCCAACAGTTCCTTGTATTTATAAACTCTAACGCAATGGAACAACTGGTCACAACTCCCACAAGAGGGAACAACATATTGGACCTGGTCATCACCAACATGGGGACTCTATGTTCCACACCAGAAGTAAACCCCTCATTGGTAAGATCAGACCATAAACAAATTTCCCTGGACATCCATATCCCGTCCCCACCCCCAGCCAAGGAAATCACTGTAAAGAATTTCTCAAAAGCCAACTTTGCACTTCTCAAGACTGAGGTGGAATCCTTCAAAGCCCTTGGGCCAGAGGATAATACAGCCCAATCCACAGAATCCTTTACAAATGCATTCTATGAGCACCTGCAGGAATGCATGGATCGTGCTATCCCAAATAAAGCTAAGACTCACTCCTCCAAAAACAGGAGACCGGTCTGGTGGACCCTGGCCATAAATAAGCTACACAACAGAAGGAGGAAGCTACTACATGACAGAGCAAAATCCCAAAAAGGGAAGGCATCTCTGATCAGTTTTAGCAAGAAACTTCGATCCCTCATAAAATCATCAAAGGCCAGCTTTGAAAGAAAAATTGCCCTAGACACTAAAGATAATCACAAGGCCTTCTTTAGTTATGTCAGGAACATGGGCAGAAACTCCAGGATATGCTCTGAATTGTTGCATAACGGTACAAAATATACTGAATCTACAGACATAGCCAACATCCTGGCAGACAGATTCAGCGCAAACATCTCCCCCCCTTCCCCCCCAAAGGAGCAAATGCCTATCCCAACTGAATGTAACCTCCCTGACATCACAGATGCACAGGTGAAAGCTGCCCTCTCCAAAGCAAAAAACACATCATCTGTGGGACCGGATGGTGTCCCAGGCTGTGTCTTACATGAGCTCCAAGAAGAACTGAACCCTCACATTAAGTCACTGTTCAAACTTAGCCTTACTACAGGATATGTACCCAAAGAATGGCATACAGCTACAGTGGTCCCACTCCACAAAGGTGGTGCCACAACGGACCCTGGAAACTATCGCCCCATAAGCCTGACTAGTCTGGTCTGTAAAGCTGTGGAGCGTATTATCATGGAACTCATAAACAAAGACATTGGGAGCCTCCAGACACTGGACCCTACCCAATTCGGCTTTGTTAAGGGCAGATCTTGCCTCTTAAACCTAGTTGATTTCTTTGAAACAGTTACCAAAGCCATAGATGAGGGTAAGGTAGTCCACACAGCCTACCTGGACTTTGCAAAAGCCTTCAACACAATACCCCACTCGGGCATCATAAATAAGCTTACCAGCTTAAATATCAACCCCTAGATCACAAGATGGGTTGCAAACTGGCTCAGAGATAGAACCCACATGGTCAGAATCACAGATGCCATGTCCAAATACAGGTGACGTCCCACAGGGCTCAGTCCTGGGACCTCTCTTGTTCGGTATATACTTCTCTGAGGTTCAGGCTAACACGGGGGGATTATGGCTGACAAAGTTCGCAGATGACTGCAAACTGGGGGCCATAATCAAATCTCCAGCTGACACAAGCATCCACCAAAAGGGTCTCACAGAGAACGATGCTTGGTGCCAGAGCCACGACCTCAAGCTAAATGCTAAAAAGTGCATAGTCATCCCCTTTGGGAAAAACAAAGTGCCCACAAATTACCACATAGGTGGTAATCCATTAAGTACGGAAGAAGTAATTAGAGATTTGGGGACAAACGTAGATAGTAATCTCTCCTTTGATAATCACGTTGCCAAAGTGGTTAGAAAGACCTTCTATATAGTCCACCTTATCATGAAAGGGTTCGCATCTAGATCAAGAGAGGTCATTGTGCCCCTCTACTCATCACTCATCAGGCCCATAATTGAATACAATGCCCCTTTTGGGATGTACCTTGTCCGACACCTGCAGCAACTGGAGGGACCCCAAAAGTACCTCACCAAGAGGATCATGGGCTACAAACAGATGTCCTATGCAGCTCGACTAAAGAAACTCCAGCTCTACTCAGTTGCTTGCCGCCTACTCAGAGGCGATCTATGCCTGACGTACAAAGCCATGTCAAATCCAGAATTAATGGACATGCTCCACCTCAAAAAATCCAAGTCCCTTAGAGCTACACGCTCCAGGGACCTAAACCACAGCACAAAAATAAATAGGACATGCTGGAGGGACAGATTAATTTCCCAGAGACTCCCCTCACTCTGGAATAGAATCCCAATTCATGTTAGACATAGCCCCTCGCTGACCCTCTTCAAGCGAAATCTGGACGCGTGGATGGGAAATCGCAAATTCACCCCTGGGATCTCTTCTGTGTCCCTGCTAGACAGAGGCACAGTAAATTAATCTTAAAAGGGTACCTTCTGTGACCTACTTTACAGAGGCACAGTAGGCTAATCTAATAGGGAGGCGGAAGCCAATACACTCTGGCTAGGCTTATAAATGCCCTAGGGCAGATAGCCTAGTATCTACCTATGAACCTATGAACCTAAGTGCAAGCTATTGTAGTATGGCAGCATGGGGAATGGTACCAAAGGCCTTTCCAGGTCAAGCTATGCCACATGTAGTGCATAACCACCACCTACATACTCTGAAGCCCTTTCAAAGAAATCTACCATGCATTTTACAAAAATAAATGCTTATGGAAGAAATGTTTCATACATGTCTAATTTCTGTGGGAATTTTGCATACAAGTCTCTGTTGTGCATGTTCTTCAAATATCATAATATAATAAAAGAAAAGCTGAGATTTAAAATCATAAAGCTCTGTGGATAGCATTTGTGATGATAGACACTGTATTAGAGATGGCATTAACCATTACAAAACAGGAAGACATCATATTTGTTCTAGGGGTAGTTTAGTTTTAACTGTAATCCAAGCAGAGGGGATAAAGGTATAATTGGGGGTAGGATAACATATGCGTGGATCCAAAAAAGCTCATTATATCAATTTGTGACAAAAATTCTTTAATAAGGGAACATTGTAACCTCAGAACTTTATGCCTTGTACAATAATCAAGTGTCAGAGAACATGTAATAGAAGAATGATCAGAGACAGATACTGGGAGAGTAGACATATTAGCAACATATATGCATGTTGCAATTTTACAAAAATCTTATCATTACCAGATTATGATTTGTGTCTGGGAAAGTATCATAGAAACTTTGCAGTTGACAATCTAGCCATCTAAATAAAAACTCCATACCTGTCATTGTGATGATTCCCATGGCTGGAATCAGTTTTCTCATTCCTTGATAAACCTCTCCTTGTAATAAAACTGTATTCCTTCTCTTGCCTGAATACACACTTACTACTGCATAACAGTAGCAAATTTCTCTACATGGTCATTCAGTAAGGCATACCACTGCATTTTTCAGAATTTCTGTCTGTCCTGAATGTCAATTAGAATGGCGACTCCTCTTCTTCCACAGGCAAAGTAGAATGCAAAAGTGGTCAGTTTTTCACACACCCTTTCCAGTTTTGGTTGCTCCAATTCATTTAAGTGGATCTCCTGCAGCAAAATTGTGTCTGAACTCAATTTCCTTAAATAAGAAGTTATCTTGCCCCTTTAATGAGATTTGTAATCTCATTGACATTCTGTGATAGCATTATAATAATGTGAAAATGAAAACAAATTGACTCCTAAGAGATTACTTCACCCTGTTCATACAAACTGAAGCAAAACAAGCTTCTGTGTGGATAGGGTACATAACAAACCAACCATAAAATTCATCATTTGCCTTACCATAGTAGTACATCTAAATCTTATCACAACACTCAGAATTTTCCTATAAGCAGCCACAAGCCAACTGAATTCTACTCAACCATTGTCTGAGCAAATACAGAAAAAAAAAAAGAAAAAAAACATTAAAATGCCAAATTATATATAAAAATTAATGAAAACCTTATTACTGACAAATTACACCAACAGTTAAGGTTTGCCAAGGATGGGTATAATACCTCTAAACCAATGGAGATCACAGATACTCACAACCACTGAGAGTTGTTTGTCTTTTGGCTTTTCCCGGTTAAGGGTCGCCACAACGGAACTCTGGTTTGCTAATGATTGGCAGTAGATTTTCACAAACGACGAGGTGCCAGCTCGACGTCCAACCTTCAATGAAGGCACGACCATTTATGCATGTCTTTCGAACGCCCACCCAACCGCAGGGAGGTCATGCAGACTCCACACAGAAGGCACTCCTCGCACTCCAGCCGAGAATCGAAAGGGAGAACCTCTTGCTGTGAGGCAACAATGCTACCGCTGCACCACCGCACTGAGAGTAGACTAGTAAATTAATATTAGCAAAATATCTTCAGCCAACCTTCCTACTAGAAACCCCCCATTTTAAATAAATGACTAGGAAAATAGCATTTAAAGAAAAAAAGGCACACAAGGAGAGTGAGAGTTTCATCCCTCACCCTGTGCACAAGTATTATTTTCCTTTTTCTAAAAATTAGGAATCATGAGCAAAGATACCAATGTTCTAAATGTGAGTTAAACAACTAACACGTTTTACCTTTATACAGCATACAAAAGAAAATTCTGATCTTCTCACTAAGCAAGTAAGAAGAAAAGCCACAAGTCTTTCTGATTACATATTTGAAGCATGCTCCTAAGACTATATTATTTATGCTAATAACTCTGTATTGAGAGTTATAATTAGACAAAGGTGTGTATATATGTTCTTAAATGGGTACATTAGTACTCTTTCATTAATGTCAGCTTAAACTAAGCATTGCTAAACTGTCCAGGTGGTAGTATAACAGTCTGAGTGTCAGTGTAAAAAAAAGGAATGGATCACAAAGATAGTATTAGTCAAGAGAATATGAGCTGTGAATGGTTAATCCCTCCCCAATAAAAAAAAAAATACTTCCCTGGTAACAGCCATGAGCAAAATATTCAATCAAATAATACATTTCTTGGGGAAATATTCCATAATAAAAAAAGCAAAATATTGAACGCCAACTGATTGAGCAAAAATGTTCACTCAGCAACATTATCGACACATACAAAAAAGTAAATGCATAACTTTTTTTTTTTTTTTTTTTTGGAGCGGGATGTCCCCCTTCACCCCCATCCAGTGGGCAACCCTTCTAGTTATAATTACAAGCTCCAAGATCACGTTACAGCTGGAAAAAGGCAAATTCCCCAGCCCCTGCTGTAGCATGATATCATGCATAAAAAACAGCCAGCTTTTGCGAACAGCTTATTTTCAATAACACAGGCTGGCTGTTTTCCCTTAGAATGAATGGGATGTTCAGACAAATGAATACCAATGTGTTTTTGCCACCAATGTTGAGTACTGCAATATGTGACTACTAAAATGCACCATATTACTGTTATAAGCTTAAAGAAATGCAAAGTACTAAGTAAACATAAAATATGAAAGTCATGTTAGAGGTGAAGCACATAGTTCCCAAGCCAACAGACAGCACAATATTTTGCCAGTTGTTAAGTGAACATGAACCAAACGTAAAACAAAAATCATAGCTGCTCAACCACCCCTGCCAATGACAATTTTAGTGCCAATTTAGTAGTGGGTGTCACTGCTCAATTCATCTCCATAAACCTTTTTATAAAAACAAGGAACTGGCATTGCATATTATAAAATGATTACTTATGTACTGTTTTTTTTTTTCACCAATTGTATAAACTTCCAATAATATGTACTAAATGTCTGTATTAATGTAAATTCTCTATTGTATGTTAAATGTCTTATATGTGGAGCTTTTCTCCCCGGGACACCATTGAAAATGAGGACTTCTGGTCCAGCTAGACCATCCCGGTAAACAAATGCAAATGAATAAATAAATAACTAAATAAGTTCATCCAGTCTCTTAGAGCTTCCTGACAGGTTCTTCTGCACTTTTCACTGGGTGTCTGCAAAATATGAAGTTTAGATGCTCATCTTCTGGGGATGAGGGAAGTGGGGCTATTAGATGCAAAAACATTCAGTGTGGCAAAGTAAATGAATTTAAATTGTAAACATTGTAGGTATATAAATAATTCAAGTATTTTTTATTTTAAACACTTAAATTACACTTTGGTTTCCAAACATAGATACAATTGCAACAGTCGCAGCATAATTTATTTAGCCTCCATCAGCAATTCTCACACTTTTTATGTAGATAAAACTGTTAGGAGACTTGCACAAAGAATTAGGGAGCATTTCTTTGCTATTAGGAACTGGGATGTCACAAATGCATTAGCTAAACATAGGCTTTGTTGTCAAGATTTCTGGAAATTTATATTTTTAGTTGTTGAAAAAGTAGATCAAACATCTTTTGTTGATCAGTTCAATGATTACTTGGAATAACAAGAGCTGAAAATGGCAGATGTTCTTGAGAGTAGATCATTCACCAGGACTTAATGAAGCAATTTCTGTAAACAGTTTGTTAAAACTGGTTCCACTTCCAGTGTGAACTCATTTGTGGTTCTACTATATTGCATACTGCATCTTTTCCAATTTGGGAACATAAGGAGGAGATGATTCCAATTTAAATCTAAGTGTTTATCGAATTCCTGATGAACTACTCATGTTAATGCAGATTTTGGAGGAAGTCATTGGAAAGCATCAAACGTTATTGAACGAGCACACAACCAGTTTGGTGAGTCCAGCTTTTCCAGTGAAATTCACAATGTCTTGTCATCTTCTGATGAAGGTACTGTAGTGGCCGATGGTGGAGATAATGGACCAAATAATCATTTAATTGACCTATTGATGAGTGACGGGTGTAACCCATTTTATATTTTTTGTTGTGATGGTTTCACAACTGAGGATAATTTCATCAACGCATCTCTGCCATACTCAAATGCCTCTATCTATGATTTTGAAAAGAAGCTTTTAGAATTAGAGAACTTTTTACCTAAATAAATGTTGCAAGTTGCAACTAATTCCATTGGGACTTAGTTTATAAATTTCCAAATGGCATATGTTATACAAATAACATTTATTCAGACGTATGTGATATCTACAACATAGCTGGGTTACAAGTGCTTCAGCTTTTGGCAAAACGTAATGTCAACAAACCTTTAGCGTTAAAAAATGAAACTGAAATTCTAGACAACCAAAATATTAAATATCCTTTGTTTCAGTTGTTTAGATGTTTATACAACAGTATTACTGCTGAAGTTCAGAGGCATGTAGCCACCATAGTCAACAGAGAAAGATAAAAAAAAAAACTTGCAACACATTGCTTGGCTTATACTAATAAACAAGCCTATTTACTTAAACATTCCCTGAGCTTTGAACATACTGGCCGTAAAGAACCAAAGCTGACTTATGGTAACAAAGGCAATTGTTTGGATCATTTGACATGTTTGCACCTAGTGACCACATTGGTTCTTCCACCTCTCCATAGTGCATCAAAATATTCCTGGACTGGTTAAAGATGTATTGAATGATGTTTTTTTCCCTGGTATAGTAGCAACGTCTTGTTTTAACATTCATGAACCTCTTTCTGGCTCTGATCTGCTTTCTTTTCCCCATGAAGGTTTGAGCTAAAACAATGAACAAGTACTGAAAGGGGGCAGAATGGCTTAGGGGAAGAAATGAGGAAGAGGAAGGGGTTGGTTACTTCAGACTAGAGTATTCTTAATCACAAATGTTTTTACAGATGATGAGCTCAAGGTGCTTTCTAAGGGATTTACATTCATTCCAAGAAAGAGAGCTTACATCACAGATTTAATCATTGACTTTAAACTCTTTGTTAGAAAGCTAAATTTTAAATGTATTTATGCTGGTTTGTATATCAATAATTCTAAATACATGCAACTGGAGCATTTCTCCCCGGGCCTACACTGAAAATAGGCTCTATGGAGCCTAGTTGGACTTTCCCAGTCAGCAAATGTAAAATAAAATAAAATAAAATAAATAAAATAAAAATAAAGACAATCTGGGTTTTAAATGACACAGTGCTGCTAATCCCCCACTAAATAACACATTAAGCATATTTGCTAAAGTGTGTGAGGCAGACTTGTATGATATAACTAGTAAAATCAAGTATAAATATACTAACAAGAGTTGATTTTTTTAATTTAAGTTATAGTGAACAGCTTGCCCATCAATGACTTTGTAACTACCATGATCTTAGATATATAAAGGCTGATAAAGGTAATGGGCTAGTCATAATGAATTACTTTGATTACAAAAAGTCCATGTATATTTGTTGTCTGATACTAAAAGTTATAAAAAAGTATCTAAAGGCATAGTTTGATAACATTTTAGATTGATAGATCTCTTTTTATTCGACTTGTCACATCGTTACATTAATTTGGATTTATTTGAATTTATTTCTGTTGAGCAGCCACAGTTGAGTAGATTATTTGGTGCACCCAAAATCTTTAAGACTAAAGAGAAGCCTCCATTTAGACATATGGTTTCTGCTCCAAAAATAACACCATCACAATTTTGTCTTATTTGGACACTATTTAAAATCCTCTGCTACAGAAGAACACTTACTTAAAAGATTAATGGTTGTTTTTTTAACCAACTTAAAAATTATATAGTTAAAGGGGAAAAAATAAACTATCTGTACAATAGATGTGACAGCTTTACATACTGCAATCGATCAGGAAAAAGGAATTGATTTTGTCAGACTATATCTTAACAAGTATTCTGATTTTAGCGATTTAGAAATTAATACAATCTGTTTGTTACTTGAATTAGTTTTAACAAACAACTTTTTTGCTTTGAAAAAAGCATCTTACAACAAATGTCTGGTGTTGCCATGGAGGCAAAGGTAGCACGAGCCTTTGCTAACCTTGTAATGTCTTGGTGGGAAAAACAGTTTTTGATTCAATTGCCTCTTTTTAAATATGTGCCATTATAAAGAAGATGCATTGATGACCCTTTTTTTGGACAGAAAGTATTAAGCTTATTGATCTGTTTTGAAATACATTAATGACAGCATTAGCTGGTTGAATTTGAGCTTAGCGCTAAAGGTGAAATTTAATTTTTTGGATGCTGAAATAACATTAGGTGTTGAGAACTGTAAATTTGTCGGTGGGATATACGGGAAAGATACTTATGCCAGTAACTACCTGCATTTTAGCAGCTATCTCCCTCAGTTTATAAAATATAATATTTTTAGAGGTCAACTTATTTTGCCTAGTCATTTAATAAGTGAAGATTCCTGTTTTCATAAGGGAAGTAGACCTACTTATTGAAATGTATAGATTTAGAGGCTATCCTGTGGCCAAACTAAAATTAATTTCTGATTAAGTTAATAAAGCCAGAAACACTAGATTCCCTACTATTCTTTTTTCAGGTTTTGTACCTAAAGATGACCATATCCATGATTCCAACAAGAAGTATGCCTTCCCAACTCCTATGAGTGTAGATGACTCCAATATCAAGGAGATCATTCAAGAAAATTGGAAGGTGATTCTAGGGAACCTGGAATTAGATAGGATAGTCGGGCATGAACCTAAGTTCATTTATAAGTCTAAAAATTTAAAATATTTATTAGACCATAACAATTTACCAAGGAAATATGATGTAAGCATTAGTTTTGGGACATTTTCCTGTAATAATTGTAAACATTGTAGGTATATAAATAATTCAAGTAATTTTTATTTTAAGCACTTAAATTACACCTTGGTTTTTAAAGACATACAATTGTAACGTTAAAGGCATAATCTATTTAGCCTCCTGCAGCAAGTACAACCATTTTTATGTATGCAAAACTGTTAGACTTGCACAAAAAATTAGGGAGGACAGCTTGGCTATTAAGAACCAGGATGTCAGAAATGCATTAGCTAAACATAGTCTTTATTGTTAAGATTTCCAGAAATGTATGTTTTTAGTTGTCGAAAAAGTACATCAAACACCTTTTGTTGATCAGTTCAATAATTATTTAGAATGCCAAAAATTGAACTGGTGGATATTCTTGTGAGCAGATAAGAGAAGCCACAAGGAGGTTAACTGGACAACACAGGAAACAAAGTAAATCCAAATGAACAAACCAGCAGTCCAACCATCTCAGTAAAATGTTTATTAGGAGACAAAGGTTTCAAGTTGTTAAAACTCTTCCTCAGTATAACTCAAACAAACTGAAAACTAGTTTAAATAATTAAGCAATTAAAAGCCAGCCAATCAAAAAAGGAATTACGAGTCACATGACCTAAAACACCATTAAAATGTATTACAAAATTTAAAGAACATAAGTTTGTCTTTCTTTCAATATAGATTTAATACTATTAACAGAATTAAGACCTGGGGGTGGTCCACTCTAAAAAAATCATCCATTTATATTCTTCTATTTCTATTTCATTAGTTACATCACCACCTCTTCTATTCAAAATGATCTTCTGCAGCACTCTAAATCTGAAATTATGATCATCGCCATTAGTGGCAATATGTTTAAATAAAGCATTGGATTCTATTTGCCTTCTAATTTCTGATAAGTGTAATGAAATCCTGTCTTTAAGTCTTTGATTGGTCTTACCAACATAAAAGCAGGAGCACTTTTTACAGTTAGCTAAATAAACTATATTTTCAGTGTTTTTCAATTTGTTTGAGTTACACTGAGGAAGAGTTTTAACAACTTGAAAGTTTGTCTCATAATAAAAGCTTTTACTGAGATGGTTGGACTGCTGGTCTGTTCATTTGGATGTTCTTGAGAGCAGATCATTCCCCAGGACTTAATGAAATAATTTCTATAAAACGTTTATTAAAATAAAAGGAATATACCTTTTACTGATTTTAGTTGCAGTTATATTTATGCTTTATTGATTAACATTATTTATCACTGATAATTTAAGTTTTATACTAATTAACAGCACTGTCTGTTTAACAATTAATGTAGTGTTTCTATTGGAAGAAAGTTGTAAGATTTTTTTCCTGGTTTATATTTAAACTGCAAGGTATGAAAGTGAGTTATTTCTGATGAAGTTCTGTATAATAAAAGAAAAAAAGTGCTTAAAAACTACTTCAGTCAACAGTGGTGTTTCTTCTGTGTATTGAGTACTTCAAAGGGCATAGACATGTTTCCAAAAGATTTGTTTCTAAGTGTTTCATTGGTTCTTTTGGTTCTTTTTTGTTCTTTAGTAAATGAATTGAAATGGCTTGCCTTTCTCCTTAATAGATTTAATAAATGGGCAGAAATTCATGCAACATTTTCTAATCTCATTTGAAAAGTTATCATCACAAACGACTATGCTACTACCAAGGTAAATTTCTTACTCTACAAATGAGTGAAGACATTTTTTTTTCCTTTTAGTTATAATTATCAAATGTTTCTAAGGTTAGTGTGCATATGCAAGACCATAAGACTTGAATTAGAAACAATTTGTGTACTCTTTCAATTACAATAAACTACAGGGATGGGTAGTCCATTCAGCTAGCTTAAATCACATTATGGAATTGTAGTCATTCTCTTCCAAACTTTCAGGTAGGCTACTGAGCTGTATATTCTTACAACATTCTCTGTCTTCTTCACCAACTAATTTTATATTCACAAAATCCAGTTGGGTATATACATTAGCTAACCATTGCAATATACTATCCATGGAAGGAGTTTAATTAAGACACATGGTCTAACTCACAGGAAATAGCGTCTTCCATCTTCTCTAATTATTTCTCCATCTTTTCCACATAACCATGTAAAATGAATTTATTTTTTTCATCTCCTGCATAATTATAACTAATTTAGCATCCATTGTGTGCCTATCATCAGAAGTTATATTAAATCTGTGGAAGTCTAGGTATCCACATGGGTGAAGTGGCAGATGCCTTCAAAGTGTCAGCTTCCTACCTTTTACATGTCATATGGTCCGTTTCCACTGACGAAAGGACAGAGGAACTCCAATTCTATTCTGAAAAAACATTAGATCAGATGGGGAGTTGAGATGAGCAAGCAAAGCTACATCTTATGCTATCTCCATCTTGAATAGAAGACCTTTGTTGAAAAAAGGAGAACAATATAATTTGAAAAGAACCAGGCCTAGTCAGGTTATATAATGCAGACTAGTAAATAATAAAATAAATGCTACAAAAGAGATTTATGGAATTCAAGGAAGAAATATGTAATATATGTATTAGTAATCATGAAGGAGGTAGAAGACATTTTTTTATAAAAAGGATACAAAAGCATGGATAACAGAATGTTTTTGACAATGTATGTCACTTAAGAACATTTTGGAAACACATGGAGAAAGACAAGAGGAAGTACTTTTTTTCAAAATAAATACAAAAATACTGTAATGAATGCATTAGTAATTGAGAAAAACAAGAAAAAGAAAAAGTCATGTCAGGGATATCCAATGACCAGAGTTTTATTTGGTTTAGTGGTAAATGCAGTAAGTAAAAAAGTTAAGAGAGAGATAAGTGAAGCTAGAATTATATATCAAGCAAAATGTAATTGTTATCAAATTTGGGTTATATTGATCATTTAGCAATTGTGGTGAATAATAGGTTGCAGTTAAAAGAAAAAAAATAGCTGTGGACATATTTTGAAGCTACATGTTTTAGCACATCACAAGGAAAAGCATAATCATTGTTGTGATATTGCAAGACTAGGTATAGTTTATTTTACTAGAAATACAACACAACCTGCATTTATTCTATTGTTTATTATTTATACTATTAGCTACTTTAGTTCTGTACATAGGATCTGTTTTAATTTGCATATATAGAAATTCACAAAAAGTTATGAGGAAATCATGCTGAAGACTGAAAACATTTAAAAATCACAGGTATAATTATCAAATTTCATCACCATGAAAATGAAATTTCATTTATTTTCAGAACTTGAAAGGAACAAAATAAGTTCATTTGAACATTATAAGGGACATGTGAGATAAAGAGAAAGTTGATAAAATGGGAAAAAACATTTTTCATGTGTATGGAATATACAGAAAGCAAGGTGCAGAGGAAAATGTTTCATAAGAATTGAAAAATATGAAGAATGTTGATGAAAATTACAATTTAAATATGAAAAAGTGGGGTAAAAGGGTGTCTTTCTTTTACTTAATGGAATGTTCTTTTAAGGTCCTACACATATTTATTTGGACAAACACTGATAAAAGAGATAAAAAAACATAAATCAAGTCAAGGGCTTTCATCCCAAGTACTTGGGACTTCTTCAGAAACCTGATTACAAAGTTCATTTTCCTTTTATAGACCCTTCATTTCCTCAATTAACCAAATGCCTCCAAATTTAAAGTCACAGTGTATAAAACTGCAAAACTTAATCTACTTAATGAATCTGAACAGTACAAATAATAATCACTGACAAAATGCATTACATCTGAAGAAACAGAAAATTAAAAAAAATAAAATATACTATTTGCAGTTTTAAAAAAGGAATACATACACTCAGCTAATTCAGAAACTGTAAACACAGTCCACCAGGTAAAATCTATATAAAAGATAAAATGTACTATTTGCAGTTTTAAAAATAATACTGTGAATGTGAACATAATTGAACAGGTAAGCACTGTATAAATGTAAAATGTTAAATCATAAAAATAGTGTCACAAACTAAGAATGCAAAAGTCTTAACTACGTTGTCTAGTGACACCAAACTTTCTCAAGGTGAGTTAAATTCTATTTGAAAGCAAAAAATTAGTCACCACCAGTATCAGATTTATGAAATTTTTTAACAAAAAATGTGTTTGCAAGTAAAATCAATACAGGTCTGTGACCCAGAAGAATACATAACCCTAAAACAACTGATTTTATATATCCATTGTTTTTAGCCTTTGCATGAGAACAATAGAAACATTGTCATTAATTCCTGGTACAGTGATTGAAATGAGTTTCAGCTGTTAGATAAATTCACTTTTTTTCTCCTTCTGAACTCCGAACCTGAGTTGGTGGTGACCTAAAAGAAAGTTGGTTGTTGTGAAAAATGAAAGAGAGATGTTTACAAAATAAAGTCTGTCAACTCAGTTATCCTATAGTTGAAAGCTTTAGCCTCTAAGAGAAGTGTTGTCAAAAAGAAAATCTTCAAATTGGTGAACCAGGTGGCTGGAATAGAGGATAGCCAAGGCCATCGACTATAAAGTTAAACTTACAATGAAGTAAAAAGTTTTCCAAGTGCAGATAATGATGCACAACTTGCTTAAGGAATTGTGTGAGAGGCTGGTGTTGAAAGACAATTCTGACTATTGAAAATTGTTCTGTTATGGAATGTCATAAAAATGCCTATTGATATTAGAAAAACAAAGACCCAAGTGAAACAGCTGCCTAACATAGACCGAGATCCTCTATAAACTAACTACAGTACCTCTATAGCCAGACAGAGAACCATTGCAACTAATAAAATAAGTCTCCAATACAGAAACCATTCTATCAGCTTCATTCACTTCTGGGATTTCCATTGGAAAGCAAAATGGCAACAAGAAATCTAAAGGATCAATGGAGTTTGATGAATGAAACAATTTTAACCACATATGTGGGAGAAATCTTGGCTCATACTAGGAAGTATTTCAATGCAGCTAGATTAACAAAAACATTAGCATATTCATTTTTTCAGGCATTATTCAGTAAGGAAGGTGAGTTTTGGTCTTCCTTGCATGAATTTTGATTGAGGAAAGGGTCTCAGATTAAAAGCTGGGAAGGCAAAAAGAAATCTTTCCCACAATGGAATAGAGGGCATTCACTATCATCTCTCACATTTTCCACTCAATTGAGCAGAAGTAGATGGAGAATTATTGTTTTTCATGCAGTGAACAGTAGTTCTCTGTGTTTACCATTCAGGGTTTCAATATTGTGAGCTTCAGGAGAGGACTGGGGGTACAGCTGATAGAGTTTTGCAGCAAGTACACTTCTCCTGGGGTGTGAAGAAAAAATGGAGAGATTTGTCACTATATGAACCATTACTAAACCTGTATCACTTTTCTGAATTGTGTTGTGAGTTAATATCACTCTGTCTGTCCATGTACCAAACCATGACACTTTGTGGGTAATACAGATGAATACAAATAAAATCTACAGCATCTAAGAGTATGAGGGTAGGACCACACCTAGTTTTGTTTCAATTATCATTTTAAATGGTTTGGTTGCATCCCGCTTGCCTTGTGTATATAATTTTTCCAAAAACACTTATTTACCAGTACTCAAAATAGGCCTCTGGAATCCTGATAGCAATCTAAGGTATAAGCACAAACATCATCCAATCATCCAATCATCTTAGCATTTCCTTAAAAGAAAGAAAAAAACAGCTATTAATTCTTCCAAAAATGGCTTATGCACAAGTACTCAAACTACCCTTCCCAAATCCTGCTAGAAATGCAAGGTGTAAGTACAGACATCATCCATCTCAGAATCTCCTTAAGCCACAAAAATAAAAACCGTGCTTGTGAAAGTTTAATAAAATCAGTGTGTCTATTACATGTTTTGTATATGAGGACCTCACAACACTGAGTAGCCATTATTAATGCCTCTTATATTCTACATATGTCACTGGTCTTTTATTAGTCTACTCAATTAAACCCTACAAACTCTACTAAGATAATATCTATAAACTCCTAGTAGTTGTTATTATAGTGCTGGATTATTGTGTACCTATAAGTTACAATAAACTGGATACATGCTTTACCTTTCCTGGTCCTCCATACTGTAACCTATAGATGCCATATACTTAAGTAAGTTGTTGCTCTGGCCAGATGTTTAAAGCACAAGAGACCACTATATCTGTCCCTGGTGCAACATTTGAACATAGAATAAGTAACTGTCCCAAAACTTACATCTCTAAAAATGTTCCTTATCTCCTCAGCACAGATAGCTCTTTATTGCTTTGCACCACTGATAGCTGACAAATTACACTTCTACTTATCTGGTGAGCATTCCGTGAGCTCATTTTTCACTGACTGTTTCTGAAAATGCACACCAGCCTCCCTCTGGATATCACTTTTTTCTTTTATTTGCCCCCACAGAAACAAATCTTAAATATGAAATACAAGACAATGAAATCTACCCCAGATTAGAACATCATAAGAAAGGATAGAAAGAACAAAAAACCTGGTGAGGTAGCCATCTTCTACAGAACCAACTTGAAGATGAGTTTCTGTCACCACCTTATTTCTCAGTTTAACAATGTAGAAATATTAAAGGATCATGTGCAAAGCAAAGGTCAGAACATGAAGTCTATGTAATTCTTCACCTACAACTTTATGCACTACCCATGCTGTAATGGGACAGTTGCATTGCATAGCAGAAGTTCAATACCAAGAAGCAGTGAAGAAAATGAATGTTAAAATAGCCACACATCTTTACTAGTAGGCAGGCTTACTGTGTAACCTGAAGGTGGAAGTGAGTAGCATGTGTGATGTGTGCTAAATTACCATGTAACACCTGTTGTGTCTGACAAGTGAACTGTAACCAAAGTTGTAATATTTTGTTTGTTCTTGTTTTTGTTATGTGGAACTTTTCTCCCCGGGCCTTTACTGAAAATGGACATATATCCAGTTAGACTAGCCCGCTCAACAAATGTAAAATAAATAAAAATAAAATAAATGTGCTTACATTCCCGAGTGAAGTTTTAAAACAGGGAGTAATGAAAAGCCCATTTCCATCAAGATCTGCTGAATTATTTTAGTTTTCTTTGGTATATAAGAAAAAATGCATTCATTTTGTGTTTTTATTGCTGACTGTTCAACAAAGAAGTTACATGCTACACACTTAGGCCTTTGGTGTGAGTTGACTGTGCAGCACACATTGTTATTACAATGCAGGTTTACGAACTGCAATAAAACACAACATCGTTAACCTCTCGTAGGAATAGTGAGTGGTGCTAATTTAACTTTAAATAAAAATGTGGAGATGAATCTATGAACCTATGAACCAGAGATTTCCATTCAACTTGATCGTATTTCTTTAGCTATGCTGCTGCAATACGCTAAGTCTACTTGCTCAGTAGGAAAAAGGAACCCATCCCACTCATTTGGGTCATCAAAATGTGACTGGTTTCTGGAAGTTCACACTTTTATGCTCACAGCTACACTGTGATCATGTGACTATTTAAACTTTTTTTTTTTTGTTAAAGATGTAATCATTTCAGAATTCAATTTGTATATCTAGCAATCAGAACTAAAGAAGAATTGGTAGGTTGTATGGGGATGTAATCACGAAGGTATATTGCCTGACTGCATTTGTTCTTAATTCTGTGAAGTAATACTGAACATCTTCAAGGGGAGTTTCTTATTTGGTGAAACACTTAAAGAATGAATGACTACATCTGACTACAAAACTAAGTTACTATCGTAAACTTCATACAATCTATGTTTTAGGATGTATCAGCAGATGCTGTGTTTGTTTCAGTAGTTATAGGAGTGGAGAAAATGAATTCACAGTATATGTACTAATACATTTATTTGGAAATCTTTGAATCTTCTCTTTCACTTGTGATATTACCAGTCAGAATTTCTGGGCATTAGTACAGCTGCCAGATGTATGAAATATTTTTGATGTGATGACTGAGATCTATCAATGAATAAAATAGTTCTCAACTAGTTCAATCCCTGCAGAATGTGAAAAAGAAGGAAGTGAAGCACATGACCTGGTTTAACCAATAGGCATAAGGCAGCCCAAAATCGGGAGAAGACTGAAAGCTGGGATAGTGAAAACCTACAGAGCTAGTAAGACTTTAGTTAGCCAATCAAACTCTGTTGGGAAGTTGAAGGGAAAAGTTAATTACATTAAGAGGCATTTCTTTCAAGAACTAATATATTCCATATGTGAGAGGTAAGTTTGGGATTCATTTATTTTGGTGATTTTACCTATGAGGTGCTTTATCAACATTTGTGTAGGTAATCTATTGGTTAGTTGCCCAACTCTTGGGATGGGTAGCTCAAGCTTGATTTTCATCAGTACAGACCCAGATTTATATGTGAAAACATATCAGGATGAGTGGATGGAAACTAAAAGTATGGGGTGTTTAAATGAAGGTGATATTCTGTTGCTGATTTAACTGGAGACTAAGTGGCAAAACCTTCAATGCTTACTGATAGTGCATATATAGGTTGGAAATAATAGCAATCCTACAAGTGCTACTCAATGGCCTTATAGTCCTAAAGTCATTAAAGAGAACCCAGGGGAGCAAGAGAGGTAAGGGGCAAGTGGGTGAAACAGAGCATGCAGGAAGGGGATGAATGAATGTGGGACATAGGTAAAGTAAGGGTGCTGACATGGCATATGGGAGGAATAAAAAATCCAATTATAAGACATGGGCATTGGACACACTTGGTTTGGTACAAGTTAATATAATTCTAAATCTATAAACTTAAGGAATAAAATGGATGGGCCACCACGGACAATCTGTAGACAAATTTCAACTTTTAATAAAACAATACGGTTAAAACCACTAAAACAAAAATATAAACAGCAAGAAAGGATTAGTGCTTTCAGCCATAGCCTTCTTCAGATCCTGATTCATTTTAGCCAATCAACTTCCTTATAAATAAAACATAACCAATCATCAAGAGACAAGCTCATTCCTTGCTCCATTCATAGCATTAAAATAACTACGTAACAATACCAACCAATCATCTGCTTTAAAAGCACAAAAACA
>NC_056735.1:1548147463-1548157463 GCF_019279795.1 Protopterus annectens
CTTAAATTTTTGAGAGTCAGATGAGCTCCTTAATGATACAAGGTTGCCTGCCGGTCTAGTGCTACTGTTGATTTCCAGTAGGACGGACATGTCACTTATCACATTTCAGTAGTTGTCACACAAGTTTTGCAAGATTTGCAGTTGACCTTCTTCTACTTTTTTATAATTTTCATTGTATTTTTTAGTTCCATGATAATTAAGTACTTCAATGTATGCATGTGTCATATAACTTAACCTGTTCCTAGACTATATTCTTCTACAGACCTTGCTCTGATTCTATTGTGGTTCTATCATGTCAACTCTGATAGCTACTCTGTATATAATGCATGTACATACTGTGTTTTGTCAGTCACTCAGTACATACATACATACACATACACACACACACACACACACACACATATATATATATATATATATATAATGTTATGTATCTATTGTCTTTAACCCCTTGGGGCCAGTTCTGATATCTGCTTTGATTACAATGCATGCATATATTGTATGTCATCATTCACTCTTAATATAATGTCATGCATTTATTGTCTTTAACCCAGGCTGAGACTGTAAGAAGCCTGATAAGATCAGTGCTCTACTCTGGTTAATAAATTCAAAATCAGACAGTCAGTCAAGTCAATCAATCAATAAAAAATGCTTCAAAACATGCTCAATATTTGAATGCATTTGAACTAATACCGTGCTGTACTTCAAAAATTAGAAGCCTTGGCAATATTATGACGTGTCATAAGTGGGAGTCTATATTAGAACATCGAAGTTTCAGAACTTCGAATGTTCTAATATCGACACTTAGTAACCGAAAACCAATAAGACTGAAAATTTAGAACATCAAATTTTTTCCTAGGGAAAAAATTTGCTGTTCCAAAACACAAACACACCAAACAAACAGCAATCCACACACATACACCTAAAATCTGACATCTAACCCTACACTAAACTGTACATACACTACTATCTACCCACTTACCTTAACCCAAACCCTAACCCTAAGGTCTGTCACTATCGCAGACACACCTCACCCGCGCCCTAAACCTAACTCACCTGTCCCACCCTAACCCTCACATCCACACATTCGCACACTTACCTAATCCGCGCCCTAACCCTAACTCACCTATCCCACCCTAACCCTCATGTCCACACAATTGCACACTTACCTGAACCCGACCGTAACTTTCCACCGCAGAGCTGAAAATAGCAAAGCGATAGGAACAGACAACTGAATTCTTTCCCTAGGAAAGAATTTGGTTATCTAAAACTTCACTATTTTCAGCTTTCGCTTATTAGGTGTCGATATTAGAACATTTGAAGTTCTGAAACTTCGATGTTCTAATATAGACCCATAAGTGGCAGGGTCAGCACTTATTAACTATTTACTTCCTTATAATTCATGTATTTGATCACGCCACCAGGATCAAACCTGTCCAATTTTATTTACATTCTTGAATAAGTCCCAACTTTGACAGGTATTACAGTTAAAATATTGTACACTCTGCACACAAATTCAATCTAATTAGGAACAGTAAACAGGAAGGATTTTAATTGCCATTAATGGAACTGTTAATATGTCTTCAAATTTTTAATAAATTGACAAAAAATGTTTTATAGCTTTGTAGAAAGAATTATGAGGGAAGACAATTACCACTTTATCTTAACCAGTGTGCTCATTTTCCTGCCTTTTAGTTACTAATACATATCTTCTGCCTTTATAACATTACATTTCCAAACTGCTTTTGTACTTATTATATTTCTTAGGCAAACTGTTCACCATCCTATTATTAATTTCCTCTTCGTGAAATATTACTGCCCACAATACTGCAAACCTCCAGTCATCATTTTACAAACAATCATTAATATTTTCAAATGCATTTTATCTGTGCCTCTATAGACTCATTTCATGTTCTTGTTTACTTTCCTAAAACATGGCTGTCCCTTTGGAGTTTCTTTACAAAGGGCTAGTTTCTGATTTCCTGAATAAAAATTATCATAGTTTTAGGTACAGTAAATATGTGAGACTAAATATGTCTCCATTTGTATCTATTTAATTGCTTCTCTTATTCAAGTACAGGATTACAATTCTGTAAGCCCACAAAGGATCTGGTGATTTGACTTCAGGCCCAGAAGGATTCTGTCACTTCCCAAACATTCTTCCAGACTCTTTATGCATTCCCACATACTAATCTCATTTTAGGAAAGTATCTCTTAGTTCTGAAAACCACATTTTAATTCAAAATGATTTTTGTCAGAAGTTTCTTGTGTATAGTGCAATGATCATCTCTGTTGTCTCTTTTTCACTTCTGCCTCTCTGCAAGCTGCTGTGTTATTAGAGACACTAAGAGAAACACTGGTACAGAATCATAATTCATTTTATATTATTTATGAGTGCCAAATTAATTAATGCATTATTAGAATTATTCCATTCACTAGATACTTATATTTTTCAAAAGGGGTACCGATCTGTAAGTAATTGTTTAGAAGTAGCGCTCTGGAGCATGCTTCAGTCAATTGAAAACAGTAACTCATACAGAATGTTCATTAAAACTGCTGCAGTTTTGCACTGGTCTTTATAATACTCATTTGATTATTTTTCAAATTACTATAGTAGAATTAGAGTAAGGTTCAACAGGAGTATTTTCTTAAAATGTGCCATTGTTAATGATTGTGGAATACTTGTGGAATATTTTATGAAGCACATTAACTTCTCATGTATTTTTAATTGTTGTTGCCATTTTTCCCCATTATTAAGCACTAAAACCCCGTTTCTTGAATCACCTGTATATAAGGAGCCAGTAAAGCTTGTGAAAAGGAGAAATACAGTTAGACCCACATTGTATATCTACTTATGTACCGTATGATAAGTGTTTTGAATAAGTCGCATTTCCATGGGTTATAAGAAATTGCATTACATTCAAGAATATAATGGTTAAATTGAGGAAACTATTTTCTGGTATTTAGAATAATGCTTAACAATGAGTTTTGGAAAGTACTTTCCTTAGAAAAGCAGTCATGGGATGGAGAGGTCAGCGCTTAACAATGAGTTTGGAAAGTACTTTTCTTAGAAAAACAGTCCTGAGATGGAGAGGCCAGCTTCCGTAGGGAGGATTGGATTGATTTCATGGGTGACCCGAGTAGGTCTAAAAATGTTATGCATATAAATTATTAACTGTTTGATATTTTTTATTATATCAGACTAAAAGTAGGATACAAGTCAATATGCAGATCCATTATATTGTACAGAATAGTAAAAAAAAAAAATAATGTATTAAGCCAAATCTTATTGAAAATGAAATGTTTGCATATTGGGTGTGGTTTGCAGCTGTTCACTGGCAAAGCTTGTTTCTAATCTGTAAGGAGGCTCAATGACATTTTGGTGGTTTAATGGAGGCTTGTTGTGACAAAGTCTGAAAGCCTATTTTTTACATTAGTTGTATTACTCAGTTAAATATCAAGATAAATGATCTAAGCCTAAACATAATAAATAGTACTGTGAAGAGGAATGCACACACAAACACACACACACACACACACGCACACACACACACACAGATGCACACCCACATACACACACGCAGACACATGCACACACACGCACGCACATGCATGCATGTTGCCTAAGATAATGGCAGATAGACAGAAGTCTCAAAGGTTGTCCAGATTGTGGAACAAATTGCCACTTCATTTGTAGGTGGGTTACAGCTCTGCAGCATTTAAAAAAAAAAGTGCATGTTTATGATGACAAACATTTATAGAAGACAGGGACATTTCAAGGCTTGATAGCGACTTGCAGTCCTGAGCAAGTTATTACATTTATGTAGCTATGGTCATATCCTAATTTTTGTAAGAGCTATGAAATTTGGATGTTATTGATAAGGGCCTGCCTGCTTAAGACTGCATCTCAAATAGTATAGGCATAAAAATGACCTTTAAAGAAATAGTCTCTACCATTTATCCAAATAATAGTGTGGACATCAATTCCACTTATTAAATAAGAGCTGCAGCAAGCACACATGTAGTAAGAGCACATAAGTTAGCACTAGTAATACACAGGGCCATTTCAATAGAGTCCATTTTATTTAAATGGAAAAGAAACAGCAGGGAGCATCCTACAAAATTAGCCATTGTTGATACAGACGAGTGGTAAAACTGCATAGTGTATTAATCTGTCAGGCCGTTATCCCTGTGTATGCTATCCCATAAGACATAATGCACTTAAGCAGTGCACCATGGCAGAGAGGTGATGATTCATGTTTTCACCATGATGGGTGGGTGGGGGGGGGGGTTGTTTACTTATGAAGCCACAGTGTGAATGATCAAATCACGTGCACTGTTGCTGACATGGTTTACTACAGCAAGTACTCACAACCCTGACATGGCGCATTGATACTACTATATAATGACATTCTTTTAAAAAGAAACAACGTATCTTTTTAATTTAACAGAATGTAAAAAGTGAACTCCATTTCTTATTTACCTCTCTCAGGGCTGGTACTAGCATTTTGGGGGCCACCAGCAAGTGTCATGCTGTGGGCCCTACCTAGGAGGGTGTAAGGTGTGGCCATGCCCCCTTCCCTTTACTTTAATCCTCAAATTTTGCTAGAAAACCAAATTGCCTTGAGGGGCAGATTACAATATCAAGCATGGTCTGAAACTGTTTCAAAGCTCATACCCCCTATCACCAACCTCTCAGCATGTAAGACATAAGGGTCTATATTACGTGATCAAACAGTGAAATGTTAGAACACGTAATAATCGACCCCAAAATGTCGAACCGTCAGAATGTCAAACGGTTCAATGGAGATCTCCGTACAGTGCGGACATGGATGTTTTCCATTGTCTGCACTGTAGTGCGTTCTCGGAGTTGGTATATTTAAGTAGAGGGGGTGTGGGGGTGCAGGGGGAGCTTGCCTTCTTCTTAGAGCATTTTTATGGTTTGTTTGGGTGTTTTTATGAGGTTTTTTACCATTCGACATTACGGCATTTCGACATTTAGGGGTCAGTTATTACGTGTTCAAACATTTCACTGTTTGATCACGTAATATAGATGCAGACATAAGATTAGGGCTTTAAAAACTGGGCTTTTCAGCTAATAAAGATGTTAGAACAGATTTTTCAGTAGCATGTGTTGCATGAACCCACATGTTTTTGAGGGTAACAGACCAAAAATACCAGGTAAACATCTCAACATTGGAGATCATTCTCACAGCCCCTACCCCCACCTAATGTCTCAGCTCATTTCTAGACAAAGCCAAAACTAATTACAGAACAAAGGCATAACATCAGAGATAGCTTTAAACATTGCTATTATAAACTTGGAAAGGTACTAATATTACAGAGAATGCATTAGTATGAATTAAAACATCAGTACATTCTGCAGAATTCTCACAGTCCCATAACTCCGAATGTTTCACCATAATAATTCCAGATAAAGCCAAAATCAATTGCAGAGCAGAGATATAATGTTAGCAGTAGTGTTATGGATGAAGCAAAAAGAAATAAACAAAACAAAAAAGAACAAGACAAAAGCATAACTTTAGGGATTTAAAACACTTGGCTTATGAACCAATAAAGATGGTAGTATAACAGATTTTGCAGGGTCATGCACTACTTGAACCAACATGTTTTTTTTTTTTTTTTTTATGCGAAACCGACCAAAAATACCAAACATTAGAGCACCATGTGACATTTTCACAACCCCTACCATCCTCCTAACCTCTGAGCACAACAATTCTAGATAAAGCCAAAAATAATCGCAGAACAAAGGTGGAACATCAGGGATAGTTTAAATGCAAAATATTTTGTAGAACAGGGCTTGCATTAAAATTATATTTGTGCATTCTGTAACATTCTTTCAGCACAATTCTGGAGAAAACAACAACAACAAAAAAAAAAAAAGCAGAGCAAAGACATAACATCAGGCATTTAAACACATCTAATAAACTTATAAAGATGCTAGAACTGGTCTTGCATTGCATGGACTTAAATATTTCATGAGAGAAAGCAAAAAATCCCAAGCAGACATGAGGACATTCTACAGCATTCTCACACCCCATACTCCCCTCCCAACCTCTTAGCACAACAATTCTGGACAAAGCAGAAAATCATAGACCAAAGGCATAGCACAAGAGGTAGTTGTAAATACTGATGTTACAAACTTAAAAAAAGAAATACTAGAATAATAGGGTTTGCATTAAAATTATATTTGTGCATTCTGTAACATTCTTCCAGCACAATTCTGGACAAAGCAGAAAATCATAGACCAAAGGCATTGCACAAGAGATAGTTGTAAATACTGATGTTACAAACTTAAAGAAGAAATACTAGAATAACAGGGTTTCCATTAGACTACATTAAATCATCATCTACATTTTCTCAGTCACTATCACCCCACTACTAACCTATCAGCATAAATCTGGACAAAGCAAAAGTAAATAAATAAAAAATATGACTATTCTTATGCAGAACTGAGTAAAAAACTAGAATCTGGACATTAATTTAATCACAGACAAGACCCCCTTATCTCTTAGCACAAGAATTCTGGACAAAGCCAAACTAAAACTATTTAAACCAAAACCTCTCTCCACCCCATCCCCCAATCCTCCAAGATCTCTGGGGAGAAATATTACAATCCTCATCTCCCTGTGCCCCTCTCCCAAAGAAAAAAGGAGAAAAAAGGAAAAAAAAAATCAGCAACTTACCTTTTTCTGTAGTGGAAGGCTGCAACTAATCATCTACTCAAACTAAATTAAAGAATGACCCCCTGATTGCTACCATACAGACCATTTCAGCATTTTTAAATTTGTCCTTAAAAGAACAATTTTTCAGAGCTTTTAAAAATTGCCCTTACAAGGGCAGTTAAAAATGTAGCTCATTGGCTTGTCCGAATGTTCCAAATTCCTTGTACTCCTCACGCCACCAGTAATCCAATAAAAGATCTCCCAAAAATCCAAGTTGCATAGCAAACTTTTCTCTTGAAAAACAAGAGAAAGGAATGCTTGCTACACACATGCCATTTTAAAGGCAGCTGACACAGGAAGTGCGTTGCAAGAACCACTTCCTTGAAGAGAAAATAAATAAATAAATAAATAAAACTTACTTCTTTGGTTGCTGCAACCAATCAGGTCCTTGCTTTACTGAAGTGGATCTGATGGAGTGCAGCTTTCTGCTGACATCACATCTTACAGGAAGGCAATTTATTAAAGGTTTTGATGGTGCCGCGAATTCTGCAATGCTGCTGTAATTACGAGTCTGCAACAACCAGAACTGGGCAAAGATGTAGAAGAAACCCGTGGCTGCTTGTGTGCAAGTTGGTTGCACATTGTTAGTGGGAGGCCTTGTGTGTGGGGAGATTACTAGAGGCCCCCCGTGGCTGTGTGTTTGGTGGGTGCCTAATGCCGGCTATGCCTCTCTGCACTAACACAAGTCGACAGGGATGACCTTAACTACCTTAACTAGTACATCAATAGCAATACCCTAAGTGCACAGGCAGTGGTGAGAGATCTGGGCACACAGGTCAACAGCAACCTTAACTTCGATCACCATGTCTCCACAGTGAAAAGAAAGGCATTTTATATTGCTCATCTCATAAGTAAGGGATTATAAGCCCCCTATAGTCTTCCCTCATCAGGCCACTAATGGAGAACTACTCTTCCTTTGGTATTTATTTTAATTTATTTTTATTTTATTTGACATTTGTTAACCGGTTTAGTGCAGCTGAGCCAGAGGCACATTTTCAGTGGAGTACTGAGGAGAAAAGCTCCATGTTAATTCCATACATAAATTCAACAGTAAGATAGAAGCATATAATCTGAGTTATACATAGTAGTTGTAGTGAAAATAGCATAGTTTAGCATAGATAATACAGTTTCAAGGTTTACAATTTAAAGAAAGTAGCATCATTGACTGAGGACGTTATATATTTACAAATGAGAAGTATCTTTGACTGTGTACCGTATATATTTATGACTGAGTCTAGGTAAATAGAGGATAGGGGAGGTGTGGGTAGAAGCCCACTAAGAGATTCAGTAACCCGTTAAAAATAGAATATGAAACAAGAATTACACTTTTTATAGATGCAGTGGAAGCTAAGATGTGCCATTACTTAGTATAGTAAAACTACTTATAAGGGGAGATTAAAGGGAAGAGTAAACTGTGAAGATGTTTGTGTGGGGAGAGAAAGATATGTTGAGAGATGAGAGGTAAGGATGGAAAAGGTTGAGAAATGAGAAGTACAATTTGAGAAAGGATGGAAGGATTTAGGGAAGCTCCTGACATAGACAGATTCATGAGCTTAGAAGGAAGACTTTTAGTTGCTTTTTGAATTGATTAGTGTTAGAGGAGTTTCTAATGTAGGAGGGAAGTTTATTCCAAGCCAAAGACACATTGTGGTTGTAGAGGAATTTACCTATGCTTCTGTTGGGTTTATGTATTGACAAGCAGTTGATGGGCAGAGCTTTTGAGAGATCTGGTAGGGGTGTAGAATGAAATTAGTGTTGAGAAGGAGGGGCAAGTAGTAGGTGTGTATAGTATGGAGTGGGTGATTTATAGTTGTGGGGGAATTCTGGCCATTGCAATTGTTTCAATGCAATGCAAGGGTGAGATCTATAAGGTTGATTAGTTGCAAATTTGGTGATTTTATTATAGGTTTGCTCTAGTTGTGAGGTTAGGGTAGATTGTAGGTTTGTAAGAATGGGAACATCATAGAATAGGCCTGGCAGAAGGAATGCTCTAGCTAGGGATAGTTTAGCTTCTGGAGTTGGGAAGTTTTTGTTACGATGCAATAATCCTAATTTTTGGTGAATCTTCTTAATACACTGGTGAATATGGTGGTCAGATTGAAGGTGGTCAGCTGTTATGGTGCTGAAGAGTTTTGGATGTGGATCTGCTTTGTTGATAGCATTATCTAGTGAGGAGATGGTGAAGGAAGATTTATGAGCTGAGAGTGAATTGGGTAGGAAGAGTAAGAGTTTAGTTTTCTTAAGGTTTAGGATAAGCTGGTTGCCACTCAGCCATTTTTCGATGGTGCTGAAAGTGTTTTGTGTAAGAGAAAGGAGCTGAGACATTATTAGTGGATGCTATGAGAATTGAGTCATCTGCATACTGGATAAGAGTAGAGTGGTTATAAGTGGAATGGATATTGTTGGCAAATAAATTAAATAGAAGGGGGCCCTAGGACAGAAACCTGGGGGACACGTGTATTTACAGGTAAGAAAGGGGAGCAGGAAGAGAGCCATCTGACAGATTGTATTCTATTAGACATTCTACAAAAGGGCTTCACAGAGACAGATGCTTGGTGTCAAAGTCATGGCCTCTAGCAAAATGACAAGAAGTGCACTGTCATCCCAATTGGGAAAAACGCGGTACCCATGAACTACCACATAGGCGGTAGCTCACTAAACACCAAAAGTGCGATAAGAGACCTCGGGACATAGGTGGACAGTAGTCTCTCCTTTGATAACCACATCACCACAGTAGTCAGGAAATCCTTCTATGTTGCACACCTCATCACAAAAGGGTTCTCCTCTAGAAAAAAGGAAGTCATTGTTCCTCTCTACTCATCCCTCATCAGACCCATTATAGAGTACAATTCCCCATTTGGCATGCATCTCACAAGACACCTACAACAAATGGAACAACCACAGAAATACCTCACTAAGAGGATTACCATCCTCAAACAGATGCCATACACAGATTGTCTCAAAAAACTCCAGCTCTTCTCCATCGCATATCACCTACTCAGAGGCGATCTCTGCCTAACATACAAAGCTATGTCAAACCCAGAGTTGTTGGATATGCTACACTTAAAGAAATCCCAATCTCTCTGAACCACATGCTCCAGGGACCTAAACCTTGTCATCACAATAAACAGAACATGCCGCAGGGACAGATTCCTGTTCCAGAGTCTTTCCATACTCTGTAACAAACTACCCATTCATGTCAAGCAAAGCTCATCACCTCTTTAAGAAAAATCTTGACGACTGGATGGGAAATA
>NC_056735.1:1548462463-1548697463 GCF_019279795.1 Protopterus annectens
TAGGACATTTCTAGATTAACAATAGTTGTAATTTTGGTATCTGTACTTTGCCCTTTATTTGTTGCTTATTATTTACTGGTTAGTC
Organism: Protopterus annectens; assembly: GCF_019279795.1. Classification (NCBI taxonomy): domain Eukaryota; kingdom Metazoa; phylum Chordata; order Ceratodontiformes; family Protopteridae; genus Protopterus; species Protopterus annectens. Next base: position 1,548,462,549 of record NC_056735.1, read on the forward strand.
ATTTCATTAAGGAAGCCAGTGCATCACTTAAAAATGTCACAATGTCATACAGAACTGTGGATTTTAAATGGAAGTGTGTAAAAAGCCACTATATGTATAAATGAGATAAGGATACCAAACTAAATCAGAAATAAATGTGATAAAATATGCAAGTGTGTGTCTTGAAGGCATCACTTTACATTAATAGTATTATTTGTATTTTTTCTTTTCATGTTTTATTAATTAACTTTTGCAATAGTGTTTATAAGACTGACTTACCCTTAAGTTCATACTATGAAAACTAAAAGCATATTTAAATAAAATAGAAGAGGTATGATCTTCAAATCATTTTCATGAGGTATCAGACTCATATACTTCAGTTGTATAGATTATATGAAATTCATATTTATTTGTAAGTCATCTTCACCATCAGCCCCTTTTTTCCCATCTTCTTCATGGGGTTGGAGTATCATGTTAACTGTCGCCATCTCTCTCGACTCAGTGCCATACTCCTGCCTTCTTCGACACTCATGCCTGATTGTTGCAGATCTTCATTCATACAATCCATCTACCTCCATGCTGGATGTCCTCATTTCCTCTTCCATTCTTCCTGTCTGTCCCAAATCTTCTTCACCAGATTGTCTTCTGCTTTTCTGCACGTGTCTGAACTACCATAATCTGTTATCTTTGATCTTTTCTGCAACTGGAGCTGCACTGGCTTCTGCTCTTATGTCCTCATTTCTTCATCTGTCCCAAAGTGCCCATCCCACCACCCTTCTCAGGCACTTTATTTGAATTACCTCTAACTTCTTTATCTGCTCTGTCTTTACTGCCCGAGTTTCTTTACCATATAGTAGTAATGGTCAGACCACTGTCTTGTACACCTTACTTTTCTGCTTCTTTGGCATGCTTCTGTCATAGACTACACTTGAGACTCTATACTAGTTGGCTGCATCCCTCTGATTCTAGCTTTAACCTCTTCATTCAGATTTCCTTTCTCCTCAACCACCCCTCCCAGATGGTTGAAGCTATTTACCTGTTCCACTATCTTCCATTCTACCTCATTTCTCAGCTTCTTCTGATTTCCCAAGTTTGCTACAATTACCACTGTCTTATCTGTGATTAGTTTATCCCATTTGCCTTCAGTTTTGCATTCCATTCTCATATCCTTTGCTGACGTTCTTGCTCTGAGTCTGCCTTTAATGCCACATCATCTGCATGCAGCAAGTTTGTTGATCTATCCCCTTCCACCTGTTTGTTAATGTAGTCCATCACCAGTATGAATAGCAGTAGGCTCAGAACTGAATCCTGGTGCACACCCACTCCCTCTGGGAACTCTTCTGTGAGACCAAACGCTGTTTATACTTGAGTCACTGGGTCCTTGTACATAGCCTGCACTGATTCTTCCAGTGTTTCTGGGACCTCAAACCAATGCAGTACTGTCCAAATCAGCTTTCTTGGGACCTTGTGATTTGCTTTCTCCAAGTCTAGGAATGCAAAGTTGGAATATTTCCTCATCTCTAGCTTATCAACTATCTGTCTCACTGCAAACATCAGGTCAGTTGTGCTGCATCTTAATCTGAATCTGAACTGCTCATCTCACATCTTACATTGAACTACTCTTTGTATTCTTTTATCAATCACCTTCTCCAGAACTTTCATGCAATGTGGGAGGAGTTTGATGCCTGTGTAGTACCCACAGTTGTGGATGTCCCCTTTTTTCTTGCACTTTGTCAGGAGTATGCTTATTCTCCTGTTATCTGAGATACACTTTTTTCTGCATACTGCTATGAGTACCCACATTAGCCATTTCTCCCCTATCTAACCCGGCATCTTTATCATAACTTCTGTCATCTCATCTGAGATTGCTACTTTCCCTCACTTCATTTTCCTTAGTGTTATTCTTATTTCTTCTAGGGTGGGGTCCTCTTTTTCTCAAATCATAGGCTATTTCTGGAACAGTACAGCTTCTGTGGGGTTTTCTTTATTCAGAAACTTTTTGAAATACTCCTTCCATCTGCCTTTGATATCCTGTGATCTAGTGAGCATGTTATTGCAGGCATCCATTATGAAGGGTGTCTGACTATCTTCTTTATCTTTCTTTCTTTGCAACCTGATATAGTTTCTTTGTGCCACCTACTGAGTTACTTTCCAGAAGCTGGTAGAGTGCCTCTGATGCACTGTTCTTTTTTATTGCAACTCCTTTCTTAGCTTCTTTGTTAGCCAGCCAGTATTCCTTCATAGCCTGGTTGGTCTTTACTATCTCCAACTTTTTCCAGCACTCCTTCTTTCTTTTGATAACTTCCTGGACTTCTGCATTCCACTACCAGCTTTCATATGTAACTTATGTCTATACTTATCTCAGCCACATATCAGTTCTGCAGCCCTCACACATGCTATTTTGAGGCACTAACATTCTTCTTCAACTTCATCTATTTCCTCCTCTTCTTGAGGTACTAGGGCCCTGAGTAATTAATTGAACTGCTGTACTTTCTCTCCAGTCAACTTTCAGGTCTTCAGCCTGGTCTTTGTTGACCTTAGAGCCTTCTCTGACCACTGCTTGCAGCTGATTGTCGCAACCAGTGGTTTATGCTATGGGCCAACTGTTTTATTGGAAATTACTTTGCAAACATTGATTCTAACCCAGTACCCTTTCCTTACTAGGAGGAAATCTACCTGACTTGCATGTTGGTCACTCTCGTATGTGATCTTGTGACTGTATCACTTACTGAACCATGTGCTGGCTAATATTGAGCCATTTGCCAGACAGAATCAGTGGCGGCTGGTGACTTCAAATCAAAGGTGGGCTGCAGGAGATACCATAATGGGTGGGCCCAATGGGAATGGGTGTGGGCAACTAGAAAGGGGTGGGGCAATGTTCAAAACCACAAAAACTGGCACTTTAATTAAATAGCCTGCCTTGGTTGCCAAACTGTCATTTTGAGAGTCCAATCAAGACAAAATGAAGTGGAGAAGAAAAAAATAGCTCGATGCATTGGCTATGTGACAGCTTACTTAATATATAGATGGAAACAAAAAGGTTGTGAGGCATGAAAAATAAATTACTTTTTAAATAAATTACTGGAATGCCACTCAAAATCAAATATAAAAAAAAACAAGTAGCAATCAACGCAAACCACTTCTCCTTGCACTGCAGTTCTAATTATAATTTATATTCAGCTTTATAAAAGTACCAAGTAACATGCTGAAGTTAGCAATCTCTGTAATACCCCCACTTGTAAAAATGTTTCTTATCCAAAAAAGACCTGCTGCCTGACAACAACTATCTACTTGTTTCATAGGGAAAACACGATCAAAGTAAAAAAAATGAAAAGCAAACAAGAAACAAGCTCAAGATACATTGCTTAAAGGATTACTGCACAGGTTATGGACCACACATGATACATTGTCATTCTGTTTAGCTTATGGGTAAAGCCTGCAAAGATAACTGCAAGTCTCCAACAAATGTAATGAGCTTCTGAAAATACTGAAATCCTGCCCTTTATTACAAGTACTGTCATAAGAATTTCTATACCTAGGGCTTTATCCGCGGTGGTGGTGCTGCGGTAGCGTTATCGCCTCACAGTAAGATGCTGTCCGGTTCGATTCTCAGTTAGAGTGTCTTCTGCATGGAGACATGTGTTAATGGGCATACCTTCGTTAAAGGTTGTGTATCAGGGCTGGTAACTCAGCACGTAAAAATCAACTACCACTCATTAGCAGACCAGAGTTCTACTGTGGCGACCCCTAACTGGGAAAATCCGAAAGACACAAACAATACATTATCTAGCTATGTAAATATTCTCTGCATGACAACAACAAAAAGGCTTTCAATGTTGGTAATTCTTTAACAGTATGCTTATTAAAGCTTACTTGCATCTTACAATCCCAGACAAGCTTACCTGATGGTTATTAAAGCATTGCTACTTAAACACAGAGCAACAGGCATTGCAACAACATGCATTTTTTTCTGAATAAGAAGCATAAATCAACAGTAAAATAATATGGTAGAAAACCAGAACCTTCTGCAAAATCAAGGACAGATGAAAAGCCAATGTAGTACTTGCGTCTAACTTGGATGGGCAGATACTCTGCACGCTTAGACTGCATACCTGCTCCTTGCCTTGCTTGGACACATCCTGAGTCACTACATTGGGGAGTGGGGTACAACAAGTATGTCACAATTTGAAATGTCTCTGGCTGACAGTGATTGCCATGACACATTTGTCATACCTCTCAACCTCAGATCAAGAAATCTGGAAAAAAAAACATAAATAGAAGTGGGACAAAGGCCCAAAAATAAGAATCATTTTTTAAATATTGTTCTTATAAACTTAGAAAGATAATTGAATAGTAGGCCATGTATTAGTATGAATTTTCTGAAGGGTATGAAATCTGAAACTTGAATGTCTGTCATTATTTTCTAACTTCAGTCTTTAATGATTTGCAACTAATTTGCCAGAAAACGACAATTTTATGAAAAAAACAGATGAAAAATGTCATGCAAAAATATAAAATAGCCACACAATACAGCTGGGAACCTGTCAAAGAAGGGACACTTTTTAAATATTAGTACTATTAAGTTGAGCAACTGACAAAGTAAGAGAATCTACATGCATTTCTGAAATAAAAGTAATCTGTAACTCTGATTATTGCAATTATTTATTAATTGTAAACCCTCCGCGTTTCTTCCAAAATTGCCATTTTGCAGCGGGATTATTAGGGTAAGAGCAATATTTTGAGACAAAATCGGGGACAGTTGAGAGGTTTGGATATACCTAAATCTATAAAGCGATTTATTTGTGCATACCATTCAACCTCTTAATGCAGGAAATCTGGACAAGGCCAAATATATTGGGGGAACAAACAGAGCTAAAAATGCTCTTGTATAAACTTAGACAGTTGATAGAATAACAGGTCTTGCTTTAGCATGCATTTTTCTGAAGGGTATGAAGTCTGAAACTCAATGTCTGTCATTATTTAGTGACTTCATTCCTAAATGATTTGCCAGAAAACCACAAATTTTATGAGGAACAAACCAAAAATAAGAAGCAAAAATCTATTCATTCTATGAAAATCTGGACAGTTAAGAGGGAGTCAGAAGATTTGTGTGGCAGAAATCCTTCAAGACAGACTTAGCTCCCTAGGCATGGACAATAAGTACCCCCTCCCTCAAAAAAAACTAAGATCTAAGAGAAGTGATTGCTTCAATCTGGCTTCATCACTTTCAGTAGCATTCAATCTCAGTCAGTGAAAATATTCAGTAACAAAAAAAGTTTGTGCTAACAGTCGATTTAACTAGTTCCTAATCAAACACATCCAACCAAAACTAGGCAGAGGCATACCTGAGCTGATCAGATAATCAATAAACACCTCCGATTGTATTAAATTATATCCCTTGTATAATATAGTACAGTTGTTAAATTTATTGGGGGGAGACAAAAGCCCAAAAAAACAGGGTCACATTTTAAACATTGCTTGTATAATCTTGGAAAGTTGCTAGAATAAAATGTTGTGTTACCACCATGCATTTTACAGCTAAGGCTTGAACCTAAGACTCTGTGCACTACAGTCAGAGCAACATACTACTATGCCAAATCAGCTGTTTTGTGAAAGACAGGAACACTGAAACTTAAATGGCTATCATTTAGTGAATTTGGTTCTCACCATAGCTGTTGACCTCTTAGCACAAAACACCTGGACAAAGCCAATAATAGGGAAATATAGTGCCAAAAATTATGGAAATTTTTCAAATATTGATCTTATAAACTTAGAAAATTGCTAGAATAAAAGGTTTTGTGTTACCATGTATTTACTGAAGAATATGAAGTCTGAAATTCAAATGCCTGTAATTATTTAGTGAATTCAATCCTTCACTGATTACAAAAATCCAGAAAACTGCAGATTTTATGAGGAACAGAACAGAACAAAAATATGAGGGAAAAATCTGGACAGTTTTCACAAGTGATGGTGGGTAGGGATTTCAGGCTCTTGCTACCTGTACCCAAGGTACAGGGTTTGAGCCTGAGTAACTTAGCCACCAGGTATATTTAACTGGGGCAGTTTACACACACACACACACACACACACACACACACACACACACACACACACACACACACACACACACCATTCCTGGAGACCCTTGTAACAAATATAAATTACTCCTACCTGTATATTCCCTTGAAGTAGCTTAATTCATTCCATTGTAAGAAATAAAAAAAACCTTACCTTGCACTGAGAGCCAGTCAGTAGCTATACACATTCCCTTCCCTTGCAGAGAGAGCCAAACAGTAGCTATCCATGTACGTGTTGTTGCAGTCCAATTTCCCTTGTATCCATGTATGTGACTGTGCAGACATTGCAGTCCGATCCTCTTCCAGTCTATGCAGTTACAAACTGCATAGACTTCTGGGCATCTGTACACTGATGCCTTCTCTTCGTAATCTGGACTGGTTGAATAGGTGCCTGGATTTACAGAAGCTCGCTGAGCACACATGTGCAGTTCAATTTCTGGGACTCACAGCTAATGATTTTGAAACTTCTTTTTTCCAATTTTACAGCTGGGGGTTGCAGTCCTGCAGTCTAATAGCATGAGCTGCCCCTGGACAGAATCTAAAATTACTTTCTAAGTTATTCCTGTTGCCTCACCTATGTGGAGCCAGACATTCCTGATATCCTGTTGTCTGTCCCAGTATGTGCATTTGAGTCACCCATTATCAACACCATGGTGTCCTTTATCTGGTAGGTCCTCAACTGCTGTCTGAATGCACTCTTTTCCTCAGTATCACAACCATGCTATGGGGCATAGGCTGAGATTATGAATACTGCCCTATCATTACACTGGAGTCTGATTGCCATGAGTCTGTCATTAATTCTGATGATATCCTTCTCTGTCTTCTTAAGCCTCTTTCTCACCACAATTCCCACAACATGTTTGAATAGTAGACTCTGGATTCCAAGCCCTTCCATCTTGTATAGTGGATACATAGGATGTCCAGTCTCCTCCATATCATCATGTCATCCACTTCCAAGCTGTGTCCTGTCAGTGAACCTACATTAAGTGCAACAATTCTCAGTTCATATTTGGCAGATTGATTGGTTTTACATCCAGATTATCTATCCTAGGTAAACCAGATTGGGCAACTGCTTATTGACCCAGGTCTGCTGCTGGGCTTTATCTGGGCACACTGGCCAATAGGGGCAAACATGCACCTCCCACCATAACATGCATCTCTGATGTATTTGCTACATTAGTCAACATGACCAAATCATATAGAGCCCTATTTTACACTACTGAATGGCTAGCCCTAGTTCAGCTTGCAGTCTGTGATCTTTCTCCTATCTTGAGCACACTATATACCACACTAGATGCCCAAAGCAGTTGGTCTGTATAACTCTTCTCCCTATAGACTCCAGTGTAATGATAGGGCAGTATTCATAATCTCAGCCTATTCATTGGTAAACTTGAGATATAAACACTCAGAATGTTTTTCGGAGGTGAGAGAAACCCCAGAGAGATGCAGGGACAACATGCAAACTCGAAACAGAGGTTTTCCAGAGGTCAGGATCAAATCTTGCACCTTGTGCATGGGACACAAGGACTTTAACCATTTTGGCAACTGGTCTCAAAATTATTTGAAAGTCTACAGCTTTAATTCTTACATTAGTTGTCCTTTGTCTTCTTTGGTGTGACAACATTTTTAGTCATTTTTCCAAACATGTCTCTTTAGAGAAGAACAGTTCCTGTCAATATCTTCACCTTTAGTGCTATGATTTTTATGTACAAGACAGACCCCTCAAGACTTGTAAAATCATTGTGTCAGTATGCAGACATAACTTAAGTCTTTATAATAAACAATGTGATTTTTTTATATTATTCTTTCTGAGTGCCTTGACCAGGTACCACCAAGCTTTCCATTTTTTTCTCCTTGGTTTTAAAAGGAAAGTCATTCTTAAATATGATATTCTTGCCCTCTTCAACAGGTGGGTTAGACAAAGTAGATTTTGAAATAAGTTCTTTCTCCATGTAAGTGTAGGTCAATAACAGCTCATGTTGTGCCTTCTCATCATTTAATTTGCCAGCTGTATCAGGTAATTGGGCCTCAATGTTCTTTCTTTGAACTCATGGCAGTATCATAGTTTCAATCATTACAGTTTACTTATTAAAGACTTCTTGTATAAAATGCATCTTATTGTAGAACTTGTACATTTTCAAGGATAATTTGTGTAGAGACATGAGAATTTGCTGTAATTCTTTTTTCCATATACATTTCCTGCTGAGAAGACTGAATAGTACTCATTTTTGTGCTGATCCAATGAAACTATTTGGAAGAAAGAAAGTAAATTAAATAAAAAGCTACATATTAGAAATTCCTGCAATATTTTACTGAAATAATATTCTTGTAATGATGTAGCTTAATTTTTACTTGAGTAATATGTTAACTATCCTGTCAAATGTTATAAATATTTGCAAACTATGAGAAGGGAACTGCTACTATCAACCATTTGAGAATCCACCTCCCAAATGCAATCAGCTTAGGTCATTTTTAAAGGGTAAGAAGATATGGAGAGATGTCCCTAATCTTAACTCAAATTTTAGCTGTGTCCCCTTATTCCTTCTAAAACTAGTGACACTTGGAGAAAAGGTTGTGTATTATACATAATAAATAATGACATTAATTAGAGTTATAGATTTCATTTACTTCAGAAAATCTATATTAATTTACATTCTCTTAGTCTCTCAATAGTTCAAGTTAATAGTAGTAATATTTTAGAATGTTTCTGTGATTGATTATTTCTGGGTTTGTCACTGATTCTGGTGAAAATATTTTAGCTGTGTCCCCTTATTCCTTCTAAAACTAGTGACACTTGGAGAAAAGGTTGTGTATTATACTTAATAAATAATGACATTAATTAGAGTTATAGACTTTACTTCAGAAAATGTATATTAATTTACATTCTCTTAGTCTCTCAATACTTCAAGTTAATAGTACTAATATTTTAAAATGTTTCTGTGATTGATTTTTTCTGGGTTTGTCACTGATTCTGGTGAAAATATGTCCCATTTGAGTTGACTGTTGTGCTTGGCATAGAGGAAATCAAAAATGCAATATGTTTAAGTTGTGCTTGTTACAATACCAGGAAAGATGAAAGCTAGTAAACAATTATTTAGGAAAAGGAGACTACATTTCTGAAATATTTACAGGCAAATATATATTTGAATTGTACATGAGCTTATTATCAGAAATGGACAGGATCACATGAAATCTACTTCCTTAAACACATACACAGGTAGCAGTTTTAAATTCTAACACTCATAAAGTGCAAGATCTGGGAGGAGCAAAACAAAATGTTTAAGAATATGCAATTACCAAGACTGCAGCTTCCCTGTAAAAAGCAACATTAAGTGAGGATACTAATCACAAGTGTTTACTTGTAGTTTCATTGTTTTTGTTTTGTAATTCTATAAATTGCATTAAATATCTAAAGATGTCATTTGTTTTTTTTAAAACTCAAGAATCTATTATCGAAATAACAAATAACAATAACAAGATAAATACATCTCCTTTGGGTGTACCTTTTCTTTAAATATAGCTGTTATTTAAATCTCTTGGGATTTTGTATAGATTCAAATTTTGTTTGTAGTGACAATGAGTGTACAAAATATATTGTGGATGTCAAACTATATACATAACAATCAATTTAATACTATTTTAACTAGGGTTAACAGTTTTCAATTCAATTATCTATCAAGACAAAACTACACATTTGGTAAAACAGCATCATATAAACTAAAATAGGTAATATATAACACTTGTATTCAAATAGAAATCAAGAGGAGAAAGGTTAAAACTTTAATTTAATTTAAATCAAAAACTTTAGCTAACATGACATTACTTATACATATGATCTGATTATTCTATTTTGTGTCATGTGAACTATATTAAAAAAATCAAAAATCTTTTGGTGTTTGTATATGAGGCATACTCTTAAACTGTATGTGAGTAATAGATAATTAAAATGTGTATTCATAATTATTATTATTCATCATATATAGTAGTCTCAATTCTTCTCAGAATGCAAAATTTTATAAAAAAAGCCATACACCACACCACACACACACACACACACACACACACATACACATACACACACACACACACACACACACACACACACACACACACACATATATATATATATATATATATATATATATATATATATATATATATATATATATCTGATATCTCATCTCACTAAGTCCTTGTTGAGGCACTATCCTACTTGCTGTCCCTAGACTAAATCTGTCTGCTTTATAGAAAATAATGCACAGCAAACACATTTCAATAAAACTCAATTCTTCTCTCTCCTCAATTTCTTCATACAACTTGTTATTCATCAGCCCATACACAAAGTATTTATATATATTATATAAAGAAAAGAGAGTAAAAAAGAAAGGAAGGTGAGGCAGAAATAAAAAAATGTAAAAAAAAACAAGAAGAAGTATATAGTAAATGTTACTTACTGTTGTGTATATTAGAGCTTAAAATAAAAAAGTTAATTTACTCTTATTTAGTTCTGATTATAGTTAAAGTATACAACAGATAGATTCTTACAAACAATTTACAAACAAGCATAAGCAGTAAGAGAAATTAGAAATATATATAGAATCAAGAACTTATAAAACTTTTACAAATAAAGGAAATAAATATGTTATTATTTTATTATTGATGTTCTTTCCTTTGTCCCCACCCTTCCCCCCCACCCATTATCTAATACATAATCTAAATGGAAACAATAAAGAAAAATAATAAAAGGAGAATAGGAAAAAAAAAAAAAAAAAGTAAAAAAAAATGTATCAAATTACTAACTACTTCTTTTTTCAAAAAGAGAAACAAATTGAAACAGTTTTTGAATTAATTCTGTCAGTGAAATTAAAGAGGTGGGTAGACTGAAAGAATCTGCTGCTATCTGTATCCATCCTTTGGCCTAATTGCATTAAATATCTGAGCACTGCACCAGAAAGCCCACATACATGGGTATGCATTCCTGCTTCATTTTCTCATTCATTCTGCACTGCATGGTGATGTCAGCATCAGACAGGTACAATTACAAGGAGATTACACAACTATGTCACATATAGTCTGACTTTAGAAAATTCTAAAATAGTCCATTTTGTAAGGGCAGTAAAACACTTGGTGTGTAACAGATATATCTAATGCATGGTCAGTGGCAAAGGCACTCAGCTCCTGATTTTTATATATATTATATCCATCTATATCTATGTATGAATGGGTGTGTCTTCTTTGATGATTGGGCATCGGGCTGTCAACTTGGCACCGTAAAAATCCAATATATATATATATATATATATATATATATATATATATATGTGTGTGTGTGTGTATGTGTGTGTGTGTGTGTGTGTGTGTGTGTGTGTGTGTGTGTGTGTGTGTGTGTGTATGTGTGTGTGTCTGTGTGTGTGTGTGTACATGTATGTATGTATGTATATACTGCCCAATGTGCAAAAATGTGAAAAGGGGTTCTGCAATCACACATCGACAATAACAGTTCAAAAGTTGTTTAGTTAAAAACAGCATACACTCAAATATCTTATTATAGGAATGGGTAACAGAACACCTCTGGAACTCGTGGTTTAGGAATGGGAAGAGAAAAAGTACCTAGAAAAAAATGAAAAAGTGAAAAAAATGAAAAAAGAAATCCTGCCACCAGACCACGCAGCAGTAATATCTGTGAAAGTGTACTAGACTGGATATTTTCAGGTCAGCACGTAGCAGTACTGCTACTGGTATTTTTGGCTAATTCTGTGCATAGCCATCTATCTATGTGTGTTTTGTGGAGCTACAAAAATCTGCACAACTCAGAGGATGTTATTCTAAAAATATAAGTAGGTATAACCCTTGCATTCCAAATTATGTTATTAGGGTTTTGACTGGGCAAAACTACACCTTGCCAGTTCAGGGAGCAGCAGAGTACTTTAACAGTTGTTTTCTAAACAATATCGACAGCAGTTACCCTTCAGTAAAAAAAAATGCATTACACAGGTGAATTTTCCTTTGATATCTCCTCACATCAAATACATTAAGTCACAAAGTGACTGCTTGTCTACAGTGTATAATAAGTCCAATGTCCAAAATTATCTCAGCAAATAAGGGAAATATAGGAATACGGTAAGCAAAAACCTAGCAAACCTCTAGGAAAAATACCTTTATTTTGAAAAATAAAAGTGTGTGTTTATGTGTGTGTGTGTGTGTGTGTGTGTGTGTGTGTGTGTGTGTGTGTGTGTGTGTGTGTGTGTGTGTGTGTGTCTCTAGCTGTCTGTCTGTCTATCTATATATCTATATGTGTCTATCTATCGTTCTGTCTACATACATACATCCACAATCCCTTTTTCCCATTTTTGCACATGGGGCAGTATATAGATACACAGACACACACAGATATATATATATCTACAGAAAGAGATAGATATTGATATACATATCGATATATTATTCATTTTTTTTTAATCTAAGCAAGAACTTCATCCAACATTCATTAAAAAGATTGCTGAAAAGTTTGCTGCTCATTTTCGTAATGGTATTACAAATCTCATTTATAGTTTTTTAAGTTGTTATGTTCCCTGCAGTATGTAATGTTCTACATTATTAATTCTACGCGGTTTATAAACATCTTACACCTTAATGTCTGAATATTTCTGCATCTCTTATTCTATGTCCTATGGCTGTACTCATCAACTGCTCAGTTATGCATTGCCTCAGAATACACAAAAACACTTTTAACTCTACCAGTGTTTGGAAAGTTAAGTGCATTATAATAAAATCCTACTGTTATCCTCCCCTCCCCTCTAGAGAATAGTATATTTTCACAATTACTTCACTGTCTAACTTACAGTAATCTAATTTCATTCTCAGTCACGTGGTTTCATATCTGACTATGATATTAATGTTGGATTCCTAGACATCACTGAATATACCATTTGAGTCTGGATTTTAGTAAAATTACGAAATGTCATTTTTAGATTCTTTTCACAACATTCAAAACTGTTAATCATGTCAAAATGCTGAGGATATTTTGCTGCAATAGTCTCTTTCTGGTTGCTAGTATGTAGTTTAGGAAGGCAAGCAACACTGTATGTGATTTTACAATGTCAATGACCAACAAGCTAAAGGCATCTTAAACACATCATCAACGAGTTTATGTCTCACCTGCTAACTAACAATTGTACGTCCCTGGTAATGTGGCCTAAATGGTTCTTTAATTTGGTTAGATATACTATTTAGTAAAACATATAATTTAATATTATTCCATATTAATTTGTGTCAAAATGGATGACAAATCCCACTTTTTGCCATATAAAAATTAAAATAAAAAACAGCTACAATGGTTACTGTTGCTTATAGTTTAATAATGTTACCAAATCATAAGCTCAAAGTCTCTTTCAAAATCTGTCAACAAAGCTGCATCTTAGTTGTTTGGGTGAAAATTGCATTTTACTTGTATTATGGTCTACCTTAGTCTTCAATCAAGTTTGAGTTTCATTAGTTCTTAGTGGGACATGAGGCCTTTTACAATATACACCTAGTCTGAATGACGATCATTTATATACCCCCAAAAAGCCTAATGGATTTGCAAGTCTAAAAAAGTTTAAAACAATTCCTGTTATCATGTTTGTGGGTGATTAATATTAAGCCATTTTTGGTGATGATCTTCATTTTTTGTGTATTTTTATACATATTGATTAGATCAACCATATCTAATTCATGATATATGGAATACAGCTCTAAATGTGGCATATTGCCAGTTCTAGTCAAAAGGAATATTCTAACAAAGAGAACTTTTGCATTATTTTAAGAATTTGGATATTGAAATCATCATACAAAGTTATGTACTTGTACTAATGTCTAAAATGAATCTTACAATGGAAATAATGTGTGTCAACATGATAAAACACTCAAATGCGAAAAATCGTGATAATTGCTACATATGGGGTATATACCTCTATGGCTTCTTCACCAGACAATTCATATATATATAAAATATTTGCCATACTACTATAAATGGTCAGGTGAAAACAACTACTGAAATAGTGAGGAATCTCAGGATAAACATATGTAGCAAAAGCTATGAGGACTGTCACACTACTGAAATATTGGAATATACCACTGCAAAGAATTAATCTTTCACCAACTCAAGTGGAAATGGACAGAAGGTTGGTATAGCAGGATTATTTATGTATTTATTGGCTTTTATTTACTGGAAGAGTTCATATGGGAACTGAAATCCACATTGTCAGTGGAGGTCCAGGGAGAAACTCTCCAAAACATGTCTAGAAATACATTTTTGACAATTTAAAAGAACAGTGGTCAATATACATTATTTTCAAAATATTTCAAAGCAAGTGCCAAACAAACATAATTTACAAGGCATATCAGATTAAATATATGTTTTCAACATACTGTGAGTAAAATGAAAATTAATATATTAATACACTTGTACAGTATCCATAGTGGGCATTGTAAGGATTGCATACTTCAAGCTGTAAGTGTGGTACAGTTACATTGTTTGCTAGTTTTCATGTGACATTTTAGGGTGTAGTTGAATTGTTGCAGGCTATTTAAAATCCTGATGTGGTCTGGAAGTTTGTTCCTTGCCTTGGAGGTGGTGAAATAAAATAATGAATCACTATAATAATTGTTTGATTTATTGGCAAAAGTTAAAGTTCTGAAGATCTTAGGGTTCTATTTGGATGGGATTTGACAGTGATGGTATTTTAAGTGGATGATGAAGTAGTCTGTGTGCTCTGAATAGCTGGGAGAAGGTAATGTGTTGAGGAATTTCAAGCCCATTGAGGGTATTAAACACTGTGCAGTGGTGTAAGCAGTTTGGTAGGTTGCAGGTGAATTTGCTAATTTTGTTGTCGATGCTTTCCAGTCTGCATTTGGTAGAAGAGTTGAGATTTGTGAATATTGTTGAGGCACATAGGGTAGAAAGAAGAAGGGAGGTGGTAGCTATTGTTCTATGATCATTTAGCAGGTGTTTTGCTCTGTAAAGAGATTTTAGTTTGCAGTGAGTCGTTTTGACTGCAGTGTCAATGTGCAGATCACATTTTAACTTATCAATGATAACTCCTAGTTGTTTTGTGTTAGTGATGTTTTCAATTTTTGTGATGTTTGAGGAGATAATGTCAAGGTCAGCTTTGTTTTGATTTATGTTTTCCTCAAGGAATAGGGATTAGTTTGTTCTTTAGTTTTAAGAGCAATTGATATTTATTTAGCCAGATCTCTGTAGAGGTGAAAGCTTCCTGTGTGATGGTTTTTAAGATAAGAGGATTTTGTGCTGAGCAAACTGGAGCTGAGTCATCAGAATATTGAATTATGGTGGTGAAATGTGATTCCTTGTGTATGTCATTAATGAAGTTATTGAAAAATATTCGCACAAGTAAGGAGTTTTGAGGGACTCCTATAGTGATATGAAGGAAGGTGGAGTGGGAGTCATTCTATTTTACAGACCAGATGCAATTGTTTAGGTAGCTGATAAACTAGCTATTTGAGAGATTTGTAAGGCCAATAAGATTTAGTCCTCAAAGAAGTAGTTGATGTGAGACAGTATTGAAGGCTTTTTAGAAACCAAGGAAAAAAGTGGAGACAAAGTTACCTGAGCTTGAAGGGTTGAAACCCATCTTAGGTAGGAAAAAGTAATTGGATATTAAGCAGAAAGGCTAGGAGCTACTGATCTATGCATTTTTCAAATACTTTGGAGAGGGGAGGAATGATTTCTATAGCGCAATAGTTTGACAGTGTGGTTGATGTGTCACATTTTAATGATGTTATGAAAGAAGATTTTCATAGGGTTAGGATGCCATTTTTCTCAATAAATATATAAATTAAGATACAAGCAGATAGTGTCAGTTGCTATACTGAGGGATTTGGATAACAGGTTGCATGACCTAGTGTTGCGAGTTTCATTTTTTATATATTTTTGCAAGTATTTGTAAGGATAGTTACCTACTTCATTTAC
Organism: Protopterus annectens; assembly: GCF_019279795.1. Lineage (NCBI taxonomy): Eukaryota > Metazoa > Chordata > Ceratodontiformes > Protopteridae > Protopterus > Protopterus annectens. The sequence continues at coordinate 1,548,478,575 of NC_056735.1, forward strand.
AGTGTTAATGTCTCAGAATTAACATACAATAAAATGTTTATACTGTTATAATTAGGACATGACATGCTTACTTTATCATTACATCCCAGTGATCAGTGTAAGACAATGTGCAATGAATCATATAGCATTGATTTATTTTATGGTCTTTAAAAAAAGAACATATAAGACATTGGCTATATACTTCCACATGCTAATGAGCTAAATGCAGTGGTCAGCATGTCTTCTGTTACACTGAAATTTCAGAGAATTCAGTTTGCAAAATCTACCTCATGGGGTTTTTCTAAGAGTAGTATTTATTAAATCTGCTGAAAAGGCAAGGGTTTTATTGTACTAGAAGCTGTCCTAACATCATTTGAAAAATTTATTTTCATTTTTTTTCTGAATTACTTTCCCCTGGTCCTTTTACTAAGAGAGTGTGGGCATGTATCTATTATCAGTGGTATAAGAATACTCATTATTATTGTTACCAAAATGTAGTGCCACACTTAGTGATACAAAAGACTATGTTGTTATTGAAGATCACATATGATGATTTTCAGGGACCCTCTTAGTTTCTTGATTGTCATTGACATCAATACTATTGAACTGCTGTACTCAGCAAATTTTGATCCTCATATACTATATCTGGGTCCAAACTGATCTATAGATGCACTGCATTTAGTTCTCCATACACAGAGCTCATTATTAAAAAATGCTGTTAATCAGATGAGAATTTAATATATATATATATATATATATATATATATATATATGTGTGTGTGTGTGTGTGTGTGTGTGTGTGTGTGTGTATGTATATATATATATATATATATATATATAGAAGATCCGCTATTATATTGTCATATATACACATATCCGCCATATGGGTCTACTTTGGAAGCTCAGTGCTTCTCAACGCTCAATATCACACTTTCTATCGTCAAGACCACTAAGATCAAAGTTTTTAAACTTTGAACTGTTTAAATGTATATATATATATATATATATATACTTATATACATATATACACATATATATGGGTCTACTTTGGAAGCTCAGTGCTTCAAAATATCACACTTTCTATGGTAAAGACCATAAGATCAAAGTTTTTAAACTTTCAACTGTTTAAATGGAGATTGCCCTACAGTGGGAAAGGGGAAATTTACTGTTCTCTTCACCGTAGTGTGATCTTGTAGTCAATATATTTAATTAGAAGATGGTGCCCCTGCATAAACTTTTAAAAAAATTGTTTTTATTTATTTATTTTTTTTATTGAAGTTTTGAACTTTCAAAACTTAATGTTATGGTCTCGACCATATGAAGTTTGAAGTTTTTAAAGTTCGAGCTTCCAAAGTAGATATATATACATATATATATATATATATATATATATATATATATATATATATATATATATATATATATATATATATATATATATATATATGTATATATAAGTTCATAATGCTGCAAGCCCATCAATGGTACTTTAATCAGGAAGGTTATCAGGAGTTTTGCATGAGTCCAAAATCAAGTGTTTCAATCACATTACCATATAAGTCACCTAGGTTAAAAAACATAATCTAATAAAGGAAATTAAATGCATATTAATCCCTGCTTGCTAGTCTGGTAGAAGGGAGAAATTTCAGTAAAATTTACTCAAACCCCTCAGTGAGGATTGATGTGATTCTACTAAATTAGTAATTACCTGCAATGTTTCTGTCACCTCTTTTATTTTTTGTTATTTCTGAAGCCAGCTTTCGGCTCAGTGGAATACAGTCTAAAGACAATAAGACTTAAAACAGAAATAATATAATTGTACCTAAAATCTGAATAGTGTCATTTAAAATTCCCAGGAATCATGCTTTTTTCTCAAATGATAGCTATTTTTGTAAAGACTTCATAGACAAATTCTAAGGTAATTAATGGACATTTTAAATAGGTGCCAGAAGTTCTGCTGATTGCCATGCTCTCTTTCTAAAATACAAGAATCCATTTACTCCATCAATTATGAATAAGGCAGATTTCATAATATTAGCTCACAATAAAGAATTCTTAGTTTCAAATGGAGTGAGTGCATGCATGTGTGTGCCTTCTGTGGAAGGTTGGGCACTGAGCTGGCAACTCGACACCATAAAAACTCCACTGCCAGTCATGAGCGGGCAGGTGATCCGCTGTGGCGACCCCTAACTGGGAAAAGCCGGAAGAAGAAGAAGAGTTTCAAATGGATTTAGATTCAGGTACTAAAGATAAATTTACCTGTAATAGTACTCAAGCTGTTTGCTGTATAACTTGCATTACATTAAAGTTAATAATAATAATGTATTTAAACATTCAATGTACATCTTTTGACATTGATGGAGATATTGGAAACCTTGAAGTGGTGACATTGATGATGACTTAGAAAGGTTGCCATTTTCTTGGCATGTCAAATGAAATGCCAACAGTTGATCTATTTGGCCATTTAAGCTGCACCTGAAAGTTATGTCCCTTAAAATAAGACTTTGTTTTAATATAATTATTTCAATGCATATAGATGCTTTTATGTCAACCATAAGATGGTTGTGTTTTATACAAACAGTGGTTGTTTCAAAACAATATGTAAAATGTCACTTTATATATTCTTTTTTAAGTTACAGCATATATAATTAATTGATATTATGTGTAACCATTAATATTGTATTTATTTAGTAATTGTTTATTTATTTATATATTGTTTTATATATTGGGTGATTTACACTCGGCCTAACAAAAGTAGCTATGGCCAACTTTCTTACATAAATCAGTATCATTTTTTGTAAGTTGCATTCCAATTGATGTTATCAATCTGTGATAATTTTGCACAGCCACCCAGAATGAATGCTACTATGTATTTTGTATTCCATAGTATATAAAGCACAGGCAAAGAAACATAGGGTGGTATATATAAAAAAATATAGCACACAGCATTACGTGAAAACAGCATGCTGAGTGGCAACTCTCATGGAGGTGGTGATTCAGAGACACAATTAACATGGTTGTTCTGCTGGAGAAATAATGTGGTGTACATTTTATCCAAATGACTACATACTGGCATGCAGTGATTGTCATATTGCTAAAAGAAGCCACTGTGTTTGCAAATGATTAAATCAAACGTGAGATGATCCAGAAACATACAATACTAGCAGTGACCTTGTATTCTGAACACATGATTTTATCATCTACAGGAACTAAACATATGATGATAGGAGCATTGTCAGTAGTAGCAGAGATAATAATGTGTTAGTGGTCACCTTTTCACACTGCATACAGGTCCATTGCAGCTAACATGCTATCACCTCAATGAAAAGGACATGTAAAACATTGTGGTTTGAGCAGATACACCATACAGGAGTTAGCAAAAATGTGCTAATTGTATATAAAATCAAGGGATATACTGTACTGCCTATCACAGAGAAGAAGGCTTTTGTAGCATTAACTCTTTCTGCTACCAGCACTTTTCAAAGTCAGACAGGGGATACATAAATAGTTTTGCTGAATTTATCCTTGCAATTCTTACACCAGTTCTTGACACAATGGTGCAGCATGCAGTAGACCATATTTTGTTTACACAGACAGTGGAGGAGAGAATCAGTCCTTCTATGACACTACCAATTTCCCTGAAGTTCTAGGGGCTATTGACTGCATCTATATAGTTGTCAAGGCCTGAGCTGCTATATGTGGTGCTCCATGTGGTATATAGAACATCAGTCAGAATGCCATCCTCTTTATTAACTGCCAGCTGATATTCAGCACATAGAGTGTTATATACAATACGTATGTATTTCATCTAGCCAATTCTTATAGTTCTGCCTTCTGACATATGTGAACCCTATACCAGAATATCATGAAGGAAGAATTTCCATGGGGCATATATTTTGTAGGTGCACACATTTCTACCCAGAGTCAATAACAGTTTCCTATTCATTCAAAATTGAAAGTTCTCAATATTTTGTTCCCTGAACTCAGAATGGTATCTACTGTTATGTGTTTCCAGTGATGAAGGCTCAATCTTGGAAGTGTGACTAATGACTGCAATGCACAGTACCCAGACCATGATGTAGATGTCATGTAATGTTAAAGCCTCAATGTCCTTAGTGAACACATACACATAGATGTATTGCAAACTAAACCATTCATGCTTTTGGGTCACAGTCCTATAGTAATGGAGCATTAGTTTTATGCCTGTCCCACATACACATGGGCAGTTGTCTCCAGCCCATTTCAAAAATCCAAGCCACTATCAGGTATGAGGATTCTCGCATTTCCCTTGACATGAATACCAATAATTCCTTTGTCCCTGTCAGACATCTCTGTGTTCATAGTCCACCTGTTGTAGTCAACTTGTCTCTGGCAAATTTATTTGGCTTTTGGCATGCAATAAGATAACTGTGATCCTGCTAAACACACATTACTGTACTAATATAACTGTGCATGGGATTCATTTAGTGTACTAGTCCTTGTCACACCTGGTTCTAGAATGCTTTCTCTAGAGTATACCTGTGATGTGTGTAAGGCCTGCAGTAAGACTTCTGTCTGCAGGGTGGTAAACTTTTCCAGCTGCTGCTGTTCTATTGGTCTCATGATAACATGTGTACACCTGTGAGTACACATGTAGATAAATGTGTGTGTGCATTTGTGTGGCTGTCTATTCCAGCTGACATGTGAGTTAATAATGTCCGTAGCCTCTGTATACATTTGAAGAAAGGACAGAGACTCTGGGACACACATTTAGCTCAGAATTCTGTCTTAGCAAAACTTCTTGTAGGGATTTATTATATGATCAGCATAATGTCTGCAGTCATTTGTGTATGATATAATGCTGATGTTTCAATCCCAAATTTTTTGCTGCAGTGAAGCAAATAAAATGCATGCTATCCTACAATTTTTGCATTATTGAGGCATTTCTGAAAATCATGGGCTGCAGAATAATATAACTTATTTATTTTATTTTATTTATTCTACATTTGTTTACCGGGATAGTCCGACTGGATACATGTCCATTTTCAGTGGAGGCCCGGGGAGAAAAGCTCCACATAGACAAATTTACATAGATTACACAGAAGTTAGCAAACAAATATAAAAACAAAGTGATTATATACAATGGGTTAGTAGTGTTCTCTAGTAGGGACTCACAATTCTCATGGACAGACAATTAAAAGTAAGAGACATCAGACTGGAAGCAGAACTTGGTGATGTAGTTACAAGTTATGATAATTGCAGAATATGCTTTTAGTTTATAACTTAATCAGGGTTGGTACATGGGCATAGCCAAGTCACTTTGAGATGCTATTTAAGGTAATTATTGAAGAGACTTTTGGAGGATTGTAGGGTTATATAGTTTGGCAATGAATTCCAGGTTTTGCCAATGAAGTTGGCAAATAGGGATTCACCAGCAGAGTTATTAGCTTTGTGGGTTTGGACCAGTAACTTGTGCACCTAACACCACAATGCTCGTAATAAAATGCTTCCGTAGCTGGGATGGCTGTCAGTATTATATGTTACAAAATACTGCTTTATATTATTTATTATTTATTTGCTTATTTATTTATTGACAGTTGATTACCAGGAAAGTCTGACAGGGTTGGAGTCCATTTTCAGAGGAGACCTGGGGATAAAAGCTCCAAACTACTATAAAACATTTTAAGAACAATAATTTTGCATTCTTTAAAAATAATACAAAAACAACTACATTTAAATAATTATATCAAATTAGGCATGATATGAAAACATTGCCTAGGAATAGATGCTAGTTATATGATAATAATTAAATAGTTACATTTTAGCCAGCATATAGAGAAATTAAATGTAAGTTAGTATAATAAAACAGGAATTGTAATATGAAGTGAGAGAAAAGCAGGCTTAAGTATATTTAGAGAGAAAGCTGGGTAAGAGAAACTGATAGAAGTAAGAAAGTGAGTGAAGAAGGGAGAATAAGCAGATGTAAGGTATGAACATGTATCTATTCACATTTAGGGATATAGTTTATCCAGGTGTTCGGAAAGAACAGAGTCAACTTTTGGCTAGGAGGTCTTTCTGAATGGTTTTGAAGGATGGGAGCGAGGATAATCACTTGATTGTTAGAGATAAGGAGTCCAGGACTTAGCAACATGGCAGAAGTGCAGACAATGCCTTGCAGATTCGATAGGTTTATGGACAGGCAGGAGTTTTTGGTCACTGGATCATAGTGAACTACTAGGAACACAGCTGTATAGAATGTTATTTGGTGCTGGACAAGTAGATGGATTCTGTATCATGTTATAGGTGGTAAGAAGTGTATATGTTAGCTGATGGGGTAGTTCTAACCAATTTAGGCTTGTTAGTGCTATACAGTGGTGGGTTTTGAAAAGGGTATTTGCTGCAAATTTTGCAACTTTTTATAGCATTATTCAAGTTTTGATTTTTGTGCTGCTTGCATGTTAGTAAGGATGAGATCACCATAAAGAAAGTGTGGGGAGGAGATAAGTGGTGGGAAGTGAAGCTTTATCTGTGTCACTGTGAAAGTTTTGGCTCTATAAAGCATCCCTTGTTTTTGATTAGTTTTTCTGATATGATTTTGTACATGCAGGTCAAGTAAAAAATTATCAACAATTATTATCCCTAATAATTTGTATGAGAAGTGACTTTAATAGTTGTATTATTAAGAGAAAGAACTTTATTTTTGTTTTTTTCATGGGGGAGTGATTTGGGTGTTAAAAGTAGTAGTTTGGTTTTTTTTTAGGACTAAGCATGAGTTATGAGTTACAAAGCCATGTTTCAGTGGCTGTTAAAGCTTCCTAATTAATTTTTTGAAGGTGTGACATGCTGTTAATGAATGTGGAGTCATCTGTATACTGTATTACAGAGACCTATTGTGTGGATGTGTGGACGGTGTTGTTTAAAATGATAAAGAGGAGGGGACCAAGGATAGATGGTGACAGGAAGGTATGGAGAGAGGGTAGAGAGACATTTCACTGAGTGATACCCATTGGATACATAGCTTTAGGACCACAGAAGGGTTGGCCGAGAGAGACCTAATGAGGACATTTGAAGTAGAAGTTTGCTGTGAAAAATTGTGATGAAAACTTTAGACAAGTCTAGAAATAAGGAGGAGAGTAGTTTGCCATTACCTCGTGCTTTACTGAGCGTCTCTCTCTCTCTCTCTCTCTCTCTATATATATATATACACACACACACACACACATATATATATATATATATATATATATGGGTCTACCTGACAACACCGACACATCACAACACCGACAACGAAATCACCGACACCACATAACCGACAGTTCACAAACACGAAACCTCACATGACCGACACACCATAATACCGACAATCAACAAACAAAACAAATCCCCTGTCCAAAAAGCACACACACAACACAAGCACACCAAAATCCTTACAAACCCACACTAAACCTCACATACACAACTATCTACAACCTTAACCCAAACCCTAACCCTAAGGTCCGTCACTATCGCACACCCACCTAACCTGCGCCCTAACCTAACTCACTTAACCCGCCACTAACCCAAAGACTATCACTACCGCACACTTACCTAACCTGGCCTAACCCTAACTCACTTAACCCACCCCTAACCCAAAGACTGTCACTATCGCACTCACCTAACCCGTGCCTAACCCTAACTCACTTAGCCCCCTAACCCAAAGACTATCATTACTGCACACTTACCTAACCCGTGCTAACCTAACTCACTTAACCCACCCCTATCCCTACAGACCATCAATATCGCACACTTACCTTACTCGCACCCTAATGTCCGTCACTACCGCATACTTACACAGCCTTTTCCCATGTCAGTGTTCTCAGCATCGGTGTTTTCATCCATCGGTCTTCTCACTTGTCGATCTTCTGGCATCGGTGTTCTCATTGTCAGCATTCTATATATATATATATATATATATATATATATATATATATATATATATATATATATATATGTGTATGTATAGTTTACAAGTGCAATGTTAATACTATGGGAAGAATGGAAGACATGTTGTGTGGAGGATAGGAGTTCTTCCTGCAGGAGATAGTTTTAGCAATTGTTTTTAAATACATCTTTCAAATATTTTGGAGAGGGAGGATAAGATTGCTATAGGTCCAATGTTGGTAATGTCTGTTGAATTTCCTCTTTTGTGCAGAGGGATAATGTTTGACTATTTCCAAAGACAGGAAACATTGAATTTCTGGACTGACCTACTTATAAGGAAGGAGACAGCGTAGGCAATGTTATTGGCTGCTATTTTAAGGTACACACTTGGAAGGTCATCAGCAGAAGTAGTGCATGGTTTGACTTTGTTTAAGAGTAGTTTTATATATATGATATAGACACAGGTTTGAAAGTTAAAGTGGATTTGATACATGGCTCCTGGAAGGGTCTATATTAAATCAGCAAATGCTTAAAAAAGTGAAAGCTGATTTATCGATCCCATGTAGGCGAAAGCTTAGAATTCTGAACACTTAGCACTTAGAACAGTGATTTTTTCTTTCCAAGGGAGAAAAATCTGTGTTCCACAAAAAAAAAAAAAAAAAAACTTTAAAACATTACATAAAGTGGGGGGCTTCGCCCCCACACCCCCCCTACTTAAATATACCAACTCTGAGATCACACTAGAGTGCTGAAAATGGCAAAGTAATAGATGCAGCCAAGCAATTTCTTTCCCAGAGAAAGAAATCACTTATATGCCGTTTTGCTATTTTGCCATTTCGTGCTTTCAAATTTGATCAAGATGCATTTGAAAGAATGGGTCTTTGATCATATAATGGGAACCCTGCTAGAAGGGTTAGGATTAGATGTTGGAGAATCTCTAGTTAGAGATGCTATACTATCTATGAAATAAGAATTTAATTGTATTGCGGTTTCAAGTGATGAGTTATTGGGAGTGAGGTTAGGGTTGAATTTATGGCCTGGATGCAAGAATTCTTTAATGGCTATCTAGAATTTTTTAGGGTTTGTGTTTACTATTATTCTGAAATTTATTATAGAGTAGATATTTGTCTTTATTAATTTGCTTTTTAGTATGATTGAGAAGCATTCTGAAGTTTTCAAGATATTGAGGTATTTTATATCTTTGCCATTCCTTCCATGCTTTTTCTCTATCCTACATTAGCAGTCTACTCTTTTTGGATTGCCAGATTGCATTATTTGTTTTTAGTCTCTTCCTTCTATGAGGCACAAAGCTATTCAGGATATTCATTGAAGTTGTACTAAATTCATTTACAGCATCATCTATGGGGAGGATTTTTAGGAAATCCAGTTACTAATATTAGGGTAGTAATGAACATTTCTGGATTAATCTTGGAAAGGTTGCATGTTGTTTAATAAACATGCTGTTTAATGAATGTGTGAGATGTCTGGTTGTATAGACTGGGAAATGATCAGTGAGACAGTTTGAGACAGTTATACATTTTACCAGAGGTGGTATATTTGCTAGTGTCTGATACTAAGATCCAGTCTAATAGTGAATTTTAAGTCTTGTTATAATGTGCAGGGCTATTAATTAGCTGTGTGAAACTAAATAAGATGAAGAGGAGTTAGAGTTTAAGTTTATTCACATCACCCAATAGTAATATTTCTAATGGAATTGTTATGGATATCTAATGTTGGATATATTCCATTATAGCTGCATTTTCACCAGTATGGATATAAAAAAACAATACATATTTGTTAATAATTGTTTAATTTCAGGAATTAAGTGAATTTTGTTATTGGTTTGTTGCACGGGAAACTATGGTAGTTGTTGAGAAATATTAAAGCAATGCCACCACCTTTCCTTTTTATACAGTCATTACAAATGATATTATACCTGGAGATATAATTTTAGAGTCATTTATGTTGGGTTTAAACCAAATATCAGTTACAGCAAGAATATAAGGCTTAGGTTGGGTAATCTAGGCATGTAGTTCAGCAATTTTATTTCTTATGCTTTTAACATTTATGGCAGCAAAAGTTAGATTACTGGGTTTGGAGCTGACCATTGTAGAGTAGTGTGTGGAAGAGAAATGTCTTGATGTTAATTTTGATAGGTGGGGGCAAGATTAGGGTGAATGTCTCCTCCTAGAAGGATTTTAGTACATAGGGGGATTACAGATTATTATTTTTTGAAGAGTATTTTTCCACTTAATTTTGTTTTAGTTTGAGTTGAAATGGAGTTAATTGGTCTTTATTTGGGATAAAACTGAGGGAAATCATTAAATAGGCTTGTTGCGATGTGTGGAGAGTGTAGGGAGGAAGTTTGAATAGGTGGCAATGACAAAGCTGGGCATATGTTGAGAGCTGCTGAGTCATGGCAGGATGAGATATGGCCCAGGAGAAGGAGGACAATAGAAGATAAACTGTGGAGTAGTATGAGTAAGTAAAGGACTCTGTATGTTATAGTTGGCAGGTACTGCAGAAGTAGGGATCAGAAAGAAAAAAGGAGTTACAGGTCAGAAGAATATTTACTGTTGGTGAATTTACAGAAGTAAGGTAGGAAAGTAGTATTTTCTATGAAGGAAGAGAGTTTGGTTCTCTTAGTATCTTCTCTGGAATGTAAGGAATAGAGGGGTTTAAAAGACTAGAACATGATAATGTAGTTAAAATAAGAAGAACTGAGAGTTTATTTGGGAAAGTACAATATACACTATACAATATATAGGAGCTTTATAGCTGAAATTATGCTGTTGTACAATGGGGCTAATGGGGCTTCCATTGTACATTGAGTATGATAGATTAAATCTGAATCAAAATATCAACATTTCCAGGGAATGTATTTTTGAAAGATTTAGAAGCACAAAATATGTCTTAGAACAGGTGAAGTACAGCACAATGGTTGACAGACAATCAGCCATACTGGTAGACAGACCAGATGATTCACAATTTGTTTTATAGAGAGATAGGTATACATACACATGGATAAGCGATGGATAGACAGATAGATAGGTTCATAGGTTCATAGGTTTATACTAGGCTATCTGCCCTAAGGCATTTATAAGCCTAGCTCAAATTTTTGTGGCTTACGCCACCCCTTATATGAAAAAATACTGTGCCCATTAGTTTGTTGTGCCTCTGTCCAGCAGTGACACAGAGATGATTCCCGGGATAAACCTACGATCTCCCATCCACAGGTCAAGATTTCTCTTGAACAGAGCCAGCGAGGTGCTCTGCCTCACATGGACCGGGATTTTATTCCACAGCATAGGGAGTCTCTGGTGATAAATCTATCCCTCCAGCACGTCCTATTTATATCCGTGCTAAGGTTTAAGTCGCTTGCTCTAGTGGTTTTGGTGGATTTGGATTTTTGAGGTGGAGCATGTCCATTAATTCGGGTTGGACATGGCCTTGTATGTCAGGCACATGTCACCTCTGAGCAGGCGGTATGCAACTGAATAGAGCTGGAGTTTCTTCAATCTGGCAGCATATGACAGATTTTGGAGTCCCTTTATCCTTTTGGTGAGGAACTTTTAGGGTCTCTCCAATTGCTGCAGATGTCGGGTGCGATACATCCCGAATGGGGCATTGTACTCGATCATTGGTCTGATAAGTGAAGAGTACAGGGGAACAATGACCTCACTAGATCTGGATGTGAATCCCTTCATGATCAGGTGGGCAATGTAGAAGGTCTTTCTAACCACTTTAGCAACGTGAGTGTCAAAAGAAAGGCCACTGCCAACCTAAGTCCCCAGGTCCCTGATAACCTCTTCTGTGCTTAGTGGATTGCCACCTATATGGTAGCTTGGGGTTACCTTGTTTTCCCCGAAGGGTATGACTATACATTTTTTGGCGTTTAACTTCAGGCCATGGCACTGGCACCAGCTATCTGTTTCTGTAAGTCCCTTCTGAAGGATATCCGTGTCCGATGCACTTTCCACTATGGCGCCCAGTTTGCAGTCGTCTGCAAACTTTGTCAGCCAAAGTCCACCTATGTTGGCCTGTACTTCTGAGAAGTAGATGCCAAACAATAGGGGGCCAAGGACCGAGCCCTGTGGGACACCGCTTGTGACCGGCTTGGAGTCTGACATAGCGCCAGCAACTCTAACCCTGTGGGTTCTGTCCTTAAGCCAGTTTGCAACCCATCCTGTGACATATGGGGTTACATTTAAGCTGGTAAGTTTTTCTACAATACCCGAGTGGGGTATTGTGTGAAAACCTTTGCAAGGTCAAGGTAGGCTGTATGGACTGCCTTTCCCTCATCAATGGCCTTGGTGACTGTTTCAAGAAGTCGACCAAGTTCAAAAGGCATGGTCTGCCCTTGTAGCCAAACTGGGTCGGGTCCAATGTCTGCAAGTCCCCTATATCTTTGTTTATGAGCTCCATTATGATCCTCTCCATAGCTTTGCAGACTAGACTTGTTAAGCTTATGGGTAATTACCAGGGTCCGTAGAGGCACCGCCTTTGTGGAGTGGGACCACAGTTGCCGTCGCCACTCCTTGGGCACGTATCCTGTGGTAAGGCTGAGATTAAACAGCTGCCTTATGTGCAGGTTTAATTCCTCATTTAGCTTGTGTAGCACACAGCCGGGGACACCATCCGGTCCCATTGATGCTGTGTTTTTAGCTTTAGAGAGCACCTTTCACCTGCACTTTTGAGATGTCTGGGAGGCTACACTCTGTTGAGAAAGTTATCTCCCTTTTAGGGGAGAGGGTGAAGTTTGCACTGAACCTGTCTGCCAGTATGTTGGCAATGTCTGTGGGTTCAGTGATTTTTGTATCATTTTGGACTAATTCTGAGCATATCTGGGAGTTTCCACCCAGGTTCCTAACATAGCTGAAAAAGGCCTTATGATTGTCCTTTGAATCCATGGCAATTTTTCTCTCAAAATTGGCCTTAGTTGATTTTATGAGTGCTCGTATTTTTTACTAATAATGATCAGGGGTGACTTCCCTTTTATGGATTTTGTTCTATCATGTAATAGCTTTCTCCTCTTATTGTAAAGTTTGTTAATGGCTGGGGTCCACCAGACTGGACGTTTGCCCTTTGTGGAAAGAGTCTTGGTTTTATTTGGGATTGTCTGATCCATGCAGTCCTGGAGGTGTTCATAGAAGGCATTTGTAAGGGCTTCCGCAGCTTGGGTTATGGTTTCCACTGGCTCAGGGGCCCTGAAGGATACCACACCAGTCTTGAGTAGTGTGAAGTTTGCTTTAGAGAAGTTCTTCACTGCGGTCTTTTTTGTTTGGGGTGGGGGCGGGATGTGGATTTCCAGTGAGATTAGTTTATGATTAGATCTCACCAATGAGGGATATACTTCTGGTGTGGAGCATTTTGTCCCCATGTTTGTGATAATGAGATCTAGTATATTTTCTCCTCTCATGGGAACATTGACTAGCTGTTCCATGACATTTGAATTTATGAACTCCAGGAACTGTTGGGCTAGAAAGTTAGGGCTTGAGTAATGTTCCCAGGCTATATTCGGGTAGTTGAAATCACCCAATATGATGGTGTTTGGAGATACATTTATACCCTCCAGTGTCTTCAGGAAGGCTGTGTGGGGTTCCTGAGTTTGAGAGGGTGGCCTGTAGCATGCTACAATTTGTAGAGCAGTTTTGCCTATGGTTAGTTGCACCTGGATGGTTTCGAAGCTTGTGCGTTGCGACCAACCTGGAGGTGTGGGTATCCTTTATGAATATGGATACACCCTCTCCTTTTGTGGTGTGGTCCAGGTTTTGGGGCTGGAATGCATGATATGAGGTAAAACCTAATAGTGCCGGGGTGCTCTCAGGAGCCTTGAACCAGGTTTCAGTTACAGCACAGACATCGATGTTCTCCATAATGAGAAGGGCCTCCGTGCATTTTGAGATTTAGACTTCTGGCATTGAGCAGCATTACCCTCAGTTTCTTCCCATTTTTGTTTTCTAGGGTGGTAGGTTTAGAATTTGAGCCTTGCCTAAAAAAGGCACTATGGGGGTGGCAAGAGCCTTAGCCAATATCCGGAATCCCAGGGGTGACAGGTGCAAGCTGTCCCTTGAGAAGCAGCGTGGCTTGTCAAGCATGTCATCCCAGGCAGACAGACACTGGATCCCCTTTGAATGACAACAGATATTAAGCCAATTGTTAAAGCTGATCATCTTGTCTCTATATTGTGGCATCATTCTTGGTGAAGGAAGGATACTGCTCACGGTCAGGGTCATACCTGCCTGGGCTACATAATCAGAGAGCTCCTCTATGTCTCTTTTCATGTAGTCCAGGGAGGTACGTCTCAGGTCGTTCACACCAGCATGGACAATGACTGTGTCATATTTGTACTTGCCGTGGAGTGACCAGAGTGCTTGTGTTATGTGGCGGATTCTAGCACCCCGATAGGCAGCTTACTGTGACCCTCTCCTTGTTCAGCCTGGTGAGTGGGACGTCAGTGTGTCTGACTATGGAGTCACCTATGACAAGTATGTTTGGTGTTGTATTTGGCCTTAAGGGCTGTGACTGCTTTGCACACTGCTTTTGTGGTTTATGTGTTGCTTGTGGGGTGTCTTGAGGTAGCAGTTGTTTGGGTGTCTGCTTTGGAGGCCTCTGCTGTTTAGGTAAATTTTTACTCAGAGCCTCCGAGTATGTCTTTGTGTGTTTATGTGTTTGATTCAGTGGTATGGTAGCATTATGTGAGGCTGGTTTTGTGGTGTGTGTAGTTGCCTTCTCCTCCTGTCTGGTCTTGCCAGTCCTGAGTAGAGAGAGATCAGCCTCCAGTTTGGCTAAATAGCTGCATCTCTCACAAGTATTTGTGTTATGTGGGAGGAGGAGAGGGTTGTCTGTGTACATGAGGCAGTTATAACATTGCCTCAAGATTCCCAGATTCACCAGCTTGACCGGAGAGGAGATTGACAACTGACCTTTGGACATGCTAGAATAATATTGGGAATTCCTTAATAATTGAAAACAAGGGCCAGTGGGGAGTGAGGTGTAGTGCTTTTAATTTTTAGTGCTGACTTATATAATTGCTTTAGTGAGCAAGTGCCAGGTAACTTGAGTGCAATGTGTTACAAGTAACTAAATGCAAAAACGACAAACAGTAACTTTCTTTCAAGTGAAACAAGGAACTAGTACAGTAGCAATGCAGATATCACTAGTGATCCACAGAAGCGCTGAGAAGCCACATATTAGGTGGAATTAGTTTCCAGGGAAATAACAAGCAAACAAACAACAAGCATATAAACAAAGCTAGATTCAGCAGGCCTGGATCTAGTCTAAGCTAGAGCAAACAAGTTGTACCAATTTCAGTATGATACAGTTCAAATATTCAGGCACTATAAACCTTTAACCAGAAATTCCCAGCTCAGAAGGGCAGAGTCCAGGCTCTTCTCCCACAAGAGTGCAGACCACGAATCTTCTTAATGTAAAATAACTGGCCTGAAGCCCAAGTGCCTAAACCAGAACTAATACCCTTGGACACTGGGCTCTCAATCAGCAGTTCCCAACTTAGAAGGATGAAAGCTACCTGTCCTGCCACCACAGTGCTTGCCACAAACCTTCCTAATGTAAAACAACTGGTCTGAAGCCCAAGTGCTTAATCCAAAAGACTTAGAATGATAGCTACACTTTAATCAAGTTACAACCAAGCAGTAATAAATACAATTGAATACTTTAGAGAATGTCTGGATTAGTGCTCAAGTTACACAAACAAAGCCAGATCCAGCAGGCCCGAATCCAGTCTATGCCACAGCAAACAAGGCACACCAACTTCAGTAAGAAGCAGTTCAGATATGCATGCACTATAAGCCTTTAACCAGAAATTCCCAGCTCAGAAGGGCAGAGTCCAGTCTCTCCTCCCACAAGAGTGCAGACCACGAACCCTCTTAATGTAAAATAACTGGCCTGAAAGCCCAAGTGCTTAAACCAGAATTAATACACTTTTAGAATAACAGACACTGAGCCCTCAATCAGCAGTTCCCAACCTAGAAGGATGTAAGCTACCTGTTCTGCCACAACAATGCAGACCACAAACCCTCTCAGTGCAAAACAACTGGTCCGAAGCCCAAGTGTTTAAACCAAAAGGCTTAGAATGAGTTACACCAAGCAGTAATAAATACAACTGAGTATTTTTAAGATGATGCAAAAGTAAAATGAAGTAGGTAGAAACACAAGTACAGTAAAAGCAGATATATATTTTTTTTTTTATCTAAACAAGTGCTGAGATCAAAGAAACAGATTTGAGTGCTGAAACTAGAAAACTGGCTAGTTATAAGAAAAAAAAAACAAGCCAGAAGGCTTCCCTCAAACACAGAAGGGCCTGGGGGCTCAGAAGCCTACAAATAGTCTATACCACTTAACAGGAAAGGCAGCAAATAAGCTTAATTTTTTTTGTCTGTTTCCCAGATGCTCTCTTTGTACACAGTAGGAGTGCCTGAAATCAGAATATGATCTCACTGCACTCAGTTGAGTGAGCAAATGAGATGGGCCCAGAGGCAGGCTGAGGGGCGGGCAGTTTTCAAGGCCACCAAGATTAACACCAAAACAAAAACAGGGAGGGTGGGTGGGAATAACTGAAGAGCAGAATAACTGCCACTTGAGTTAAGTATTCCTTCAACACAGTTTAAATCAAATTAAATACTATATATTTTTTTTAAAAAAGTGCAGATAAAGGTACTTAAATTCTCTTATACGTCCAGTTGAATATAACCAAGTTCTTAGCTGGCCAAAGCTGAGGTTTTTAAGCAATAAAAATTTCACAATGCACCACTTAAAAAGGCAAGGACAGGAAATCAAAGAATGTGGCTACCCCCACACCTGTAATTACTAGCAAATAACACACTAGCTTCAGTTCAAGTTACTAAAGAGCAGAATAACTGCCACTTGAGTTAAGTATTCCTTCAACACAGTTTAAATCAAATTAAATACTGTATTTTTTTTAAAAAAGTGCAGATAAAGGTACTTAAATTCTCTTATACGTCCAGTTGAATATAACCAAGTTCTTAGCTGGCCAAAGCTGAGGTTTTTAAGCAATAAAAATTTCACAATGCACCACTTAAAAAGGCAAGGACAGGAAATCAAAGAATGTGGCTACCCCCACACCTGTAATTACTAGCAAATAACACACTAGCTTCAGTTCAAGTTACTAAAGAGCAGAATAACTGCCACTTGAGTTAAATATTCCTTCAACACAGTATAAATCAAATTAAATACTGTATTTTTTTTAAAAAAGTGCAGATAAAGGTACTTAAATTCTCTTATACGTCCAGTTGAATATAACCAAGTTCTTAGCTGGCCAAAGCTGAGGTTTTTAAGCAATAAAAATTTCACAATGCACCACTTAAAAAGGCAAGGACAGGAAATCAAAGAATGTGGCTACCCCACACCTGTAATTACTAGCAAATAACACACTAGCTTCAGTTCAAGTTACTAAAGAGCAGAATAACTGCCACTTGAGTTAAGTATTCCTTCAACAAAGTTTAAATCAAATTAAATACTGTATTTTTTAAAAAGTGCAGATAAAGGTATAAATTCTCTTATCAGTTGAATATAACCAAGTTCTTGGCTGGCCAAAGCTGAGGTTTTAAGCAATAAAATTTCACAATGCACCACTTAAAAAGCAAGGACAGGAAATCAAAGAATGTGGCTACCCCCACACCTGTAATTACTAGCAAATAACACACTAGCTTCAGTTCAAGTTACTAAAGAGCAGAATAACTGCCACTTGAGTTAAGTATTCCTTCAACACAGTTTAAATCAAATTAAATACTGCATTTTTTTTAAAAAAAGTGCAGATAAATAAATTCATTATCGTCCAGTTGAATATAACCAAGTTCTTAGCTGGCCAAAGCTGAGGGTTTTAAGCAATAAAAATTTCACAATGCACCACTTAAAAAGGCAAGGACAGGAAATCAAAGAATGTGGCTACCCCCACACCTGTAATTACTAGCAAATAACACACTAGCTTCAGTTCAAGTTACTAAAGAGCAGAATAACTGCCACTTGAGTTAAGTATTCCTTCAACACAGTTTAAATCAAATTAAATACTGTATTTTTTTTAAAAAAGTGCAGATAAAGGTACATAAATTCTCTTATACGTCCAGTTGAATATAACCAAGTTCTTAGCTGGCCAATGCTGAGGTTTTTAAGCAATAAAAATTTCACAATGCACCACTTAAAAAGGCATGGACAGGAAATCAAAGAATGTGGCTACCCCTACACCTGTAATTACTAGCAAATAACACACTAGCTTCAGTTCAAGTTACTAAAGAGCAGAATAACTGCCACTTGAGTTAAGTATTCCTTCAACACAGTTTAAATCAAATTAAATACTGTATTTTTTTTTAAAAAAGTGCAGATAAAGGTACTTAAATTCTCTTGTACGTCCAGTTGAATATAACCAAGTTCTTAGCTGGCCAAAGCTGAGGTTCATACATATATAATTTTTTTATATAGCTAGCTAGTAAATAGATAACCAGATAGATACATTATTAATGCAAATTACATAGCTGGATAGATAGCTAGAATGATAGACAGATAGACCGACAGCTTTTATAGAAAGATAGACAGATCATCTGCTTTTGTATTATTTGTCACACTGATCTAACACTAGTGCTACTTATAACTCGCTCTCCAAACATCACTATTTGGATGGATGAATTAGCTTATTTTTCAACCTTGCTGGGTGCTTCCATTTGTATTAGTATATGTTTGGCTTACTTATGTAATCCTATGGTGCAAATTTTATATATAGATAATCGTTATAGAACAAATAGGCTGTGTTTGTATTCAATTAACTTATTAAAGCTAATGGGAGAAAATTAGTCCCTGTCAATCAGGCCTAATGCAAATGATGGCTGTAAACACTTTCTTTGCATTATTTCCCTTTTGTGCAACTTATACTTCATTCTGTATTATTTTGATTGCTGTGTTGCTTTAGTTCTTTTAAGTATATAGTAGTTGGAAATGGACTCTGGAAAGTTCTTTCCTTCAATCAATTAAAAATATTGGTTTGGTTCCTACTGTTTTATATCAGATTATGTGTAGAAAATACTGTGAAATTACAAATTAGCTAATTTACTCTACTGTATTACATGCTGTAACTGTGCTAGAGTTTTAGTGCCATCTTGTGTTATGTTCTCATGCCATTGTTGGTATATGCTGGTTTGTGATATACAAGTGAAGTTTGCCCTCCCTTCACATATGTTTCTCTTATCTTGACCTATCAGCCACCTTAACCAATACCCAGCACTAGTCTCCACAGACTGACTGTGTATTACCTGGAGCTGCTACAGAGCAGTACATCTCAACTAAAGACTCCAGCCAACAAAATGTCATCTAAAAAACAAGGTTAATTGTAGAATTTCATCTTTCCCTGTAAGCCCACCTGAAGGCAGGCGGCAGGTATAGTTTCCACCCTCACCCTCCCTACTTACAGCAAACCTTATCTGTATTTATCTATAGGTCTTACAATTTAAAAATATCCTCTCAGGCCATTTTTGTTACTACCCCTGTGGAAACTACATAAAGATCCAGACTACAGTGAGGCTTAAGTTGCTGAAATAAAAGTAGCCCTAGCCGAAGATATAAACTACTGCAGAACAGGAAAACTAACCATAAGTTATATTATTTAAGCTAGAAAAGAACAAAACCTTGTAGCATAACCAACTTACTCTTATGCTCAGGTTTAACTGATAGTTTTTTGTGGGCTTATCTGCCAGCTCAGTTTCCCCCGCTCTGTTCACCCTCGCTACGCTCGGGCTCACTCTGCTCCCCTACCCTACCACTAATCTCCACCCAACTCCACAGCAACTACATTTATACCTATCCATTCCCACCTCCATTCAGCCTTCATACAATCTACATCCTCCCCACCTCTTGCAGTTCCAGAAACCAATCACATTCCTTACTACCCCTACACATTCAGTTAAACCACCCATACACATTCCTGGCAATTAACTATCCCATTTAACTATGAATAACTTCCTCCAGCAAATGATCCTACTACTCTTCCAAGTATCAACCTACCACACCACTTCCTACAACTGCTCTGTACAAAACAACACCTCACCCATAAATCCTCATCCATTATCACACCCATCCCACCCAGTTACCCCCTAACAATAAGCCCTACCCTATTCAATACTACAGCCATAAGCCATACCCTTCTTAAACCCATCAAAACCTACCCCAAATCAACTGCAACCAGCAAATACATAACACTACAAAAGCTAGTGAAATTATTACAAACAAACCAACAACAACTATTAAATGATAGAGATATCCACCCAAACCTAGGCCCCTATAATACAAATCCCCTAAGTAAAGCACAACAGCTTTCAAAACTAACCCAAATTAATATCAGGCCAGCAAATAGTCTACTCTTCCTAAATCTAAACATCACATACATGAGCTTCATATTCTAATCTCATAATATCACCCTGATATAACCAGTTTAATAGAAACATGGCTAAAACCAACTACCAAAGATACAGAAATCCTGCCACCCGGATACAGTATCCTTAGACAAGATAGACTGAAAAAGAAGGGTGGTGGCATTGCTCTGCTTTACAAAAATACACTAACAATAGCTAAAACTGAGTTACCAATACCCCCATTGGACAAAGCAGAAATATTATTAACTAATCTCAAAATAGGCACAAAAAAAAACTATCAACTTAGTAACAGTTTTTATCCCCCCAGGAAATAATATCCCTATCATGGAAAGTTTATTACAATGGCTATCACAATCCTTGCCTCAGTAGACTATTGTATTAGGGGACTTCTAATGTTGACTGGCTCACATGCTCTTCCCAAGCTCCCACTAATCATATCAACCTAGTTTCCTTCTTTCAATTAATCAAAGAACCCACTAGAGTAGACAACAATAAAAAAAAAAGAAACTCTTCTAGACTGGATTTTACTAAATAACATTCCTTCTTCCTACCTAGTAGGTACATTTCCTGACTCACTAAGCGACCATCAGGCTACCTTCTTACTTAAATATAACTCCCACCACCCCCAAATACCTATACTCCAAACAATTAGGTAAAAAAAACACTTTAACCTATCAGACTTCTTACATGATCTAAAACTATACAACTGATCCCAACTGTATTATTTACCCCTAGATGAAGCCACCAAACACTTTAACTCCACATTTCTAGCAATATTAAATAGGTATGCCCCTGAAAGAACTACCAGAGTTAAGGCCAAAGCAGTTCCATGGTTAACTAGAGAAACAAGACAAAAAAAAACAGAAAGGAATAGAGCCTGGAAAACCTGGAGGTCCAACAAAACCCCAAGTACACAGCAAGCATACCAACAGATTAGAAATCTTACCAAAAAACTAGTCATGCAAGATAAAAGAAATTACTTTATTACCCACCAAAATCAACACATGAACAACCCAAAAAAATTATAGGCAGGTTTAAGCAGGTTACTACACCCTGGGAAAATCACCACCCCACCCCTAACAACAGGGTTAATGAAAGAAAACAGCAGAAGCATTCAATGCTTTCTTTACTGAGACCGTACTTGCCCTTGCACAAAAGCAACCTCATACCAAAACTACTACAGTCAACCCTAAACCTAATAACATCCCCACTTTTAAACTACAACCCACCCCAACCTCCTACATAAGAACATTACTCTCTCAATTAAAGCCAACAACATTAGGATCAGACTCCCTCCCCAAAAAATTCTTAAAACTGGCAGCAACTGAAATAGCTAGACCAGTCTCTATCCTAATAAACAGATCCATCTCTGAAAGCACAGTACCCTTGATCTGGAAAACTGCCTATATTATACCCCTTCATAAAGGGGGCAATTCTTATGACATATCTAACTACAGACCAATAGCTATCCTATCCCCACTTGCTAAAATACTGGAGAAATGTATTCACCAGCAATTAATGACCCTCCTTATTAATCAAGAACTCATATCCCAAACCCAACACAAGTTCTGTCCAAGTCATAGCACAACCACTGCCCTGCTAGCATTCACACATACTATTAACCACAACAGAAACAATGGTAAACTTTCTTCAGCCTTCTTCCTAGACCTATCAAAGGTATTTGATATGGTTAATCATGAAAAATTAATCTCCCACCTTACTAACCTAGGCCTAGATAAATTGTCAGTCTCCTGGTTTAAAAACTACCTCAACAATAGGCAACAGGTAGTACTATGGAACAATAACTTGTCTCCATTCTTACCTGTAACACTTGGTGTACCTCAGGGATCTATACTGGCCCCCTGCTTTTCTCAATTTTTATTAACAATCTTCACTCATCTGTAAATAGTTCAAACCTTATCTAATACGCAGATGATTCTACTATAATATGCAGTGCCCCTACCCTAGCAGACCTACACAAAATAACCCAGGAAAATTTTCACTCAGTCGAAAGCTGGCTTACTGAGAATGCTTTGTTATTCAACCCCCAAAAAAACTAAGCTCTTCATATTCCATCCCTCAATCACTACTGCCCCCACCTCCTAATTTACTATCCACTCAAAAAACAAGACCCTATTTCACCTCAATCCCAGATAAAACGTCTAGGTATTATATTGATAACAAGCTCAAATTTGATGTACACATTAATCTGGCCATAAAAATACTAACAAAAAGCTGAGAAGTCTCTACAAACTCAAATCATTCCTGACCCACAATGCTAGAACTACAGTTGCACAAACACACCTTCTCTCAACTCTACTGTATGCATCACCAATCTTGACCAACCTATCCAAAACAGAAACCAATAAATTGTCCACCTGCTATAATCAGGTTTACCAACAACAGCTCCTTCAGAACACATCACTGCCAAAACCTAAAGCAATTGGGTTGGCTTGAACTATCAAACCTACTAACCTATAACCAGCTGGTTATCACACACAAGCTACTCTGTCATCCAAGTATAACACCTTCAATAAGAAACATAATCCAACAGTATTCCCGTCCTAGGCAACTCCGCTCCACAAACAAGTTACTGTTAGCAGTTATCAGATCTCACAACCATGCTGGTGACTGCCTGTACTCTTCTTATATAGCCAAAATCTGGAACTCCCTGCCTACATCCATAAATCTAGAAGCATCTCTTTCTAAATTTAAAATAACTATCAAAACTTACCTCAGCAACAAATGGTTATGTCCCTGTTCCACACCAGACTAATACTTGAACCACTTCTGTACTAATGTAACTCTTGGCTTAACAAAAATCTCATGTTTTACCTTCATAAAATTGTATACCACAACAGAAGAATGATGGCATATCTGTGTTAGTCTACACTATGCATTGTTGTTTATAAACCTATTGTCAACTGTACCTGACTGATGCTTAATACCTTTATGTGTGCCCAACTACATACCTAATGGACCTAGTTGAAATATGTATCCAAGAATTATCTGTATGTCTTATAAATGTATCTCCTTGTAGCTTTTCTCCCTGGGCCTCCACTGAAAATGGACATGCATCCAGTTAACAAATGTAAAATAAGATAAATAAATAAATATAAGTACTTAAATAAATAAAATAATCGATAGAGAAAGGTAGAAGTAGACAGATATGTGTGTATGTATATATATATATATATATATATATATATATATATATATATATATATATATATATATAAATGCAGACTGTCAGAAGACACAAAAGGAATGAAGTATAAGTACACACACAGGCACACACACACACACACACACACACACACACACACACACACACACACACACACACACACATGCACACACTTTTTATTTATTCAGGTCTGCATATCTTTTTTGTTTTTTTTTTGGTCAGCTGCTTATCTGAGGATTATAATATTTTGTATGCATTCTGCACTTTTAAAAGCTTGAGAAAATAATAGCATTTCCCCACAGCTTTGAGAACTTTCCCTTTGACAATGTGTCCATCTGAGTTAACTTCTGAAGTGTTAGATTCAACAGTAACAGTTAATAGCAAAGTGATGTGCTAAAGTCTTGAATGTTTCTAGCCACTTCAAATAACTTTGCAAAGAATGCACATGGTTTTGTAATCAGGTTGTAATTAACGTCAGATAGTTTGTACTCTAGCTTTTGTATCTCCTGGATTTATCAAGCCTCTGTAAGACACACAGTTGTGTTTATTGCAGTACTAAAATGCTCCTATTTACTACATTGATGTTATGTGTCTTAATGCCCTTCTACAAAATTTAGTTCCCATAATGTGTAATGCAATGATGACTAAATAAAGACAATGGGGAAGGAACTGACTTAGATAACTGTGGTGACAGACAATAGTCTTACTGTTCACACAGGAATGTTATGTCGTCTACAAGCGCATGAATGGGGATGGGAAAGGAACAAAAAAGGCCTTAACATTCATATTACTGGACAGGATGTCAATGGGGTGGGGTACATTTCACAGCTGCTTTCTGCATAGATCTGTGCCATCCCTCAATATGTGTGGGGGGTATACTGTAGGGAAACTGCTGCTGAAAATCATCAAGGAGTGGAGTGGACAGCCTTTGATCTGGTACGGTAGACTATGTAGAGAAAAGAAGCACGGCTGCAGCTAAGATTTTTCTGTTATGTAACACACACACACACACACACACACACACACACACACACACACACACATATAAAACATGTCAATGGATGTTTCAAGGCAGAATACCTTTTCAACAATAGAAAAATACATTTAGCTAACTAAGCAGTATGAAAAAAAAAGTTTTACAATAATAAATATGCAATGGCTTTTCATACGTAAAGTGCAGAATGTGACATTTGAAAATATAAATAAATGTTTAAAAAAAATGTATCCCTGGCATACATGGTATATACATGTCTGCTTTGCTTGGATAGAGTATGTTCCAAAAAGTCATCAACTAGAATCCAATTAAACATCCTATGATGCAATTTCATGAATGCGCTGAGTATTAACATTATATGCCTTAAATATGAGCACAATGTATACAAAATTATTGGTTTTACTAAGCTGTATTTTCTAGGTTTACTCTAGCAAAAAACAAAATAGCAGTGAGACAGAGGAAAGACACGTTCACCTAAAAAAAAAAAAAAAAAAAAAAAAAATAGAGACAACAAAATGACAATTATATGTGCAAGCTTAATAACAATCTCATCAGTTATATAATTAGGAGGGGTGATCCAGAAAAAAAGTAGTTTCATTACATTTAACATTGTGGTAATAAAGAAAATCCAAAGATTTCATAACACATCAGATCACATGGCAAAAATAAATAAAAATATTCTTTCTTATAATGTCAAGCATTAGTTTGGGATGTAAATAATAGCTGGGTAAAGGTCATTCAGCTTTGTTTGCATGAATCTATAGCAGATGCAAGAAAGGTTTATATTAGATAAATAAAGATAATATGAAGTGAAGGAGATCAAAGTGTGGTTATCAAGGAAATTAAATACGAATATAAAGATGAGCCATGTGACTATGATGGCCAGCTCATCCACATAAGCCATCCTTATCCAGTCTCTCTATAACATGATGTGACTCCCAGTTGCAGTTTATGCCATGACAACAGCACTGTTTTGAAAATGTTTGCATCCTTAACTGTGCTGATCATATTTCACCACAACCTGGGGTTATATCCTACTAGTTTGGGCTTCATCATTCCTTCCCTTAAATTGTAAAAGGTGTGTGCTCCTTTCTCAGAAACATTCCAGACTCAGTGTATGGTATGTTACATAACACAGTAGCAGGGCAGACATGCTAATGCTATAATCAGACAAATGTAACAAAATAACATGACTTGAATAGTGTAAATAAGCTAGATCATCAAAATGATATTAGCAGTTCAATGCTGTACTGGAATTCTGTCTAGAAAAGGTGTGCTGTGTAGTCCAATGACAGCCTAAGATTGTTATCAAAATGAGTTGGCAACTTGGCCTTCCTTCTTTCCTTTCCCACCTTTTATTACGTTATCTGATCTATCACTGCTTATGTGCTTAAATGTTTTGGCCAGTTATGTCCCTGAACACACACACACACACACACACACACACACACACACACACACACACACACGCGCACACACACACACACACACGCACACACACACACACACACACACACACACACGCACACACACACACACACACACACACACACACACACACACACACACACACACACACACACACTCACACACACACACACACACACACACACACACACACACACACACTAATACAGAATTACTCTTAACTTCACAATAATGTAATTCAAAGTATTAACATAGCCTCAATCAAAACACTTAATATAGTTATATAATTAAGCAAAACAACCACTGAAATGAAGTATACCATACTTTGTGCTATATAATAATATTAATAATAATAATCATAATAATAATAATAATAATACTCATAATAATAATAATAATAACTCATACATGCTGCTTTTGAGTAAAAAGGCAGCCATTCGGACAGATAGCATCCAGCACATTTATGTAAATCATAACCAAGCAAGTGTGTTTATTGCCAACTAAAAAGAACAGAATGTCACACATCAGTGCCACAATACAATATACTGAGTTCTCCTCTAGTCTCATATTATACTTTCCTTAGTATAAAAAAAATAATAATAAAAATAATAAAAATAAACAGTACAGCTATCACAACCACCATTAATACTTATATCTATACAGGGCCAGATTCATTAACACCTACACTAAGTGTACACAATCTGCATTCAAGAACATCCCTACCACATTTTTTGTGCTTTCTAGTCAATCAGAAAGATTACACTAAGTGCACATGTAAAAAAGCAAAAATGAATTAGAGCACCATGACTAGAGCAGGTATCACAAAAATAATAGAATTTATTGCAAGGAGTAAGCACTTTCACACCCCAACCCGCTTACTACTTGCAATACATTCTGTTATTTTGTGATACCTGCTCTAGTTGTGGTGCTGTCATTCATTTTTGCATTTTTTGCTTTGGGATTTGTGATTGTGAGAGCTTTACACACTGTTCGCCGTGTTTTTTGGATAAGTGCACTTGTAGTCGACTCCTTGTGGTAACCTTTGTGAATCCCCCTCAATAAAGCTGCAAGAAAATACTAAACTCAAGAGGAGTGAGCTATGCTTACGGTGTACAATTAGTGCAGCCATTAATGAATCCCTATATCTATATCTGTATTTATATCTATATATATTTATTTATGTGGGTTTACTGTATTACAACAAAGTGAAATGGAAAAATATCAACCCCCCCCAAAAGGTTGAAAACATAGGGCATGACAAACCAGTACACATGTGCTGAGAAAAAAATTTCATCGTTATCAAATTTTATTTTTCAGAGAAACATAGAATTTTGGGGGGGAGAGGGCCCTTTCTCCAGCCCATGTAAGGGGCTGTGCCTCCACACCCCCTCTTAATTATATATACTAATTACACAAACATGGTGCAAGGGCATATTCCCCAACCCTGTGAATTGCATGATGTCATACACCTGTTGATCAGCTGCTTAGTTGATCACATGTGGTCATCTCAACAGCTGATGACCACACACACACACACACACACACACACACACACACACACACACACACACACACACTTGACATAAAGTGTTTCCATACATCTGTATCTATCTACCTATGTATCTATCTGTCTATCTATCCATCTACACACACACACACACACACACACACACACACACACACACACACACACACACACACACACACACACACACACACACACACACACACACACACACACACACAGACACGCAAACATACAGATAAACACACACACATGCACAAACACACACGCACACACCTATGATCTCACTGCACCTAAAAGAAAGAACTCAAATGTATGGCAAAGCTACCTCTGTTCTCAGATCTAGTTCTACCTTCCATAATTATAAATATTTTATGCAGTGGCAACCTCCAAGCAAAACCAAGATCTACTGTCTGTAACCAGACAATAACTTACCTTGAAGCCCATCCAGGAGCTATATACTACAGTTAAAACATGGAAATATGTAAGATACTAAAACATCTGCAGACTTAGAGAAAAGTGGGGAACAAAGCTAAACTCCTGCCAAAAAAGGAGAAGAAAAACTTACAATAATTTGTACCTCACATATAAAGACAACTTAAATTTTTGGAAGTTTTATCAATAATCATCTAAATCCAGAAAAAAAGGCCTTCCTAAATCTATTCCTAAGTAAGACAAATTACACTGTAACATGTCTTTTCAACTTTTTTAACAAAAATAGCTACCTTTCTAATATGGGAACTCATAATCCCTACCATGCCAAAATCTGTCACTAACCACTATGGCATTTTTTTTCTGTCAAGCAATTTCAATTGATACCCTAAGAATCATTCGTCATCATAATCATCATCATCATTAGCCCCCCTTTTTCAAATTTTTTTTCCCATGGGGTCAGGGTATCATGTTAACAGTCGACAACCCTCTTGATTCAGTACCTCACGCCTGTCTTCTTCATAAATCATGTCTGACTGTCGCAGATCTTCTTTCACAGAATCCCTGCACCTCTTTTCTGGATGTACTCACTTCCTCTTACTTTCTTCCTGTCTGTCCCAAATCTTCCTCACCAGATTGCCTTCTGCTTTTCTGCATGTGTCCAGACCTTTGTAATCTGTTCTCTTTAATCTTTTCTGCAATCGGAGCTACTTTGGCTTTTACTCTTATGTTCTCATTTCTGCTTTTGTCGCAAAATGTCGCAAAATGTGCATCCTACCACCCTTCTCAGGTGCATCATTTCCATCACTTCTAGGTTCTTCAACTGTTCTGCATATTGTTTCTGTAGCATACAGCAGTACTGGTCACACCTCTGTCTTGTACACCTTTACAGCTTCTTTGGCATTCTTCTATCATAGACTACACCTGACACAATATGCCAGTTGCTGAAGCCCCTCTGATTCTAACTTTGACCTCTTCATTCAGACTTCTCTTCTTGTCAACCACCCCTCCCAGATACTTGAAGCTGTTTACCTGCTACACTATCTTCCTTTCTCTCTCGATTCTCAGCTTCTTCTGATTTCCCCAGTTTGCTGCCATTACGACCATCTTATCTGTGCTTAGTTTCATCCCATGTGCCTTCAGTTTTGCATTGCATTCCCTTATCCTTTGCTGAATTTCTAGCTCAGAGAATGTCTGTAAGTCCACTTCATCAGCATACAGCAACTTTGTTGATCTGTCCCCTCCAACCTGTTTGGTAATGTAGTCTATCACCAGTATAAACAGCAGTGGGCTCAGAGCCAAACACTGGTGTACACCCATTCCCACGGGGAATCCCTCTGTGAGGCTGAGCACTGTTTGTACTTGAGACATTAGGTCCTTGTACATAGCCTGCATTAATTCTACCAATGTTTCTGGAACTTCAAACCACCACAATACTGCCCAGATCAACTTTCTTTGGACCTTGTCATATGCTTTCTCCAAGTCTAGGAATGCCCAATTGGACTCTATCCTAATCTCTAGCTTCTTCTCAAGTATCTGTCTCATTGCAAACATCAGGTCATTTGTGCTGCATCCTGATCTGAATCTGAACTGCTCATCTCCCATCTTACATTCTGCTGCTCTGTGTATCCATTTATCAATCACCCTCTCCAGAACGTTCATGTAATGTGATAGGAGTTTGATGCCTCTGTACTGCCCACAGCTGTGGATGTCCCCCTTGTTCTTGTACACTGGCATGAGTATGCATATTCTCCAGTCATCTGGGATATGCCTTTCTCGCCACACTGCTATGAGTATCTTCAGGAGCTATTTCTCCCCATCTTACTCATCATCTTTATGATATCTGCTGTAACCTCATCTGAGCCTGCTACTTTCCCTGACTTCATTTTCCTTAGTGCTGTTCTTACTTCTTCTAGGGTGGGCTCAACTTCTTCTCTCATCCTAGGCTGTTTCTGAGGCAGTACAGCTTCTATGGAAGTAAAAAGAACTGCATTTGTTGCACAATAATCTTTAAACAGTTTTGGCATTAATAATTCAGAGGGAATTCTTCTAACTGTGAAGCAATTCACCAAGAACTGAATATAGGTTTACTAGATTGAAGTGAATACATTCTGTTCAATTAAACAAGGAAAAAAATGAAATTCCTTTTTGCATATTCAAACTGCTCTGAGGATCCCCTGCACATGAAAGCAGGAATTACATGATGTTAAATAGCAATGAACATAACATCTGAGCATCTTAGCACAAAGCCAAAATAATATTCTCTTATAAACTTAGGTTTTGCATTAGTATGGGTTTTCTGCGGTTATGAAGTGTGAAACTCAATGTCTGCCATTATTTAATGGCTTCAAGTCTCAATGTTTGCCATAAAGGCTCAAATTTCATGTGGAACAGATCAAAAACATGAATCAAAAATCTGACCATTTTGTGACATTCTGCATGGTTAAAAGGCATGTCAATGAGTGTTGAAAGACCTGCAGAGGTACAACAATGAGTAGCATCTAAACTCCCTGCTGTGCCCATTATGTTATAATACACATACATCGTAAGGAGGTATGTGCAGAGGTACATCTGGGAGAGTTATCAAAACACCCTGTTGTGTCCATAATAAGATATAATACACATATATCATATGGAGTTACAAGCAGAGGGACAGCGGTGAGAATTATCAAAACTCTCTGCTGTGCACATAATAAGTTATAATACAAATATAGTGTAAGGAGCTGCATGCATAGGTACATACGAGAGAGTTATCAAAAGACCTTGCTGGGCCTAAAATATGTTATAATGCACATATATTGTAAGGAGTTACATACAGAGGTACATCTGTGAGAATTATCAAAACACCTTACTATGCCCATAATAAGTTATAATACACATATATTGTAAGGAGTTACATACAGAGGTACAGCTGTCAGAATTATCAAAACACCTTGCTGTGCCAATAAGTTATAATACACAAATATGGTAAGGAGTTAAATGCAGAGGTACATCTGTGAGAGTTATCAAAACACCCTGCTTTGTCCATAATACGTTACAGTACAAATATATTGTAAGGTGCTACACATGGAGGTACATCTGTGGGAATTATCAAAATACTTATCTGTGCCCTTAATAAGTTATAACAGACATATATTGTAAGGAGATAATGCAAAGATAAATCTGCGAGAATTATCAAAACACCTTTCTGTGCCATAATAAGTTAAAATACAAATATATTGTAATGAGTTACATGCATAGGTGTATCCCTGACACTTACCAAAACAACATGTTGTGCCCATAATAAGTTATAATACACACATATTGTAAGGCATTACATGCAGAGAAGCATCAGTGAAAGTTATCAAAACACCCTGCTGTGTCCAAATAAGTTATAATACAACTATATTGTAAGGTGTTGCTTGCAGAGGTACATCTGTGTGAGTTATCAAAACATCTGCTGTGCCCATAATACGTTATAATGCACATATATTGTAAGGAGTTACATGCAGAGATACATCTGTGAGAATTATCAAAACAACCTGCTGTGTCCATAATAAGTTATAATACAAATATATTGTAAGGAGTTACATGCAGAGGTACATCTGTGAGAATTATCAAAACACCATGCTGTGTCCATAATAAGTTATAATGCAAATATATTGTATGGAGTTTCATGCAGAGGTACACCTGTGAGAATTAGCAAAGCACCATGATTTGCCCCTAATAAGTTATAATACACATATATTGCAAGGAGGTACATGTAGAGGTACATTTGTGAAAATTATCAAAACACCCTGCTGTGCCCATAATAAGATATAATACACGAGCTCCTATTATGTTATCGAAAGATAACATAACTGAATGGCCAAAACATTGGAACGGCCGCATTTGAAAGTCTGAATTATGGGATCGCAATTCAATGAAGATTGGGATATTTGCCCTTTCCGCACTGTAGTGTGATCTCGGAATAGGAATACATATTCAGTGGGAGGTGTGGGGGGTGCAGCCCCCCACAATAAAAGCTTCAAAATTAGTCAGTTTCGATGATTCGGCCGTTCGATTACGTTATCTTTCTATAATGTAATATGAATCCATAGTACACATATATTCTAAAGAGTTACATGGAGAAGTACATCTGTGAAAATAATCAAAACACCATGTTGTGTTCATTATAAGTTATAATACACATATATTGTAAGGAGTTACATGCAGAGGTACATCTGTGAAAATTATCAAAACTCCCTGCTGTGCCCATAATAAGTTATAATACAAATGTTTTGAAAGGAGTTACATGCAGAGGTACATCTGTGAAAATTATCAAAACACCCTGCTTTGCCCATAAGTTATAATGCACATATATTTTAAGGAGTTACATGCAGTGGTACGGCTGTGAGAATTATCAAAACACCATGCTGTGTCCATAATAAGTTATAATACAAATATATTGTATGGAGTTACATACAGAGGTACATCTGTGAGAATTATCAAAACACCATGCTGTGTTCATAATAAGTTATAACACACGTATATTGTAAGGACTTACATGTAAAAGAGCATCAGCGAGAGCTATCAAAACACCCAGGTGTGTCCATAATAAGTTATAATACAAATATATTGTTAGGAGTTACATGCAGAGGTACATCTGTGAGAGTTATCAAAACACCCTGCTTTGTCCATAATAAGTTACAGTACAAATATATTGTAAGGAGTTACACACGGAGGTACATCTGTGGGAATTATCAAAATACTTCTCTTTGCCCTTAATAAGTTATAACAGATATATATTGTAAGGAGATAATGCAAAGGTAAATCTGTGAGAATTATCAAAACACCTTTCTGTGCCATAATAATTTAAAATACAAATATATTGTAATGAGTTACATGCATAGGTGTATCCCTGACACTTACCAAAACAACATGCTGTGCCCATAATAAGTTATAATACACGTATATTTTAAGGAATTACATGCAGAGAAGCATCAGTGAAAGTTATCAAAACACCCTGCTGTGTCCATAATAAGTTATAATACAAATATATTGTAAGGTGTTGCTTGCAGAGGTACATCTGTGTGAGTTATCAAAACATCTGCTGTGCCTGTAATATGTTATAATGCAGATATATTGTAAGGAGTTACATGCAGAGATACTTCTATAAGAATTATCAAAACAACCTGCTGTGTCCATAATAAGTTATAATACAAATATATTGTAAGGAGTTACATGCAGAGGTACATCTGTGAGAATTATCAAAACACCATGCTGTGTCCATAATAAGTTATAATGCAAATATATTGTATGGAGTTTCATGCAGAGGTACACCTGTGAGAATTAGCAAAGGACCATGATTTGCCCCTAATAAGTTATAATACACATATATTGCAAGGAGGTACCTGTAGAGGTACATCTGTGAAAATTATCAAAACACCCTGCTGTGCCCATAATAAGATATCGTACATGAGCTCCTATTATGTTATCGAAAGATAACATAATTGAATGGCCAAAACATTGGAACGGCCACATTTCGAAGTTTGAATTGTGGGATCACAGTTCAGTGAAGATTGGGATATTTGCCCTTTCCTCACTGTAGTGCGATCTCAGAGTTGGGATATATATTCAGTGGGAGGTGTGGGGGGTGCAGCCCCCCACAATAAAAGTTTTGAAATGTGTCAGTTTCGATGATTCGGCCGTTCAATTACATTATCTTTTGATAACGTAATATGAACCCATGGTACACATATATTCTAAAGAGTTACATGGAGAAATACATCTGTGAAAATTATCAAAACACCATGCTGTGTTCTTAATAAGTTATAATATACATAAATTATAAGCAGTTACATGCAGAGGTACATCTGTGAAAATTATTTGAACACCCCACTGTGCCCATAATAAATTATAATACAAATATTTTGTAAGGAGTTACATGCAGAGGTGCATCTGTGAAAATTATCAAAACACCCTGCTGTGCCCATAATAAGTTATAATACACATATATTGCAAGGAGGTACATGCAGGGTACATCTGTGAGAATGATCAAAGCTCCCTACTGTGCCCGTAATAAGTTATAATACACATATAGTGTATGAAGTTGCATGCAGAGATACATCTATGATAGTTATCAAAACAGCTTGTTGTGGGCATAATAAGTTATAATGCAAATATCTCTCGAGGAGTTACATGCTGATGTACATCTGTGAGAATCATAAAAAACACCCTGCTCTGCCCATAATAAGTTATAATACATGTATATTGTAAGGAGTTACATGCAGAGGTACATCTGTGAGAATTATCAAAACAGCCTACTGTGCCCATAAGAAGTTATAATACATGTATATTATAGGGAATTACATTCATAGGTACATCCTTGACAGTTATCAAAACACTATGTTGAGCCCATAAGAAGTTATAATACACATATATTGTAAGGAGTTACCTGCAAAGGTTCATCCCTGATAGTTATCAAAACACCCTGCTGTGCCCATAAGAAGTTATAATGCACATATATCATAAGGTATTACATGCAAAGGTACATCAGTGAGAGTTATCAGAACACCCTGCTGTGCCCATAATAAGTTAAAATGCGCATATATAGTACAGAGTTACATGCAGAGATGGGTTCCTATCAGTTCACCGACAGTTCAGAACATCGACACTCACATCTTCGACACCAAATCATCGACTGTTCATAACATCGATATTTCAGGTAAGCGATCTTCCCCCTTGCAGGACCCATGGTAGCACTTGTTTCTCTGTTACAACGCATAAGGTTTATGTGACTCTTTACAATTTACCCTGACAGTGTTGTCCTTAACTTCGTAACAGAGAAACAAGTGCTACCATGGGTCCTGCAAGGGGGAAGATCGCTTACCTGAAATGTCGATGTTATGAACAGTCGATGATTTGGTGTCGAAGATGTGAGTGTCGATGTTCTGAACTATCGGTGAACTGATAGGAACCCGCAGAGATATATATGTGAGAGTTATAAAAACAACCTGCTGTGAACATAATAAGTTATAATACAAATATATAGTAAGAAGTCACATGCAGAGGTACATCGGTGAGAATTATCAAAACACTTTGCTGTGCCAATAATAAGTTAAAATTCTCATATATTGTAAGGAGTTACTTGCGTAGATACATCCCTGGCACTTATCAAAACACCATGCTGTGCCCATAATAAGTTATAATACACATATATTGCAAGGAGGTATATGCAGAGGTGCATCTGTGAAAATTATCAAAACATCCTGCTTTGCCCATAATAAGATATAGTACACATATATTCTAAGGCTGTGCCCATAATACATTTTAATACACACATACTGGAAGGAGTTACATGCAGAAATACATCTTTGAGAGTTATCAAAACACCCTGCTGTGCCCATAATATGTTATAATGCACATATATTGTAAGAAGTTACGTGCAGAGATACATCTGTGAGAATTATCACAACACATTACTATGCCCATAATAAGTTATAATACACATATATTGTAAGGAGTTACATGCATAGGTACATCCCTGACACTTAAGAAAACACCATGCTGTGCCCATAATAAGTTATAATAAAAATATATTGTAAGGAGTTACATGCAGAGGTAAATCTGTGGGAATTTTCAAAATACCCTGCTGTGTCCATAATTAGTTATACTACACGTATATTGTAAGGAGTAACATGCAGAGGTACATCTGTGAGGATTATCAAAACTCCCAGCTTTGCCCATAATAAGTTATAATACACATATATTGTAAGGAGTTACATGCAGAGGTACATCTCTGAAAATTATCAAAAAACCCTGCTGTGCTGATAATAATTTATATTACAAGTATATTGTAAGTAATTACATGCACAGGTACATCTTTGAGAATTATCAAAACATCCTGCTGCGCCCATAATATGTTATAATGCACATATAGTTTAAGAAGTTACATGCAGAGATAAATCTGTGAGAATTATCAAATCAACCTGCTGAGTCCATAATAATTTATAAAACAAATATATTGTAAGGAGTTACATGCAGAGGTACATATGTTTTAATTATCAAAACACCCTGCTTTGTCCATAATAGGTTATAACACAAATATATTGTAAGGAGTTACATGCAGAGATACATCTGTGAGAATTATCAAAGCACCATGTTGTGCCCCTAATAAGTTATAATACACATATCTTGCAAGGAGGTACATGCAGAGGTACATCTGAATATTATCTAAACATCATACTGTGCCCATATTAAGATATACTACAGCTATATTCTGAGGAGTTACATGGAGAGGTACATCTGCAAAAATTATCAAAACACCCTGCAGTGACCATAATATGTTATAATCCACATATATTGTAGGAGTTACATGCAGAGGTACAGCTGTGAGAATTATCAAAACACCTTGTTGTGTCAATAATAAGTTAGAATGCACATGTATCATAAGGAGTTACATGCAGAGGTTCATCTGTGACAGTTATCAAAACACCCTGCTGTGCCCATAATATGTTATAATGCACATATATTGTAAGGAGATGCAGAGATACATCTGTGAGAATTATCAAAACAACCTGCTGTGCCCCTAATAAGTTATCATACACATATTTTGCAAGGGGCTACTTGCAGAAGTACATCTGTGAAAATTATCCAACACCCTACTGTGCCCATAATAAGATATAGTACACATATATTCTAAGGAGTTACATGGAGAGGTACATCTGTGAAAATTAACAAAACACCCTGCAGTGGCCATAATAAGTTATAATACATATATATTGTAAGGTATTACATGCAGAGGTACAACTGTGAGAATTATCAAAACCCCTTGCTTTGTCCATAATAAGTTATAATACAAATATATTGTATGTAGTTACATGCAGAGGTATATCTGTGAAAATTATCAAAACACCCTGCGGTGCCCATATTAAGATATAGTACACATATATTCTAAGGACTTACATGGAGAGGTACATCTGTGAAAATTAACAAAACACCCTCCAGTGCCCATAATAAGTTATAATATACATATATTGTAAGGAGTTACATGCAGAGGTACAGCTGTGAGAATTATCAGCACACCTTTATGTGCCAATAATAAGTTCTAATACACATATGGTAAGGAGTTACATGCAGAGGTACAGCTGTGAGAATTATACAAACACACTGCTGTGCCCATAATAAGTTATAATACACATATATGGTAATGTGTTTCATGCAGAGGTACATCTGTGAGAATTATCAAAGCACCCTGTGCTGCCCATAATGAGTTATAATGCACATATAATGAAAGGAGTTACATGCATAGGTACATCTGTGAACATTTTCAAAACACCCTGCTGTGCCCATAATAAGTTATAATGCACATATATTTCAAGTAGTTACTTGCAGAGGTACATCTTTGAGCATTATCAAAACACCTTGCTGTGCCCATAATAAGTTATAATACACCTATATTGTAAGGAGTTGCATGCAAACGTCTTCTTCTTCTTCTTTCAGCTGCTCCCATTAGGGGTCACCACAGTGGATCATCTGTTTTTATTTCTTCCTGTCTTTTGCATCTTGCTCTGTCACACCAGCCACCTGTATGTCCTCTCTCACCACATCCATAAACCTTATCTTAGGCCTTCCTCTTTTCCTGTTACCTGGCAGCTTCATCCTTAGAATCTTTTTCCCAATATACTTTGCATCCCTCCTCAACACATGTCCAAACCAATGTAATCTTGCCTCTCTGGCTTTATCTCCAAACCTTCCAACCTGTAGGTAAAGATTCCTATACAAGAATAAGAAGAATTTGAAATGTCTCATTTGCAACAAAGATGGATTTGAAAGAAATAAGCCAAATTCTAATAGAAAGGGCACTTTCAAGTGCTTAAGATGCAAAGCTTGCAACTCCATTGACAGCTCCAATGTTTTTGTACATCCATACTCCAGGCAACAGTACAATTTTAATGTCTATGTCTATGCTGATTGTACTAGTTTCTACATCATATACTTAGCAACTTGCTGCCAATGTAGTGCTTTCTATGTTGGCAAAACAGATCAACGTCTTAAGGAACGTATCCTCAGACATTTGAGGGACATCAAACAGAAAGATCCCAATAATGCCTTAGCAGCCCATGTAGCACAGTATCCTTCTCATTACTTTGTATTTAAGGCCATAGAGGCAGTCTGTCAGACCACAAGAGGAGGTGATGTTCATAATCGCACAGAGCTAAGGGAAACATGCTGGATAATTAATTTAAGAGCAAACAGATCACCAGGCTTGAATACTATTGTGCCATTAAAACCTGCACTTAAGAATAGAAGGAATATGATTAGCAAGTTTACTTGAATGTTGCTTCATTCATATAATGTATTCACATCCATAGCTATTAGTTTTCACATATACAATCCTATAGTAAAGAGAAGCACTGCCCCTTTAATTACAATGAAGGAAATTATACATCTCTGCTAGCTGGCCTCCTTTTGGTTTGCAACAAGGGCGTGTCAGAGAACTAAATGAGGAATGGCTGTGATGCATTATAAATACAAAAGCTGAACAGTCCTTTTTATATGATCTGAGGAAGGCTTATTTGCCGAAAGCGCTTATCTGAAGACTGAGGACTGCTTATTTTATGTTATATTCTTTTCATTAAAGTTTTGATTTTACTATTAAGTTTTACTGCCATGGTGGACATCAGGAGTTTTTAGTAGTGTAAACCTTCCAACCTGGGCCGACCTTCTAATATACTTATTCTTAATCCTGTCCACCCTCGTCACACCCAGTGCAAATCTTAACACCTTTAACTCTGCCACATCTAGCTCTGACTCCTGCCTTTTTGTCAATGCCACTGTCTCTAACCCATATAACATAGCTGGCCTCATTAACCTCTTGTAGACCTTTCCTTTTACTCTTACTGGTACTTGTCTATCATAAATCACTCCTGATACTCTTTTCTACCCACTACATCCTGCCTGTACTTTCTTCATCACCTTTCTTCCTCACTCACCATTACACTGAACTGTTGATCCCAAGTATTTAAACTCATCCACTTTCACCACCTCTATTCCCTGCATCCTCACCATTCCTCTATCCTCCCTCTAATTCACACACATATATTCTGTCTTAGTCCTGCTGACCTTTATTCCTCTTCTCTCTAGAACATATCTCCTCCTCTACAGGATCTCCTCCACCTGTTCCCTACACTCACTACAGATCACAATGTCATCTGCAAAGATCATAGTCCACAGTGATTCCTGTCTGATCTCATCTGTCAACCTGTCCATCACCATTGCAAATAAGAAAGGGCTCAGAGCTGATCCTTGATGTAATCCCACCTACGCGAAAGGTACATTTGTGAAAATTATCAAAACACTTTGCTGTGCCCATAATAAGTTATAATACAAATATTTTGTAAGGAGTTGCATGCAGAGGTACATCTGTGATGATTATCAAAAACCCTGCTGTGCCCATAATAAGTTAAAATGCACATATATTGTAAGGAGTTACATGCAGAGGTACATATGTGAGAATTATCAAAACACCCTGCTGTGTCCAGAATAAGTTATAATAGAAATATATTGTAAGGAGTTACATACAGAGGTACATCTGTGAGAATTATCAAAACTCCCTGCTGTGCCTATAATGAGTTTTAATACACATATAGTGTAGGGAGTTACATGCAGAGGTACATCCATGAGAGCTATCCAAACAGCTTGTTGAGCCCATAATAAGTTATAATGCAAATATCTCTGAAGGAGTTTCATGTAGAGGTACATCTGGGAGAATGATCAAAACAGCCCATGCTGCCCATATTGTAAGGAGTTACATGCATAAGTACATCTCTGGCAGTTATAAAAACACCCTGCTTTGCCCATAATAAGTTATAATACAAATATATCATAAGGAGTTTCATGCAGTGGTACATCTGTTAGAGTTATCAAAACACCCTGTTGTGCCAATAAGTTATAATGCTCATAAATTGTAAAGTGTTAAATGCAAAGATACATCTGTGAGAATTATTAAAACATCCTGCTGTGCCCATAATAAGTTATATTAAACATATATTGTAAGGAGTTACATGCAGAGGTACATCTGTATGAATTAGTGAAACACCTTGCAGTGCCAATAATAAGTTATAACACACATATACTGTAAGGCCTTACATGCATAGGTACATCCCCGACAGTTATCAAAAGACCATACTCTGCCCATAATAAGTTATAATGCACATATATCATAAGGTGTTACATGGAGAGGTACCTTTGTGAAAATTATCAAAATACTCTGCTGTGCCTTTAACAAGATATAATAAACATATATTGTAAGGAGCTACATGCTGAGGTACATCTGTGAAAATTATCAAAACACCCAGCTGTGCCTATAACAAGATATAATAAACATATATTGTAAGGAGTTACATGCAGAGGTACATCTTTGAGAATAATCAAGTATATTGTATATTATGGTGGTGCAGTGGTGCAGCGGTAGCATTGTCACCTCACAGCAAGAGATTCGCCAGTTCAATTCTCGGATTCGGGTGCCTTCAGTGTGAAGTCTGCATGTCCTCCCTGCATTTGTGTAGGTTTCCTCCAGGTGCTCCAGTTTCCTACCACATTACAAAGAACTGCCCATAATAAGTTATAATGCACGTATATCATAAGGAGCTACATACAGAGATACATTTGTGAAAATTATCAAAACACCCTGCTGTGCCTGTAACAAGATATAATAAACATATATTGTAAGGAGTTATATGCTGAGGTACATCTGTGAAAATTATCAAAATGCACTGCTGTGCCCATAATAAGACACAATACACATATATTGTAAGGAGTTACTTGAAGAAGTACATATGTGAGAATTATCAAAACACCTTGCTGTGCCCATAATAAGATATAATACACATATTGTAACAAGTTACATGCAGAGGTACATCTGTGAGAATAATCAAAACAAACTGCTGTGCCCATAATAATTTATAATACATATATACTGTAAGAAGTAATATGCAGAGGTACATTTCTGAGAATTATCAAAACATCCTACTGGGCCCATAATAAGTTATAATGCATATATATCGTAAAGATTTACATGCACAGGTACTTCTGCTATAGTTATCAAAACACCATGCTGTGCATATAATAAGTTATAATGCACATATATCATATGGAGTTACATACAGAGGTAGATTTTTGAAAATTATCAAAACACCCTGCTGTGCCTGTAATAAGATATAATACACATATATTGTAAAGAGTTACATGCAGAGGTACATCTGTGAAAATTATCAAAACACCCTGCCGTGCCCATAATAAGATATAATACACATGCCGCGGTGGTGCAGAGGTAGCGTTGTTGCCTCACAGCAAGAGGTTCTCCCGTTCGATTCTCGGCTGGAGTGCGGGGAGTGCCTTCTGTGTGGAGTCTGCATGTCCTCCCCGCAGTTGGGTGGGCGTTCAAAAGACATGCATAAATGGGCGTGCCTTCGTTGAAAGTT
This sequence comes from Protopterus annectens, assembly GCF_019279795.1. Lineage (NCBI taxonomy): Eukaryota > Metazoa > Chordata > Ceratodontiformes > Protopteridae > Protopterus > Protopterus annectens. Next base: position 1,548,519,862 of record NC_056735.1, read on the forward strand.
GAACGTCGAGGTGGCACCTCGGCGTTCGTCAAAATCTACTGCCAATCATTAGCGGACCAGAGTTACACTGTGGTGACCCCTAACCGAGAAAAGCCGAAAGACAACAACAACAACATAGTGTAAGGAGTTAAATGCAGAGGTACCTCTGTAAAAATTATCAAAACACCCTGCTGTGCCCATAATAAGATATAATACACATATATTATTAGAAGTTACATGCAGAGATACATCTGTGAGAATTATCAAAACAACTTGCTGTGTTCATAATAAGTTATAGTGCACATATATTGTAAGGAGTTACAATCAGAGGTACATCTGTGAGAATTCTCAAAACCCCTTGCTCTGCCAATAATAAGTTATAATACGCATATTATAAGGAATTACATGCAGAAGTACATCTGCGAGAATTATCAAAACTCACTGCTGTGCCCATAGTAAGTTATACTACAAATATATTGTAAGGAGTTCATGCAGAGGTACATTTGCCAGAATTATCAAAACACCCTGCTGTGCCCATAATAAGTTATAATACACATATATTGCAAAGAGTTACATGCAGAGGTACATCTGTAAAAATTATCAAAACACCTTGCTGTGCTGATAATAAATTAAAACACACATATAATGTATGTCGTTACATGCATATGTACATCCTTAGCACTTATCAAACCACCATGCTATGCCCATAATAAGTTATAATATACATATATTCTAAGGAGTTACATGCAGAGGTATATATCTGAGAATTATCAAAACACCCTGTTGTGCCCATAATGAGTTATAATGCATGTATATTAAAATAAGTTACATGCATAGGTACATCAGTGAAAATTATTGAAAAACCCTGCTCTGCCCATAATAAGTTATAATGCACATATATTGCAAGGAGATACATGCAGAAGTACATAACTGACAGTTATCAAAAAACATTGCCATGCCAATAATAAGTTATAATACAGATATATTGTAAGGAGTTTCATGCAGGGGTACATCTGTGAAAATTATCAAAACACCTTACTGTGCCTATAATAAGATATAATACACATATATTGTAAGGAGTTACATGCAGAGGTACATCTGTGAGAATTATCAAAACACCTTGCTGTGCCAATAATAAGTTATAACACACGTATATTGTAAGGACTTACATGTACAGGAGCATCTGTGAGAGTTATCAAAACATCCTGCTGTGCCTATAATATGTTATAATACAAATATATTGTAAGGAGTTACAAGCAGAGGTACATGTGTCAGCGTAATCAAAACACCCTGCTGTGTCAATAATAAGTTGTAATACAAATATATTGCAAAGAGTTACACACATGGGTTTATTTGTGAGAAATATCAAATCACCTTACTGTGCCCATAATAAGTTATAACAGACATATATTGTAAGGAGTTACATGCAAAGGTACATCTGTGAGAATTATCAAAACACCTTGCTGTGCCATAATAAGTTAAAATACAAATATATTGTAATGAGTTACATGCATAGGTACATCCCTGACACTTATCAAAACACCATGCTGTGCCCATAATAAGTTATAATGCATATATATCATAAGGAGTTACATGCAGAGGTTCTTTTGCTGTTGTTATCAAAACACATTGCTGTGCCCAGAATATCTTAAAATAAAATTATATTGCAAGGAGTTACATGCAGAGGTACAGAAGTGTGAATTAGCAAAACACCTTGCAGTGCCAATACTAAGTTATAACATACATATATTGTAAAGATTTACATGCATAGGTACATCCCTGACAGTTATCAAAACACCATACTGTGCCCATAATAAGCAATAATGCACATATATCAAAAGGAGTTACATACAGAGTTACATCTGTGAAAAGTATCAAAACACCCTGCTGTGCCTGTAGCAAGATATAATACAAATATATTGTAAAGCATTTCATGCTGAGGTACATCTGTGAAAATTTTCAAAACACTCTGCTGTGCCCAAAATAAGATAAAATACATGCAGAAGTACATATGTGAGAATTATCAAAACATCTTGCTGGGCCCATAATAAGATATAATAAACATATATTAAGGAGTTACATGCAGAGGTCCTTCTGTGAGAATTATCAAAACATCCTGCTGTGCCCATAATAAGTTATAATGCACATATATCGTAAAGATTTACATGCACATGTACATCTGCTATTTTTATCAAAACACCATGCTGTGCATATAATAAGTTATAATGCACATATTTCATATGGAGTTACATACAGTGGTACATTTTTGAAAATTATCAAAACACCCTGCTGTGCCTGTAATAAGATATAATACACATATATTGTAAGGAGTTACATGCAGAGTTACATCTGTGAAAATTATCAAAACACCCTGCTGTGCCCATAATAAGATATAATACACATATATTATTAAGAGGTACATGCAGAGGTACATCTGTGAGAATTATCAAAACACCTTGCTGTGCCCATAATAAGTTATAATACACATATATTGTAAGGAGTTATAATCAGAGGTACATCTGTGAGAATTCTCAAAACCCCTTGCTGTGCCACTAATAAGTTGTATTTCACATATTGTAAGAAGTTATATGCAGAGGTACATCTGGGAGAATTATCAAAATGCCCTGCTGTGCCCTTAGTAAGTTATAATACAAATATATTGTAAGGAGTTCATGCAGAGGTACATTTGCGAGAATTATAAAAAAACACTTCTGTGCTCATAATAAGTTATAATACACATATATTGCAAAGAGTTACATGCAGAGGTTCATCTTTGAAAATTATCAAAATATCTTGCTGTGTCCATAACAAGTTAAAATATACATATATTCTAAGGACTTATATGCAGAGGTACATCTGTGAGGATTATAAAAACATCCTGCTGTGCCCATAATAAGTTATAATACAGATATGGTAAAGAGTTACTTGCAGAGGTACATCTGTGAGAATTATCAAAACACCTTGCTTTGCCCATAATAAATTATAAAGCACAAATATTGTAAGGAGTTGCAAGCAGTGGCACATCTGTGAGAATTATCAAAACACCTTGTTGTGCAAATAATAAGTTATAATATACATATATTGTAAGGAGATACATGCAGAGGTACATCCCTGACAGTTATCAAAACACCCTGCTGTGCCGATAATAAGTTATAATACAGATTTATTGTAAGGAGTTTCATGCAGGGGTACATCTGTGAGAATTATCAAAACACCTTACTGTGCCAATAATAAGATATAATACACATATATTGTATGGAGTTACATACAGAGGTACATCTGTCAGAATTATCAAAACACCTTGCTGTACCAATAATAAGTTATAATACAAAATATGGTAAAGAGTTACATGCAGAGATAGAATTGTGAGAATTATCAAAACACCTTGCTGTGCCAATAATAAGTAATAACACTCATACATAGCTCTCAACCTTCCATCTCCAAAATGAGGAACACCCGCCTTCATAATGTGGAACAAATGGGCAAAATGTGGAACACATACTAATGGCTTACTAACAACTTCAACTAGGAGGGTCACAAGATGGTTAAAATATGTTGGTTTTACTTATAAAGAAGATCCTTTAATGGATTAATATGATTAATTTCTATTTACCATGGATTTCACTTAAAAAAATTCCTAACACTGAATGTGTGACAGACTCTTTCAATGTGGAACTTTGAGGAACCGAGGAACATGAACTTTTAAGACCCCAAATGAGTGCGTTCCATAATGAGGTTATAGGTATACACTCATATATTGTAAGGAGTTACATGCATAAGTACATCCCTGACACTTATCAAAAGACCATGCTATGCCCATAATAAGTAATACTAAACATGTATTGTAAGGAGTTACATGCAGAGGTACATCTGTGAAAATTATCAAAACACCCTGCTGTGCCCATAATAAGTTATAATACACATATATTGTAAGGAGTTACATGCAGAGGTACATCTGTGAGAATTAACAAAAAACTTTCTGTTCCAAAAACAGTTATTACACACATATATTGTAAGGACTTACATGTAGAGGAGCCTCTGTGGGAGTTATCAAAACACCCTGCTATGTAAATAATAAGTTATAATACAAATATATTGCAAGGAGTTACAAGCAGAGATACATGTGTCAGAGTTATCAAAACACCCTACTGTGACAATAATAAGTTGTAATACAAATATATTGTAAGTAGTTACACACAGAGGTCCATTTGTGAGAAATATCAAATCACCTTTCTTTGCCCATAAGTTATAACAGACATATATTGTAAGGAGTTACATGCAAAGATACATCTGTGAGAATTATCAAAACACCTTGCTTTGCCATAATAAGTTAAAATACAAATATATTGTAATGAGTTTCATGCATAGGTACATCCTTGACACCTCAAAAAACCATGCTGTGCCCATAAAAAGTTATAATGCACATATAGTGTAAGGAATTACATGCCAAAGAGCATCCGTGAGAGTTAATAAAAAAGCCTACTGTGTCCATAATAAGTTATAATACAAATGTATTGTAAGGAGTTGCATGCAGATGTATATCTGTGAGAATTATCAAAACACCTTTGTGTGCCCATAATAAGTTATAATGCACATATATCATAAGGAATTACATGCAGAGGTACATCTGTGAGAGTTATCAAAACACCCTGCTGTGCCCATAATATGTTATAATGCACATATATTGTAAGAAGTTACATGCAGAGACACATCTGCGAGAATTATCAAAACACCCTGCTGTGCCCATAATATGTTATAATACAAATATATTGAAAGGAATTACATGCAGAGGTACATTTGTGAGAACTATCAAAACACCCTGCTTTTTCCATAATAAGTTATAATACAAATATATTGCATGGAGTTACATGCAGAAATACATATCTGAGTATTATCAAAGCACCCTGCTGTGCCCCTAATAAGTTATAACACACATATATTGCAAGAATGTACATGCAGAGGTACATCTGAAAATTATCAAAACTCCCTACTGTGCCAATAATAACATATAGTACACATATATTCTAAGGAGTTACATGGAGAGGTACATCAGTGAAAATTATCAAAACACCCTGCAGTGCCCATAATAAGTTATAATACACATATATTGTAAGGAGTTACATGCAGAGGTACATCTGTGAAAATTATCAAAACACCTTGCTGTGCTGATAATAAGTTATAATACACATATTATAAGGAGATACATGCAGAGGTACATCTGTGAGAATTATCAAAACACCCTGCTGTGCCCATAATCAGTTATTATAAAAATATGGTAAAGAGTTACGTGCAGAGGTACATCTGTGAGAATTATCAAAACACCCTGCTGTGCCCATAATGAGTTATAATGCACTTATATTGAAAGGAGTTTCATGCATAGGTACATATGTGAAAATTATCAAAACACCTTGTTGTGCCAATAATAAGTTATAATACACATATATTGTAAGGAGATACATGCAGAGGTACATTGATGATAGTTATCAAAGCACCCAGCTGTGCCCATATAAAGTTATAACACAGATTTATTGTAAGGAGTTTCATGCTGGGGTACATCTGTGAGAATTATCAAAAAACTTTATTGTGCTAATAATAAGATATAATACTCATATATTGTATGGAGTTTCATAGAGAGGTACATCTGTCAGAATTATCAAAACACTTTGCTGTATCTATAATAAGTTATAATACAAAATATGGTAAAGAGTTACATGCAGAGATACATCTGTGAGAATTATCAAAACACCTTGCTGTGCCATAATAAGTTGAAATACAAATATATTGTAATGAGGTACATGCATAGGTATATCCCTGACCCTTATCAAAACACCATGCTGTATCCATAATAAGTTATAATAATAAGTTATAATACAAATGTATTGTAAGGAATTACATGCATTAGTACATCCCTGACACTTATCAAAAGATCATGCTATGTCCATAATAAGTAATAATACACATATATTGTCAGGAATTACATACAAAGTTACATCTGTGAAAATTATTAAAACACCCTGCTGTTCCATAATAAATTATAATACACACATATTGTAAGGAGTTACATGCAGCGGTACATGTGTGAGAATTATCAAAACTTTTTGCTGTACCAATAATAAGTTATCATACACATATATTTTAAGTCGTTACATGCATAGGTACATCCCTGACACTTATCAAAACACCCTGCTGTGCCCATAATAAGTTATAATACAAATATATTGTAAGGAGTTACATGCAGAGGTACATCTGTGAGAATTAACAAAACACCTTGCTGTGCCAATAATAAGTTATTACACACATATATTGTAAGGACTTACATGTACAGGAGCATCTGTGAGAGTTATCAAAACACCCTGCTGTGTAAATAATAAGTTATAATACAAATATATTGTAAGGAGTTACAAGCAGAGGTACATGTGTGAGAGTTATCAAAACACCCTACTGTGTCAATAATAAGTTGTTATACAAACATATTGTAAGGAGTTACACACTGAGGTCCATTTGAGAAATATCAAATCACCTTCCTGTGCCCATAATAATTTATATCAAACATATATTGTAAGGAGTTACATGCAGTGGTACATGTGTGAGAATTATAAAACTTCTTGCTGTACCAATAATAAGTTATCATACACATACATTTTAAGTAGTTACATGCAAAGGTACATCCCTGACACTTATCAAAACACCATGCTGTGCCCATAATAAGTTATAATGCACCTATAAATGTAAAGAATTACATGCCGAAGAACATCCGTGTGAGTTATGAAAACACCCTACTGTGTCCATAATAAGTTTTAATACAAATGTATTGTAAGGAGTTACATGCAGATGTACATCTGTGAGAATTATCAAAACACCATCTTGTGCTCATAATAACTTATAATGCACATATATCATAAGGAATTACATGCAGAGGTACATCTGTGAGAGTTATCAAAACATCCTGCTGTGCCCATAATTTGTTATAATGCACATATATTGTAAGACGTTACATGCAGAGATACATCTGTGAGAATTATCAAAACACCCTGCTTTGTCCATAATAAGTTATAATACAAATATAGTGTATGGAGTTACATGCAGAGATACATCTGTGAGAATTATGAAAGCACCCTGCTGTGCCCCTAATAAGTTATAATACACATATATTGCAAGGAGGTACATGCAGAGGTACATCTGAAAATTATCAAAACACCATACTATGCCCATAATAAGATATAGCACACATAAAGTCTAAATAGTTACATGCAGAGGTATAGCTGTGAGAATTATCAAAACACCTTGCTGTGACAATAATAAGTTATAATGCACACATATGGCTAGGAGTTACATGCAGAGGTACATCTGTGAGAATTATCAAAACACCTTGCTGTGCCAATAATAAGTTATAATGCACATATATCATAAGGAGTTACATGCAGAGGAACATCTGAGAGAGTTATCAAAACATCCTGCTGTGCCTATAATATGTTATAATACAAATATATTCTAAGGAGTTACAAGCAGAGGTACATATGTCAGAGTTATCAAAACACCCTACTGTGTCAATAATAAGTTGTAATAGAAATATATTGTAAGGAGTTACACACATAGGTCCATTTGTGAGAAATATCAAATCACCTTACTGTGCCCATAATAAGTTATAATAGACATATATTGTAAGGAGTTACATGCAATGGCACATCTGTAAGAATTATTAAAAAACCTTGCTGTGCCATAATAAGTTGAAATACAAATATATTGTAACGAGTTACATGCATAGGTACATCCCTGACACTTATCAAAACACCCTGCTGTGCCCATAATAAGTTATAATGCATATATATCATAAGGAGTTACATGCAGAGGTACTTATGCTATTGTTATCAAAACACCTTGCTGTGCCCAGAATACCTTAAAATAAAATGATATTGTAAGGAGTTGCACGCAGAGGTACATCAGTGCGAATTAGCAAAACACCTTGCAGTGCCAATAATAAGTTATACTATACATATATTGTAAGGATTTACATGCATAGGTACATCCCTGACAGTTATCAAAACACTATACTGTGCCCATAATAAGTAATAATGCACATATATTATAAGGAGTTACATACAGAGGTACATCTGTGAAAATTATCAAAACACCCTGCTGTGCCTGTAACAAGTTATAATAAACATATATTGTAAGGCATTTCATGCTGAGGTACATCTGTGAAAATGTTCAAAACTCCTTGCTGTGCCCATAATAAGATATAATACACATATATTGTAAGGAAATACAAAAAAAACCTGTTGTGCCCATAATAAGTTATAATACACATATATTGTAAAGAGTTACATGCAGAGGTTCATCTGTGAGAATTATCAAAACATCCTGCTGTGCCCATAATAAGGTATAATGCACATATATCATAAAGATTTACATGCACAGGTACTTCTGCTATAGTTATCAAAACACCATGCTGTGCATATAATAAGTTATAATGCACATATTTCATATGGAGTTACATGCAGAGGTACATATGTGAAAATTATCAAAACACCATGCCGTGCCCAAAATAAGATATAATACACATATATTATTAGGAGGTACATGCAGAGGTACATCTGTGAGAATTATCAAAACACCTTGCTCTGCCCATAATAAGTTATAATACACACATAATGTAAGGAGTTACAATCAGAGGTACATCTGTGAGAATTCTCAAAACCCCTTACTGTGCCAATAATAAGTTATAATTCACATATTGTAAGGAGTTACATGCAGAGGTACATCTGGGAGAATTATCAAAATGCCCTGCTGTGCTCATAATAAGTTATAATAAACATATATTGCAAGGAGTTACATGCAGAGGTACATCTGTGAAAATGATCAAAACACCTTGCTGTGCCCATAATAAGTTAAAATATACATATATTCTAAGGACTTACATGCAGAGGTACATCTGTGAGAATTATAAAAACATCCTGCTGTGCCCATAATAAGTTATAATACAGATATAGTAAAGAGTTACTTGCAGAGGTACATCTGTGAGAATTATCAAAACACCTTGCTTTGCCCATAATATGTTATAAAGCACATATATTGTAAGGAGTTACAAGCAGTGGTACAACTGTGAGAATTATCAAAACACCTTGTTGTGCAAATAATAAGTTATAATATACATATATTGTAAGGAGATACATGCAGAGATACATCCCTGACAGTTATCAATTCCCCCTGCTGTTCCGATAATAACTTATAATACAGATATATTGTATGGAGTTTCATACAGAGGTACATCTGTCAGAATTATCAAAACACCTTGCTGTACCAATAATAAGTTATAATACAAAATATGGTAAAGAGTTACATGCAGAGGTACATCTGTGAGAATTATCAAAACACCTTGCTATGCCAATAATAAGTAATAACACTCATATATTGTAAGGAGTTACATGCATAAGTACATCCCTGACACTTATTAAAAGACCATGCTATGCCCATAATAAGTAATACTAGACATGTATTGTCAGGAATTACATACAGAGGTACATCTGTGAAAATTATCAAAACACCCTGCTGTGCCCATAATAAGTTATAACACACATATATTGTAAGGAGTTACATGCAGCGGTACATGTGTGAGAATTATCAAAACACCTTGCTGTACCAATAATAAGTTATAATACACATATATTGTAAGGAGTTACATGCATAGGTACATCCCTGACACTTATCAAAACACCATGCTGTGCCCATAATAAGTTATAATACAAATGTATTGTAAGGAGTTACATGCAGAGGTACATCTGTGAGAATTATCAAAACACCCTGCTGTGACCATAATAAGTAATAATACACATATATTGTAAGGAGTTACATGCACAGGTACATCTGTGAAAATTATCAAAACACCCTGCTGTGCCGATAATAACTTATAATACACATATATTGTAAGGAGTTACATGCAGAGGTACATCTGTGAGAATTATCAAAACACCCTGCTGTGCCCATAATAACTTATAAAAGACATACATTGTAAGCAGTTACATGCATAGGTACATCCCTGAGAGTTATCAAAACACCCTGATTTGCTCCTAGTAAGGTATAATGCACATATTTTGTAATTAAATAATGTACTTCACATGTCTGTTGTGAAGATACTGCTAGTTATAGCTACTTACATTCATAGTACCCTAATGGCCAGCTGTACGGCACAACTCTTTCCCAACAGAAATCTCTTGTGAATGTTACATTGTAGTTTCCTCACTCACTGTGCCTTTAAATAACCCCTGTATCCCTCAACAATAGGCAGATCCAGCATAAAAGCACTACCTCCTCTCATTTCCAAACTGCCAATATTATCCATTCAAATATATAATCCAAATGTCCACGACTGCTGCCAAAACTGCTTAATTATGTGTGGGCATGAATGTGAATGTCTGCAGTGAAACTGCTTAAGAATGAATGCAATTTTATCACACACACTCAACACCAGAATTACTTAATTATATTGCTGGTGATAAAAGAACTATGACCATGTGATCAGTAATTAAGCCTGGCTGCAATTCACAAAATGTAACACTGATGCTAGTTCTCTTGGTTCATGTATCTAAATGACACACTGCATTTTAGGTACTAATGTTACAATTCCTCATTTATAACTGCAACATTTGCTCTGTTTTTTGACTGTTTTAGTAGGTGTTTCATCTTTACTGCCAGTTTTCATCTTGGAGGCATCAAAAAAGCTGTTAACAATTTAGGTTATACCTATATCCAAGTGGTTGCTGCTTTATTTGCTGGATTGTGCAGTTCAATCCATTATGACAGTTTACATGGAAGCCATTGTTAAATGCACATCCTGACGTTCTTATTAGTACTATGACAAATCTGTGTCATTGTAAATCCTTTATAAATTCTCTGCATTTCTTTAGAATTTCTCTTACAATAAACATGTGCCTAGGTGGAGATACTGTTATTATAGTATGTTTAGAAATGAAAAAAAGCACAATGCAACTCCCACAATATGCATATTAGTATAATATGTCATATACTTTTCCATTATGATTTGGAACATTTTAATTATTTCTAACTTTTACCCAATGCAGCAGATGTTCTATACCAAATATACAAAAGGTCTCCAATGTGCTGTGTTCATCTTTTCTCTGAGCCTCCTTTTATGCCTATAAAGCAGTTTAATGTGCAAATGTATTTATTTATTTATTGTGTAGTACATGGAGAGCCTTAATTATGCTCACAAATGGGAGAAAGGACAGAATTGTGAAGCACCTTTCTGACATAAAGGTACTTAACTAGCTTTTGTTAATCACTCCTCATTCCTGTAAAGCCTTAATCTCATGCTAGAGCATTAACAGCCATCAGAGTCCACCACAGACAAGAGGTGAATCATGGTCAGATGTGGTCCTAGGCAGGGTAAAGGACCAAAACCCTCCTCAACCATACCAGCATCCCATAAATTGGTTGGTTCTGTCCAATTGTCATAAAACACTGTTTAAACCTACCAGTGTGTTCACTATTTTCTTTTTACATTTAAAGTGAACACAGAAATTCAAATTTCATTTAAATATTATTTAAAATTTTACAGCAAAAACATTCACAGCCATTTGTCAAACAAAACAAAATACTCACACTGAAAACAGCCTTAGCAGGGACAACAGTAAACATCTCTTCCCTTGAAACTCAAATGTATTAAAAATGCATCTGTCAGCCCTTTAAACTTCAACAGATATGCTAGGATTTGTAGTTAAGTATCATATAGTGGAGTATTAATTAATAGTTATTTGAAAGGTTTGGGAATTCAAAAGGCAAACATGACTCATTTGCTAACAGTCTGGGAGAGCTCACTAAATGCAATGGTCCCTTTTCAGGGCAAGTGCAATAACCCTGTCTAGAAAAGTGACTTGGCAGTGGCATACAGTAGACAACTGAATGCTGAGGAATTAAGCTGCACTACTGGAAGCATATTATTAACAGCTCATACCCTTACTCATCTTCACTAAGTGCACTATTGGAAGCATATTATTAACAGCTCATACCCTTACTCATCTACACTAAGTGCACTATTGGAAGCATATTATTAACAGCTCATACCCTTACTCATCTACACTAAGTGCACTATTGGAAGCATATTATTAACAGCTCATACCCTTACTCATCTACACTAAGTGCACTATTGGAAGCATATTATTAACAGCTCATACCCTTACTCATCTACACTAAGTGCACTATTGGAAGCATATTATTAACAGCTCATACCTTACTCATCTACACTAAGTGCACTATTGGAAGCATATTATTAACAGCTCATACCCTTACTCATCTACACTAAGTGCACTATTGGAAGCATATTATTAACAGCTCATACCCTTACTCATCTACACTAAGTGCACTATTGGAAGCATATTATTAACAGCTCATACCCTTACTCATCTACACTAAGTGCACTATTGGAAGCATATTATTAACAGCTCATACCCTTACTCATCTACACTAAGTGCACTATTGGAAGCATATTATTAACAGCTCATACACTTACTCATCTACACTAAGTGCACTATTGGAAGCATATTATTAACAGCTCATACACTTACTCATCTACACTAAGTGCACTATTGGAAGCATATTATTAACAGCTCATACCCTTACTCATCTACACTAAGTGCACTATTGGAAGCATATTATTAACAGCTCATACCCTTACTCATCTACACTAAGTGCACTATTGGAAGCATATTATTAACAGCTCATACCCTTACTCATCTACACTAAGTGCACTATTGGAAGCATATTATTAACAGCTCATACCCTTACTCATCTACACTAAGTGCACTATTGGAAGCATATTATTAACAGCTCATACCCTTACTCATCTACACTAAGTGCACTATTGGAAGCATATTATTAACAGCTCATACCCTTACTCATCTACACTAAGTGCACTATTGGAAGCATATTATTAACAGCTCATACCCTTACTCATCTACACTAAGTGCACTATTGGAAGCATATTATTAACAGCTCATACCCTTACTCATCTACACTAAGTGCACTATTGGAAGCATATTATTAACAGCTCATACCCTTACTCATCTACACTAAGTGCACTATTGGAAGCATATTATTAACAGCTCATACCCTTACTCATCTACACTAAGTGCACTATTGGAAGCATATTATTAACAGCTCATACCCTTACTCATCTACACTAAGTGCACTATTGGAAGCATATTATTAACAGCTCATACCCTTACTCATCTACACTAAGTTCACTATTGGAAGCATATTATTAACAGCTCATACCCTTACTCATCTACAAGTGCACTATTGGAAGCATATTATTAACAGCTCATACCCTTACTCATTTACATAAGTGCACTATTGGAAGCATATTATTAACAGCTCATACCCTTACTCATCTACACTAAGTGCACTATTGGAAGCATATTATTAACAGCTCATACCCTTACTCATCTACACTAAGTTCACTATTGGAAGCATATTATTAACAGCTCATACCCTTACTCATCTACACTAAGTGCACTATTGGAAGCATATTATTAACAGCTCATACCCTTACTCATCTACACTAAGTGCACTATTGGAAGCATATTATTAACAGCTCATACCCTTACTCATCTACACTAAGTGCACTATTGGAAGCATATTATTAACAGCTCATACCCTTACTCATCTACACTAAGTGCACTACTGGAAGCATATTATTAACAGCTCATACCCATACCCTTACTCAACTACACTAAGTGCACTATTGGAAGCATATTATTAACAGCTCATACCCTTACTCATCTACACTAAGTGCACTATTGGAAGCATATTATTAACAGCTCATACCCTTACTCATCTACACTAAGTGCACTATTGGAAGCATATTATTAACAGCTCATACCCTTACTCATCTACACTAAGTGCACTATTGGAAGCATATTATTAACAGCTCATACCCTTACTCATCTACACTAAGTGCACTATTGGAAGCATATTATTAACAGCTCATACCCTTACTCATCTACACTAAGTGCACTATTGGAAGCATATTATTAACAGCTCGACCTTACTCATCTACACTAAGTGCACTATTGGCATATTATTAACAGCTCATACCCTTACTCATCTACACTAAGTGCACTATTGGAAGCATATTATTAACAGCTCATACCCTTACTCATCTACACTAAGTGCACTATTGGAAGCATATTATTAACAGCTCATACCCTTACTCATCTACACTAAGTGCACTATTGGAAGCATATTATTAACAGCTCATACCCTTACTCATCTACACTAAGTGCACTATTGGAAGCATATTATTAACAGCTCATACACTTACTCATCTACACTAAGTGCACTATTGGAAGCATATTATTAACAGCTCATACACTTACTCATCTACACTAAGTGCACTATTGGAAGCATATTATTAACAGCTCATACCCTTACTCATCTACACTAAGTGCACTATTGGAAGCATATTATTAACAGCTCATACCCTTACTCATCTACACTAAGTGCACTATTGGAAGCATATTATTAACAGCTCATACCCTTACTCATCTACACTAAGTGCACTATTGGAAGCATATTATTAACAGCTCATACCCTTACTCATCTACACTAAGTGCACTATTGGAAGCATATTATTAACAGCTCATACCCTTACTCATCTACACTAAGTGCACTATTGGAAGCATATTATTAACAGCTCATACCCTTACTCATCTACACTAAGTGCACTATTGGAAGCATATTATTAACAGCTCATACCCTTACTCATCTACACTAAGTGCACTATTGGAAGCATATTATTAACAGCTCATACCCTTACTCATCTACACTAAGTGCACTATTGGAAGCATATTATTAACAGCTCATACCCTTACTCATCTACACTAAGTGCACTATTGGAAGCATATTATTAACAGCTCATACCCTTACTCATCTACACTAAGTGCACTATTGGAAGCATATTATTAACAGCTCATACCCTTACTCATCTACACTAAGTGCACTATTGGAAGCATATTATTAACAGCTCATACCCTTACTCATCTACACTAAGTTCACTATTGGAAGCATATTATTAACAGCTCATACCCTTACTCATCTACACGAAGTGCACTATTGGAAGCATATTATTAACAGCTCATACCCTTACTCATTTACACGAAGTGCACTATTGGAAGCATATTATTAACAGCTCATACCCTTACTCATCTACACTAAGTGCACTATTGGAAGCATATTATTAACAGCTCATACCCTTACTCATCTACACTAAGTTCACTATTGGAAGCATATTATTAACAGCTCATACCCTTACTCATCTACACTAAGTGCACTATTGGAAGCATATTATTAACAGCTCATACCCTTACTCATCTACACTAAGTGCACTATTGGAAGCATATTATTAACAGCTCATACCCTTACTCATCTACACTAAGTGCACTATTGGAAGCATATTATTAACAGCTCATACCCTTACTCATCTACACTAAGTGCACTACTGGAAGCATATTATTAACAGCTCATACCCATACCCTTACTCAACTACACTAAGTGCACTATTGGAAGCATATTATTAACAGCTCATACCCTTACTCATCTACACTAAGTGCACTATTGGAAGCATATTATTAACAGCTCATACCCTTACTCATCTACACTAAGTGCACTATTGGAAGCATATTATTAACAGCTCATACCCTTACTCATCTACACTAAGTGCACTATTGGAAGCATATTATTAACAGCTCATACCCTTACTCATCTACACTAAGTGCACTATTGGAAGCATATTATTAACAGCTCATACCCTTACTCATCTACACTAAGTGCACTATTGGAAGCATATTATTAACAGCTCATACCCTTACTCATCTACACTAAGTGCACTATTGGAAGCATATTATTAACAGCTCATACCCTTACTCATCTACACTAAGTGCACTATTGGAAGCATATTATTAACAGCTCATACCCTTACTCATCTACACTAAGTGCACTATTGGAAGCATATTATTAACAGCTCATACCTTTACTCATCTACACTAAGTGCACTATTGGAAGCATATTATTAACAGCTCATACCCTTACTCATCTACACTAAGTGCACTATTGGAAGCATATTATTAACAGCTCATACCCTTACTCATCTACACTAAGTGCACTATTGGAAGCATATTATTAACAGCTCATACCCTTACTCATCTACACTAAGTGCACTATTGGAAGCATATTATTAACAGCTCATACCCTTACTCATCTACATTAAGTGCCGGGCAGACTGTTGGATCCCAACAGTGTATTTCACATCTGACTGCCTGCAAAAAATAAGCTAAATTTAAAATGTAGTCATAGTTAAAATTTTAGCACTATAGTGCTAAACTTCATGCTGTCTAGTTTATTCATAGCAGAAAAAAAAACAAAGGAACACAACCAAAGGACATGGCTCATATGCTTTGCCTGTTCACTACAATCAATTCCGTCATTTAAATGTTCTTTAAATCATAACTATCCTCAGATGCAGGAACCAAGTGTTTAGACACAGATACACACACATGCACAAACTCACATACTCGTGCACACATGCGCACACAAACACACACACACACACACACACACACACATACACACGCATGCACACACACACAGATGCACATTGCCATCAGTTACAGCCTCTTGTATGACTGTGATCAAAGCAATGAAGAAATACTTAAATAATGACTGAGAATTGTATTTTTAGAAAGTTGCTTGAACAAGCTTTCCAACATTAAGCATTTTCTGAGGGTTTCAAATTCTGAAATTCAAATGTCTTTTGTTATTTAGTGGCAGTACTCTACAGCAATTTGCCAGAAAGTCAAAAGTTTTATGGGAACAGACACAGAATCTTTTAACTTCTTTGCTCAAGAATTCTGGACAAAGCCAAAATAATGTGGAGGACAAAAGCCCAAAAAAGAACAATTGTTAAATACCATTTTCTTTTTACTAGGTAAGCCCATGGAATAAAGTGTCCATTTCTGAGAAACACACGAGTGCTGTCCAAGTGACTTGCTCAAAGTCACATAGTAGGCAAATTTATTTATTTGTTGGAATTTGATTACTGAGACAGGGTAGGAGCTCATTTTCAACTGAGGCCCGGGAGAGAAGCTCTAAAGTATTATAAAACATTTTAATAACAATAATTTTACAGGCTTCAAAAATAATACAAAAACAAATACAGTTTAAACAATTATACCAAAATAAACATAATATGAAAACGTTGATTAGAATAGGTACAAATTTTATGATAATGATTTAATAATTAAAGACATTTTAGCCAGTTTACAGTAAAATTAAAGGTTAGTTAGTATGATAAAAACAAGAGCTCCAATACAAAGAAAGAGAAAAGCAGGCTTGTGGTATGTTTAGACAGAAAGCAAGGGGAGAAAAATTGATAGAAGTAAGAAAGTGAGTAAAGATTGGGGAGTAAGGAGATGTGTGTTACAAGTAGGTATTTCTTCACATTTAGGGACATAGTTTATCTTAGTGTTGAGCAAGAACAGAGCCAGCTTTTGTCTAAGAAGTCTTTCAGAATGGTTCTAAATGATAGGAGGGAAGGTGCTGACCTAATGGATAGAAATAAGGAGTTCTAGGCCTTAGCAATATGGTGGAATTACAGAAAATGCCCATGAGATTTGATAAGTTTGTGGACAGACAGGAGTTTTTTGTCATTGTATTATATTAACCAACTGGGAACATAGTTGTATAGAGTGTTATTAGTTGTGTAGAGTGTTATTTAGTGCTGGACAAGCAGATGGATTCTGCATAATTTTATAGCTGGTAGGAAGCTGTGTATATGTTAGTTTATGGTGCAGTTCAATTCAAGTTAGGCTTTTTAGTGGTATACAGTGGTTGGTTCTCAAAGGGGTATTTGCTACCAATTTATCAATTTTGTTATAGCATTGTTCAAGTTTTGTCTTTTGTGATGCCTGAAGGTTAATAAGGATGGTAGCACCATAAAGAACTGCGGGGAGGAAATAAGTTGTGGCCTGTATAGCTTTAGTTGCTACAGTGAGAACGTTTTTGTTTCTATAATGCATCTCTTGTATTTTATGAGTTTTTCTTATGCAATTTTGTATATGCAAGTCAAATTTAATATAATCATTTACTATCATCCCTAATAATTTGCCATGAAAAGTGACTTCAATAGTTTTATTATCAAGAGAGAGGACTTTAAATTTTGCTTTATCATTGCAGAGGGATTTCAGGAAAATCGTCGTAGTTTGTTTACGACTATAAAATTTGTTTTTTTCTTGGGAGGGAAATTTGGGGAAAAAAGTAGTAGTTTGTTATTTTTATGGTTGAGCATAAGTTTTGAGTTAGAAAGCCATGTTTCAATTGCTGTTAAAGCTTCCTGATTATTTTTTTTTAGGTGTTCTATGTTGTCAGATGTACTAACGAGTGTGGAGTCATCTACGTGCTGTATTAGAGAGACCTCTTATGTGGATGAGTGGAGGGTGTTCATAAATATGTTAAAGAGGTGGAGACTAAGCATAGACCCTTGTAGAACACTATAACTGGGAGGTGGTCTATATTACTACTACATTGAAAGACCTATACGTCGAACACCTCTCCATCGACAAAGAACTGTCAAAGTTCTCTTTTATGCGAATTGCAGAATTTTTCAGGATAAGGAAATAGTTGGCCAACTCCACAACTTTGCCCTTTTCCCCACTGTAATGTGATCTCAGAGTTGGTAAATATAGTTGGGGGTGTGTGGTGTATGGGGGCAAATAGGTTTTATTTAGTGTGCTGCATGTTCTGCTGTGTTACAGGGCAATTGTTGTATTGCCCTGGGAAAAATTCCGCAATTTGCAGAAGTGAATTTTGATAGTTTCATGTAGATGGAGAGCTGTTCAGCATAAAGGTCTTTTGATGTAGTAATATAGACCAACTGAGAGGTATGGAGATAGGGCTGAGTATCATTTTACTGACTGATACCTATTGCAGAGGTAGCTTTTTAACCATAGAAGGGTGGGCTAAGAGAGACCTAATGAGGATATTCGAAGTAGAAGTTTGCTGAAAAATACTGGGTCAAAAGCTTCAGAAAAGTACAGAAATAAGAAGGAGAGTAGTTTACCTTTATATCTAGTTTAATTGACAGCATCTGCATAAATTAAAAGTGCAATATTAATACTATGGGAAGGACAGACACCTTGTTGTGTAGGATGTAGGAGTTATTCCTGCTGGAGATAGTTTAGCAATTGTTTCTGAATGCACTTTTCAAGTATTTGAGGAGGGATAAGATTGCTATAGGTATAAAGTTAGTAATATTTGGTGAATTTCCTCTTTTGGTCAGAGGGATAATGTATTAATTTTTCCAGGGAGAGGGAACATGGAATTCCTGAAATGACCTATTTATAAGGACTGAGACAGGGTAGGCAATGCTATTGGCTGACATTTTAAGGTACTCACTTGGAAGGTCATTGGCTGAAGTAGAACGTGCATGTTTGAAGGTGAAAGTAGATGTGCTGATGTTTGCTTCTGGGTAGGGTTAGGATTAGATGTTGGAGAATCCTTGATTAGAGATGCTGCATTATCTATGAAACAAAAACTAAATTGTATCACAGTTTCAAATGAAGGTAAAATAAATAAAACCCTATATCCTAGACATGGAGTAAAGCTCAGATCTTTAGTCTACTGTGCTTTCAGACCATTTAATCTACTGCCACTAGAGCCCCTAATATCAGCTACTAAAAAGGCCCTTACCAAAGATTATTCAATTTTACTGTGCAATATTATTATCCAATTAGTAAGTATGATGAACAGCAAGGCTCTACAACTAATCGCTGCCCTAAATGAGGGACAGGACATTAATACGACATAAAATTGGGGATGTTCTGAGAACTCAGAAACAGATAAGAGGCAGAGTACTGTAATTTACTTAAAAAGTTATTAGAATAATAGTTTTTGCATCCATGTGCATTTCCTAAACAACAAAAAGTATAAAACTCAGACCACTGGCATTAGCAACAAACTGTAATCCTCGGTGATTTATCAGAAAATGAAGTCAATGTGCAGAGGATTAAGGCTCTATGTTTGTAGTAAGCTGCTCCTTGTAGTATGCACAGATGGTGTTTCTTTCCACCTTTACTTGCCTACTGTGAGAATTTGAGCAAGTCACTAAACCAAGTAATGCTTCTGTGATCTGAACAACCACCATGAAACTAAAATGACAGGCTGTAAAAAAATGAAAGGCTGCCAGCCCAGCTAGATAGAGTCTTGTAAATAATTCTATATGATTTGTAAATATTAATATAATCCACAGGCTGGTTTTACAAATGTAAAATAGAACCAACTAGTATGGTTAAACTATATACTGAGCTTCAAAAATGTAACCACAGTACACTCTGCTGGAAGAAAAGCTGATAAATTAAAGCATTTTATGACTGTTTGATCTCAGGGCTTGGGGATGGGATGTCTGGATGAAGGAATTTGTTTTATCATCTTAGGACAAGAGTTAATTAATAGATTTTACATGTATAATGTATTTTATTGCTGTGGTTTCCTGGCCAGGTGCAAGGTTAGTAAGAAAACTAAGAAATGTAAATTTATAGTTTTTTTGGTAGCCTGGTAACCAGAGAAGTGTCAGGAATGATATAATCTAAAGTGAGTCAGTAATGATGTATTATCAGTTTAAGAAATCTCAGAGAAAAAGAGAGAGCATTTTGGATTTTGTCTGAACCAGAACACATCCACTCACCAGTACTCTGCTTTTGCCCTGTATGTAT
The DNA here is from genome assembly GCF_019279795.1 of Protopterus annectens. Taxonomy (NCBI): domain Eukaryota; kingdom Metazoa; phylum Chordata; order Ceratodontiformes; family Protopteridae; genus Protopterus; species Protopterus annectens. The sequence continues at coordinate 1,548,540,621 of NC_056735.1, forward strand.
GTAAGTTGTTTAGAACACTGTTTCTCTTAGAAATAGATCGACAATAGTTAAATTTAATCTAGCTGTTTTCTATATTTATGTCAGACTATTTTGCAATATTATTTTAAGCATTTTCCTGTGACATCGGAACTCTTGACTAGCACTGTGTTGAATTGAAGAGATTTGTCTTGTGTTTTTATTATTTATTATTAAATATTTTTAGACCTTTCAACTGTGGCTGTTTTGTGTAGACCTAAATTAAGCTCTAGACTACATTGCATGTATATAGTGATACTGTACAAGCCTCTCCAATAAGCCTTGCTGTTCATCATACTTACTAATTGGATAATAATATTGCATAGTAAAACTGAACACCCTTTGGTAAGGGCCTTTTTAGTAGCTGATATTAGAGGTTCTGGTGGCAGTGGATTACTACCTTATAGTCTGAGCAGAAAGGGCATACCTAGTGAATCTGTGCCAGCCTTCCCAGGAGTGTCTGTGTATTTGTATATAAATCATATCTCAAAGCATATGTGTGTGTTCAGCTACTTGGGCAGGGAAAGGAAGCAATGGTTGGACAGAGGGAGTGCTGGGAAGACTTGGCTTGGATCCCTGGCTAAGGACTCCAGTCTATAGCTGTGTCACTGGGGAGTCTTATTGGGGATCTGGAGAGTAAGGCAAAAACCAGCCCCAGACTAACTGTGATCTCTGTGTGCTCTTAAGGGAAATTGTACTTTACTGTGTATGTGTACTTGTTATCCTTCTCAATGTGCATGCCCCTCACTGGTGCTAGTGGTGAGGATTGAGGGAGGCTCCTTGATTACTGGGCCAGTGCACGGGTGTCACACAGGCATTACTGTAGTTTACCTGCAAATGTTTTAGATGATCAAGTTCTGATTCAAGAAAATGAGATTCTGTTCTTCTCAACTCTGCATCTGCAAAGCAAAGTAAGATTCTGGTCTCCTCAACTCTTCATTGTGAAGTGGGTCTCAGCTCCTTCACTTAAATGGACATGTGTAAAGACACACACACACACACACACACACACACACACACACACACACACACACACACACACACACACACGCACACACACACACACACACACACACACACACACACACACACACACACACACACACACACACACACACACGGTAAACTGAATGGTAAAAATTTGAAAATGCACTGCTAAACTCTTGCACCAAATTATACATTAAAGCTAAAACTGAATATATATCAAGAACAAATAGCAATTCCTGCTTTTAAATGAAACATGCTTATAATATGGAGCTTTGACTAAAATGAATGAAATTTGTTTGCAAAATCACACATTTTTGACTGTGAATCTCCAGAAAGCCTTATTCTCATTGTTCATTTGTTTTAGACAGCAACAGAAGCTTTCTGGACCTAGAACAGCCAAATGACTGTGTACAAAGCAGACGATAATGTGGTTGAGTGTGAGACATTTTTTACTCTCCCCCTCCAGTCAGCACCAGGCTCTAGACAGCTACCTGGTTCACCTTATGCTGGATCTGACCCTGGGTGGGACCTGCAAATACCTGTAAATAAATTAAATAATTCATCCTACAAAAAAGAAAAACAAATGAATACAGTGTTTGCATATATTTTAAAAATGTCCATGTATTGCAAATAATTATGATACGTTCTTTAGAATCACAACCCTGCTTATGTGCTCATTAGGTATCATCAAAGACTTACCTCTTGAGCTTCACTCCAAAGGTGATTTTCTTGACATTCATGTCTAAAACACATAACAATCTGGTTATGATTAGAGACCCTATAATGCTCTTCTATATTATCTTTATATTACACACAGTAACTATACCATTGATGCAGCTCTGGGACCACCTTTGCTTTTTCTTTTTGCTTTTATCACTGTCAACCTAATCTTAATTTGTGATATGACTTAGTGTTGTTTATCCTAACTTGAGAATGTGAAAATATTTAATTTAATTAGAAATTGTTGCTTTAATTAATCACCATACAAATCTGACCTGCTGCTATATTAATTGAATCCTACGTATCTGTGACTGCTAATAGGTACAAATCCAGGTAATGGTCATTGGGTCCACTAAAAATAACTGCTTAATATTTTTGCTCCATTCCTCTATGTAGATTAAAACTTTATGGTTTGAAGTTAAATATGAGTCAAAACCAAAGTGTCCAGGAAAGAACAGCAGGATTGTTGGCCTCTGTGAGTTGGCCTGGTTTAAAATCCATTGGTCTTGAGTAGTATTTTCCTCCAAACTTACACACCCACCAGAAATCTCCAATCTGAAGACAAACAACTAGCAACTCTACACATACCAAACAAAAAAGCTGGTTAGTGCCTATACTCCTACACTCTAGCAAAACTCTGGAATGCCCTACCAAGTAGAATCAGGATAATTTCAAAATTTCCCTTGCTCGTTGTACTCGTAACTTTATTTTCATACTTACACCTCTTTGCTTCACAGATTGTTTTCTTATACTTTAAGGTGACAGGTCTCAGCCCAACACCCTCCGTTCACCCTCACTATGCTCGGGCTCACTCTTCTCCCCTACCCTACCCCCATTCCCACACACCCTTTGGGCAATTTCCTTTATAGCTAACCAGTTCAAACACACCCCTCATACAGTCCACTTATTCTTTTTTCCTATTTCACTCTTACCCACATTTTCCACCTAGACCCTAACATTTTCATGTCTTCATTAACTAACCTCTCTTCATCCTACTTTTATTTTATCTTCACACTTTTACTAGTACACCTTACCCCTCATCATGCTTATTCCATCTGGATATTTTTACTTTTCATCTTTATCCTAGCTTACATCTTACCACACTCTTCTCTATTTACACCCTTGCTCCCCTACATGTTCATATTCATCCTGCTCCCTCACCTACTACTCTTCTCCCATATCTCCCACCTTATTCTCTTTCACTGAACTATCCTTCTCCAAAATTAAACTCCTTCCAAAAAACACTCCATATCAGAAATACAAATTGAAATTATGTTCTGTTCATTTCACTGTATCTGGACTTCTACACCTCTTCAACAACTTTTTACTATCCGGAGATATTCATCCTAACCCAGGTCCTAATGCCATCTTATCCTCTCCCAGCAACTCTACCTTTACACCTCAGTGTACATCTTCCCCTAATTTTAAACAGCTCTCTTTTTATTCCATTAACATGCAAAGCTTAATCAGTAAAATTACTGAATTTCGCTCCTGGATATCTCAGTATTCCCCTAACTTAATTGCGATCTCTGAGACTTGGCTTAAACCACAGAACACAGACAATGAATTTCTTCCCCAGGCTACAACATCTTACAACTTGACAGAACACATAAAAAGGTGGAGGTGTTGCAATCATGTACTCCACTTTATCATCTTATCCTCCACAACTTTTTCTACTACCTCTTTTCACCCAACCAAACTTATCATTGCCAACTGTAAGCTCAATAAACACAAAACCATAACTATAGTTGCCATTTATATTCCACCTGGAGATAACAAACCCTATTAGAACAGAGTCTTTACTGGATTGCTAACACTATTCCTAATGAAACTATAATTATAGGGGATGTAAATAGTAATTGGCTTGTACTTTCCTCTGATCCCTCTTCCACCAGCATTCAACTATTTGGCTTTACTCAGCTTATCTTCTCTCCCACTTTTGTTCACAAACCCACATACTCTGGTTCCACATTTGACTGGATCCTTCTCTCTCAACCTAATCTCTACCAGAACCCTGAATCCCTATCTGATGCTATTAGTGATCACTCACCAATTTGCATCTTTAGATACTCCCCTCATCTCACTAGACCCCAAAAATTCAAATATTGCCATAAATTAGCAAATTTCAACCTTGGTTCATTCAATAATATTCTCTCCATTGTCAACTGGTCCTTTCTCTCTGATCTCTCTCTCTTGATGATGCTGTTGAACAATTCACTTCTATATTTTTAAACACTCTCAACTCTATAGCCCCACTCAGAACTATCAGAGTCAAATCTCATTGTTCACCCTGGCTCAGTAAAGTAGCCCAGTCTCACATCTCAAACAGAGATTCTGCTTGGAAACTCTGGAAAAAAAATAAATCTCTAGTTCACTATCAGAAATACAAGGAACTACGTAACCTGCCCAAAAAGCATATAAGCTTGGACAAAAGAAATTTCTACCATGACCCCCTACACACTCAAACTAGAAATCCCCAAATCTTTTGGCACACAGTTAATCAAATTCTCCACCTTGGAAACCCCTCTACACCTAATTGCTGCCCTAATGACTTACCCCTTGAAATTGCTTCTATATTCAACTCTTGGTTTATCAATTCTCTTTCTAAACTCACGCGTACTTCTAACCCTATCTTCCCTCTCCTCTCAACATTCACCCTCAACACAACTCTCCATTCTCTCTTCATCCCATTCCCACTAGTTACATTAAAAAGCTTTTTCGAAACTTAAACCCTGTGCCCGTTCTGCAGATAATTTACCTTCCCACTTCCTAAAGATTTCAACCAACTCTATTGCATACCCTATATCCATCCTTATCAACTGGTCTATTCGAGAATCTGTAGTCCCAACTTTGTGGAAGAGATTTCACACCATTCCTATTCACAAAGGTGGGAATCCTGCTGAAATGTCTAATTTCTGCCCTATCTCTATTCTTTCCCCACTCTCCAAAATTCTTGAGCACTGTGTTCACAAACAAATCCTATCTCATCTCATGAAAGAAAACCTTATTACCCCCACTCAGCATGTTTTTGCCCCCATCATAGCACCACTACTGCTTTTATCTGCTTTTCTAATTAAATTTCTCTTGCCAGAGACAATAATAAATTAGTATCCAGCCTCTTCTTAGACCTCTCTAAAGCCTTTGATACTCTCATTCTATTCTCCTCTCTAAACATACTCAACTTAATCTCTCCCTCTCAACATTATCCTGGTTTACTAGCTATCTCACTAACAGACATCAATCTGTCAAATGGCTCTCAGCCTTATCTCCCTTTCTCCCTGTAAAACTGGGAGTCCCCCAAGGATCCACCTTAGGACCCCTTTTTTTACCATTTTCACTAACCAAACCCATTTATCCTGTCCACAGTCATCCCTCATATAATATGCAGATGATTCAACTTTTATCACTACTGCTGACAACCCATCAGATCTGCTTGCTACTACTCAAACATCCTTCAACCTCATTTTAAACTTGGCTCACTGACAATCAGCTCATCCTTAACCCAAAAAAGACTAAACTCCTTCTTTTCTTACCCAAGTCACTCTATCATCTAAAATCCTCTTTCACCATCTCTTCCTGAAACAATACTATTAACTCAGCTAAACATCACACACTAAACTACTTGGTGTAATCATTGATGACCAACTCAAATTTAACCTACATGTTCAGAACTGTATTAAGAAGACCCAACAAAAACTTTGCTTACTATATAGAAATCTACGATTTCTCACACCTAATTCTAGAATACTACTTGCCCAGGCTTACCTTCTTCCTAGCCTTCTATACTGCTCACAAGTCTTAACTAACCTAAAGTCTTCTCTTCTAGCCAAACTAGAATCTACTTATAACAAAGTAGCCAGATTTGCAGCAAATAAGACACCTACATCTCATCATTGTCTTGCTCTTCAGTCTCTCAACTGGTTAGAATTTCCAAATCATCTCAGCTTATTATAATTCATACTATCCTCAACAAGCCTTACTTCTGCCTTAGTTATATCCACTCTTTTCTCCCTCTATAACACACCACACCCTCATAGAAGTTCAGACAAATGTATCTTACTGATTCATAAACCTAACATATCTGTAGGGCATAACCTATATTATTATCTTCCTGCTCTATCATGGAATAAACTTCCCTTGGCCCTTCGAAATATCTCCAAATACTAAAGAATGAAAATCATCTCTTAGACATTACCTATTCAACTCCTGGAGATGCCGATGTAACCACCCTACCTAACCATTTCCTCCCCTCCTTCTATGCTTCCATATTCCTCTCTTCCTCCTTTATACATTTATACATACATATATATATATATATATATATATATATATATATATATATATATATATATTTTTTTTTTTTTTTTTTTCTTCTTTATCCCCTGTCCTCACTTTTCCTATCTACTAACAAATTCTCCCCCTTACTCACTCAAGTCACGCTAACTTTTTGTATACTTTACTAACTTAATATTATCTCTACCATTCTCCTCCAGTCTCTGCTACAACTATTCTAAACGTATTTATTCCTTGCCCTTCTTTATTCCCTTTCTCCTTCTTTTCTTCCCTTTTTTCTTCTTTCTCTTGAGTAACTCACTCCTTACATTATTTTATCTCTTCTCTTATTTACATTTTCTTCTCCTTCATCTTTGCTTTCTCTCATTTTAACTGAAACCCCTTTTCTTAGCACTATACTATCATTGTTTATTTTCTTACAATTTCCCATAACACAAATTTACTTTGTATATTCAATCTTTTCACGTCATATTTCTTGCCTGTTTCAATTTTTGTCCTTAAAGCACTTTCTAGTACAAGTTGTTAATGCTTATATTTATTATGCAGTATATGCTCTGCTTATAGATAATCTTCTTGACTTGTTACTCTGTAGCTAGTTGTTTTTGTTTTTATTGTTTAAATTTGTATTATTCTGTATAGGGTACATGCCCAGTCTGACTAACCTGGTTAACAATGTCAAATTTATAAATTTTAGACAACAAACTCACACTAAATAAATACTTGCAAGACACTAATATCTGCCCCTGTTCCATAGCAACCTAGCAACCTGGACCATTCAACCTATCTCCCCCTACCCCCTTTTATCTTGCCACAAACTAGCTGCTAATCTTACTAATGTACTTAGCCATATCATTACTTCCTCACAATCTCTCTTTATTTTCCTAAGATCTACCAACAGTCTACCTAAAATCCCCTGTAGACGCCCTTCTTAAATTGCACAAACTTCTCTATATTTACACTCTGTCTCTATATTTTCACTCTATCAGCCTTCCTACAAAACTGTAACTAGAAAAAACAACTATATCAACCTTTATTCATGCACTCGATTGAACTATGCACTACTGAAAGAATTTTCAGCTGTCAATCTGATAATAGAACTACCCATAATATGTAATCTATACTTCCATTGAAATATAATGACCACTATATTTCATTTTGTGAAATGTTTTTCATTTTTGTTTCATTTTATTTCTTCTTTGTATAATTGTTTTCATCTTTGTAAAATGCTTATTTTATTATGCTTTGTGGAGCTTTTCTCCCTGGTCCTCTGCTGCAAATAGGCTCCTGACAAAGTCGGACTTTCCTGGCCAACAAATCTCAAATAAATAAATAATACATTTTCCCATCACCCAGATTGAGGCCGAGATTCTAAGGTAAGATAACTGGTTTTAATAATTGGTTATGTATCTACTGTTATTATTGGGGATCCAGTATATGTCAGAGTGGAACTTGATGTCTTGCAATCATTCCTGCTTTGGCAGGGAGATTTGTACCTCTCTTACCAAGGCTTTTACATTCTGGCTAAAACATTTGTTGCCCAAATGCTGCCATTTTATGGTAGAGACTGTCTGTTGTATATTCTCACTTAATACATTTTAATTTGGAACATATTAGAGGGGCTCTACTCAATACCAGGAGTCATAAAATGCCCAGACTTTAGTGCCTTTCATATCTTCAGTCCTACTGGCAATTTTAATGGAGTATCTGCATTTCTCAAGGATATCATCACCTCGTGACAGATTCCTTGGGACTCCAAGTTTGAACCACTTGATGTCCAAATCACCATAAACGAGTTTAATTGCCACTTTACAGCCAGTTATTAACACTCTATATGTCCCCTTATGAGCAAGATCACTATCTTCACATCTTAGCCGAAATCCATATTAAACCAAGTAACTTTCTACTGGTGGACTACAAGTATCTATTAATAAAATGACTGACCCCACTGCCAGTGGTCAACATACCTAGTGCTTTCTTGACATTATAAAGGCTAACTCTCTTGTACAAATAGTTACCCATTTTACTAGGGGGTCTGATGTCCTTGATCTTATCATCACATATATGTATAATCTTCCCTGTTAAATCTGACCATAAATCAGTGACCTTTTTCTTTAAAAGTGGTGTTATGTCTCCTGCAATGGTTCTCTCTTTTGGGATTTTCTCAAAAGCAAACTTTATTCAGTTACTTGAAGACCTGAATAAATTCAAACGTAATCCTCCTCCAGCTGATTCCATTGTTAAACTCATTGCTTATGGCTCCAATTCTGCGCCCAGTTAAATAGTTGTATTGATTATTCCTTCCCTATATGCACCAAATATAGTGATAACATTTAAAAACAACCCACTATGGTAGAATACCAATAAAAATAAATGTTTTTTTTTTTTTGTAAAACCCCTGGATGAGACTAAAATCGATCAACAGTCACCATTTCTCTAGCCTGGTAAACAAATCTGAATGACGGAAGGACTGGATTAATGCATGAATAAGTAAGTAAATAAATAAAAATAAAAATTATATTCTTTGGTTGTTTCTGCAAAATTCAAAGTTGAGGAAAAGGGTTCTGTCATCATAAACTTTCATCTTCTTTCAACTGTGCTAAACGGTAATAAATTCAAGGCCAGGAGCTCAGCTTGTGGGGTGGGATGAAGCCAAGGTTTGGTATGCTTAATAATGCTAAATGTTGACAGATTATGGAAATTAGGGGTTCACAGTTACTATTAAAGGGATGGTTGAGAAAAGGAGATAGTACCTGCCATTAGGCAGAAGAGGAAGTAAAGTCAGAAAACAATGCAGAGGTATAATGTAGCATAAATTAGTATTGACTTGATGACTTACAAGTAAGAGGGATCAAAAAATCACTAGGAGAAGGCAACTTACTAAACACTGGGTATGGCCAATTAAGGTCAGCCACTGCTGTGGGACCTTCCTTTTCAAAGACCTTTGTGGCCCAGCTCCTATGGAGCATCAAATGGAACCAGATGGGAAGAAGAATAACGTGGGATAAATTAAGGTTATCCACTTGAAACATAAGAGGAATTAACAATCCCACAAAGTGGGAGTACATAGTGGCCAGCATAAGAAGAACATAACTCATGTATTATTTATATATAGAAAATTAAGTTTAGTATGAGAGACCTTAATAAGTTTCAGAAGAAAGCATATAGATGGTTGTGTGTTTCTTGTACAAAAGAAGGAGGCAAAGACGTGTAGGAGATTTATTTGGGTAAAGTTTTGGATGAGAGGTTTCGCAGACTGTAAAGAATAAGCAGGAGCGATAGGAGATGATATAGCAAATGAAGTCTGAGTGATGTTTATTCTGTTTATGGTTCAAACACAAATGACAAAAGAATATAGGAAGCCTGCATGAGTCATTGTAAGAGAATAAAAATAAAGATGCAAAATATTATTTTGGACAGATTCTTACATAAAATTGGAGCTGGAAATAGACTAATAATACAGAAAGCTAGAATTTAATAAGTGGTATCAGAAGGCTCTTAATGATTTATGCAAGAGGAAGAGTTAGCAGTGGTTTGGAAGATTCTGCATTACACTTTTTGAAAAAGTGTTTGTAAATAGCCAAGCCAGCCAGACAGGGTGCTGGTAGATAGGAGGACTTTGGTATATCCTGAGTAGACTAAAGGTGGAATGTACTTGGGTCAGACACCACTGTGGCGGTGCATAACTGAATGGGAGGGATACTTGTATATTGGTGGTGAAGACTGAAAATAGAAAAGTTGAGTAATGTGGTGAGGATCAGATGGCTCAAGAATATGGTCAAGCTGGTGTAGAGCGAAAACTACAATATGTAGAGAGATAAACATGGGGAAGATTGGATGATATTAGGGCCACATGGACTGGAAGGATAATGAGTTATGGGGCGGCCCTGTGTATGAAGAGATAAGCATGGGGAAGATTGGATGATATTAGGGCCACATGGACTGGAAGGATAATGAGTTATGGGGCCCTGTGTATGAAGAGATAAGCATGGGGAAGATTGGATGATATTAGGGCCACATGGACTGGAAGGATAATGAGTTATGGGGCGGCCCTGTGTATGAAGAGATAAGCATGGGGAAGATTGGATGATATTAGGGCCACATGGACTGGAAGGATAATGAGTTATGGGCCCTGTGTATGAAGAGATAAGCATGAGGAAGATTGGATGATATTAGGGCCACATGGACTGGAAGGATAATGAGTTATGGGGCAGTCCTGTGTATGACTAGAGTAAATAGGCTGAGAGGTTAGTGGAATAATTGGACCTGCAAAGAGGGCAAATAGGCTGGGAGAGTGGTATAGAAAGTTACTGATAAAGGACTTTGAAAAGTGTTAAATAGATGCAGAGTGCATGAGAGATGTTCATAATAGTAACTCAAAGGGGACAAAAATATGAAAGTGATGCTGTGGAAGATTAAGGAACTTTGACAGAAAGATTGAAATAAGAGTATTAGGAATCAAAAAGGGGTAGTACCATTGCTAATAAGGCTACCCTGAAGGGCATTTGGGGCTTTACAAATGCAGACTGGTTTGCAAGGTTGGATGTACGGATAATGCGAGAGTAACCTCGGACAGGGTTTCCCAAGACTACAGGGATGAGAAAAGTAGTACTAGCTATCAAGCACTTGAAAGATGGTGACACTGGAGTCCTTATAGATTTCCAACAGAATATTATTATATATTTGACTTATTATTAATAATTAGCAATATTTTCCCACAGATTATTATTATATATCAGAATTGATATTGATGGGCCTGCGTTAGTCATATTTAATGGCATAATGAGGAGTAAGATGTCAGTGCCAATGACAGAGGTCAGAGTTACTGTATCGGCAGAAGGAAAAGGGACGTGTAGCATCCGGGCAGTTTCAGACTTATTTTATAATGTAACACAGATGATAAAGGATGGAGGAAAAAACTGTGAAAAGTGATAGGTCCCAGACAAAAAGGTATTGTGAAAGGCAGATAATCAAGTAATCACTAGCAGATTATGGCTAGATTGTTTACTGGGCAGAGTAGGAGACAGTGGAGTAGGCAGGGATTGTACTAATCTAAGGATCTGATGCAGTTAATGAGCAGGTTAAAAGTAAGGGAAGGTGAATGGGAGTGTAACATACTCTGCACTCCTCACCAAAATACAGTTAAACTTAAATGGTGAGGTATCAAACAAGGAACATTTGGATAGAGGAAGTAGGCCAGGACACCCACTGACACTTTGCCCCTAATTATGGTAATGAACTAGGCACACAGGAATCGTCATTTTCTCATAATTTTTGTCAAATAAAATGGGAAGGAGAAAAAGTATAAATGTGTTTGTGATGATTTTATGTTAGAAGACATTTTATTTATTTAACATATGTTTACCGGGAAAGACTTGGAACAAGCCAGTTTTCAATGGAGACCCAGGGAGAAACACTCCAAACACGTTCTCTGTAATGAGGGATGAAACTCACATGAATGACATGCAGACTCCACACAGAAGGCACCCCAGCCAAGAATCGAACCAGAGAACCTCTTGCTGTGCGTTGACAATATTAACTGCTGCACCACTGCTCTATCTATTCATTACATTCTATACTTAATGATGGGAATTTTGAGATTACTTCACATGTTTGGTAATGAATATAGATTGAAATATCATGCTGACAAATCCATTTAGATCAAGGAAGGGGAATGGAAAGGAGGTGAACCAAAGAGACAGTCTCTAGTGTGTTTTATACTACAATAGTGGTTTTGGCAAACAGTTCTGTCAACCAATACCAAAAGGCACAGTTGTTTTCATTCCTACATTAGACCCTACAAATGCAAAACATTTCTGAGCCAATTAACTCACTGTAAAGGGAGAATTATTACTATTTTCAGAGTTTCACCACACAGAAAAAGAGACAGGGGGGGGGGTCTGCCCCCCCCACCACACACACACACACACACACACACACACACACACACACACACACACACACACACACACACACACACACACTTCCCTTCTGTGACTGTACTTGCACACTTTGGAAATGAAGAATGCCACACAGACTTTGGAGCAAACCAGTGCAAACTCAACATGCATGGCTAATGACAGACATTTGCTCAGTCTTCAAGACCACATGAAAAGTGCTCACCACCCTAAAGACTGGCCCATCACCAAAGAAAATAGATGATGAGATTGAAATGCAGCATGTTGCTTTTGAGAACTATGCCATCCAATAAAATAGAAAATAGTGCTCAGTCTGAGTGGGCCAAAGTTCTATCCTCAGTGCTTCAAGACCTATATATGGGCATTGCCAGCACTAACTACATGGACCACCAAAAGTTAAAAAAATGGAACTGCTCAACAGGTTTGTATATCCTGAAATACCTATTTTAAAATGTCAGTGCTAAGAGCTCAAATACTATATTTAAACCATTCTTTTAAATTTGGGGTTAGAAACAACAGTGAACAATAAAAGCAAAATGACTGTCAACTAATCAGTTGATAAATTCACACAGGCTCTCACATAGCTATTTGCATAAATGTGATTCCCAGACTGACCTTGAACTATATATAAATTATGCAAATTTAAAGTCTTCTGATAACATACAGGTTCTTCTTTTCCTTCCAACCAAATTCAGATGGTTGTCCCTTTTGAAGCTTCTACACCTATTTCTTTCTTATGACCTCTTTTGAGGCACTGTTTAAAACTGAGAAACCTAAGTCTATAAATAAAAGTGTCCAGTTGCGTGTTAATCCACAGAAAGCTGTCAGACACTGAAATAGTCTTCTTGAGATGAAGATAAAGTGGGCACAGTGCAAAAAGTGTTTAGTTAATAACAGGAATATTGTACCTTATAAAAATGTGACTTCTTATGAAAATGTTGATAATAAAAAAATAAATGCCATGTCTATCAAAAATGTGATTTCTAACCAAAATGCTAATAAAGAAAATGTATCTGTTGAATCTGGTAATAAATAGTGTGGAGATGAAATATGATAAAGTCAGCATATTGTCTGTATGCCACTACTAAGTTAGCCAAATATGCAGTATTAATGGATAGAAAGGAACTGAGATGACTACTAGATGTTGGAATCATGGTCACACTTGTTATGGAACCTTATGCAAACTCTGATAAAATATAAAACAAGTGGAAGGGGGTAGTAATGGGGCTCTGTCATAGTTCATGTTGGTGTGAATGACCTGAGACGTACCTCACTGGACTATACAAAGAGAGATATGGTTGAGCTCCATGAGTATGTGTCCCAGCCAGGTATGTCCCTAACCTTGAGCAACATACTACCTTCACCTAGAATGATGCAACAGTATAAACAAAAAATGATTGATTTCAATAACTGGCTTAGTTTTGGGGGTCATTGAAAGGGGATCCAGTTCCTGTCAGCCTGGGAAGCCATGATCAACAAACCTCTCTGCTTTGCCAGAGACAGTCTGCACCTGGCAACCCTAGGCTTTTGACTGCTGGCCAAGTCTCTTGCCTCCCCCATGCTGCCTTTTTTTAGGCATGGTCTCAAAAGCAACATTACCGACATTAAATTACCCAATCAAAACAAAATAAGGGACACGCTGCTAAATGCTAGGAGTTTAAACCAAAAACTACACTCCCTTGAAGCACTTCTATCACAAGAAGATGTAGATGCAGTCACAGAAACCTGGGTTAAGCCAGAGAGTACGCCAACCCTGCAAGGCTACAATGCCTTCCACACCTTTAGAATGCAGAATGAATGTCTGAAAACCAAAGGAGCCAGTGTTTCAGTCTATATTAGAGATACAGTCACCTCCAGTCTAGTTAGACTGAACAACTCCATGGAGGTTCTTTAGGTCCAGGTTATGGTGGGTAAGACCACCATTCAAGTTTTACCCAGTTATAGATCCCCATCCATTGGTCATTACACCCATGAAGCCTACTTAAGCAAACTAAAGACAATCCACATTTTACTCAACACACTGGTTGTGCGGGATTTCAGTTATCCCACCATCAACTGGGAAAACTCCGCTAGCCCAAACTCGCTAGCACAAAAGTTCCTTGACTTTGTGAATTCAAATGCCCTGGAACAAATTTTCCATACCCCAACTAGAGGAACAAACACTGTAGATCTGGTCCTCACTAACATGTCAAACAGGTGCAATGCTGCAACTGTTGGACCTTCATTAGTTAAAACTGACCACAAATCAGTCACCTTTGAACTGACACTAACACCAGAATGTGCAAAGGGTGAAAGCACACTAAAATACTTCACCAAGGCTAACTATACCTTCCTATGTGAAGGTATAAATGTATTCCAAGCCCCACTGCAAGTTGGAAGTGGTAACTACATCAAAGCTTACACTAAAGCCCTATACAATCACTTGCATAAGTGTATAAACTTAGCTGAACTGAAAAGAAGCAAAGCTAGAGACTCAAGTAAAAACTTGCAGCCATGGTGGACATCCAGCATCAACAAACTCTACAATAGCCCTTTAGCTATGTTAGAAACCTGGGTGGAAACTCCCAGATATGCTCAGAATTAGTCCAAAATGATACAAAAATCACTGAACCCACAGACATTGCAAACATACTGGCAGACAGGTTCAGTGCAAATTTCTCCCCTTCCTCCCCCCCAAAAGGAGAAATATCTATCCCAGCAGAGTGTAGCCTCCCAATCATCTCAAATGCCCAGGTGAGAGCTGCTCTCTAAAGCAAAAACACAGCATCAATGGGACCGGATGGTGTCCCCGGCTGTGTGCTACACGAACTCAATGAGGAACTAAACCCACACATAAGGCTGCTGTTTAATCTTAGCCTTACCACAGGATACGTACCCAAAGAGTGGTGTACGGCAACTGTGGTCCCACTCCACAAAGGCGGTGCTTCTACGGACCCTGGTAATTACCGCCCCATAAGCTTAACAAGCCTGGTCTGCAAAGCTATGGAGAGGATCATAATGGAACTCATAAATAAAGACATAGGGGACCTACAGACATTGGATCCTACCCAATTCGGCTTTGTCAAGGGCAGATCATGCCTCTTGAACTTGGTCGACTTTTTGAAACAGTCACCAAGGCCATTGATGAGGGTAAGGCAGTTCACACAGCCTACATTGACCTTGCAAAAGCTGACACAATACCCCACTCGGGTATCATAGAAAAGCTCACCAGCTTAAATGTAAACCCATATGTCACAAGATGGGTTGCAAACTGGCTCAAGGACAGAACTCACAGGGTTAGAGTTGCTGGTGCCATGTCAGACTCCAAGCCGGTCACAAGCGGTGTCCCACAGGGCTCAGTCCTGGGACCCTCTTGTTCGGCATCTACTTTTCAGAAGTGCAGGCAAACATAGGAGGATTGTGGCTGACAAAATTTGCAGATGACTGCAAACTGGGCGCCATGGTTGAAAATCCATCAGACACAGATATCCTTCAGAGAGGTCTCATAGAAATGGATAACTGGTGCCAGAGCCATGGCCTTAAGCTAAACGCCAAAAAATGTATAGTCATACCCTTTGGTAAAAACAAGGTAACCCCAAGTTACCACATAGGTGGCAATCCATTAAGCACAGAAGAGGTCATCAGGGACCTGGGGACCCAAGTTGACAGTAACCTTTCTTTTGACACTCACATTGCCAAAGTGGTTAGGAGGACCTTCTACATTGCCCACCTGATTATGAAGGGATTCACATCCAGATCAAGGGAGGTCATTGTTCCCCTGTACTCTTCACTTATCAGACCAATGATTGAGTACAATGCCCCATTCAAAATGTATCTTACACGACATCTGCAGCAATTGGAAAGACCCCAAAAGTTCCTCACCAAAAGGATAAAGGGGCTCAAAAATATGCCATATGCTGCCCGACTGAAGAAACTCCAGCTCTATTCAGTCACATACCGTCTGCTCAGAGGTGACCTGTGCCTGACATACAAGGCCATGTCCAACCCGGAATTAATGGACATGCTCCACCTCAAAAAATCCAAATCCACCAGAGCCACAAGAGCAGGAGACTTAAACCTCATCACGGATATAAATAGGACGTGCTGGAGGGACAGATTCATCACCCAGAGACTCCCTATGCTGTGGAACAGAATCCCGGTCCATGTGAGACAGAGCACCTCGCTGGCTCTGTTCAAGAGGAATCTTGACCAGTGGATGGGGGATTGTAGGTTTACCCCGGGGATCATCTCTGTATCACTGCTGGACAGAGGCACGGCAAACTAATGGGTATAGTATTCTTCAACCTAAGGGGTGGTGAAAGCCACACAACTCTGGCTAGGCTTACAAATGCCCCAGGGCAGATAGCCTAGTATGAACCTATGAACCTATGAACCTATGAATAAGCACAAAAAGTCACTGTCTAAGAAAAGAAAGACAAGGCCCTAACAATGGCAAAGCACTGTCCTCAGCCTCAACAGGCAAATAAGACAACCTGTCAAATCCTTCAAGACCTCCTTTGAGAGAAACCTAGCAAGTACTGCCAAGGATAACCCTAAGGCCTTTACAGCTACGTACATAACCTAAAGGGTAGGACTCAAGCATGTGCAGAACTTGTGGCCAGTAATATGACACACACTGACCCCACAGAGATAGTAATCCTGCTAGCGGACAGGGTTGGTGAAAATTTCACTCCCTTATCCCCTCCTAACTTACAACAAACCCTCCCCCAAATATCCCCCACCTGACATTTCTGAAGAACAGGTCCTCAAAGCCTTGTCTAAGCCAAAAACCACAGCCTTTATGAGACCAGATGACATATCAGGCTGTCTTCTAAACAGGCTAAAACATGAACTAGGATCAGCACTAAGTATCCTTTTCAATCATAGCCTAACCACAGGCTTTGCTCCTATGGAATGGAGAACAGCTACAGTTATTCCCCTCTACAAAGGTGGCCTAGCAACATTCCCAGTGAAATACCGACCCATAAGCCTGACCAGCCTCATCTGCAAGGTCATGGAACATATCATTACGGGCATCATAAATAAAGACATAGGTGACCTCTAAACCCTGGATCTTGTCCAATTCAGCTTTGTGAAGGGCAGATTCTGCCTGTTAAATCTGGTGGATTTCTTTAAAAGTATGACCAAGGCCATTGATGAGGGCAAATCTGTGCACACTGCATACCTCGACTTGGCAAAGGCTTTCAACACAATCCCACATTCAGGCATTACTGATAAACTTACCAAACTGAATGTAAACCCCTTCATTTAAGATGGGTTGCCAACTGGCTCACAAACCATACACACACTATTAAAGTGGGTGACTCGACATCAACCAGCAGACCTGTTAACAGCGGGGTGCCGCAGGTGTCAGTGCTGGAGCCCCTACTGTTTGGTATATACTTCTCAAAAGTTCAGGTCAAAACTAAGGAGTTCTTGCTGACCAAGTTTGCAGATGACTGCAAACTAAGTGCAATCATTGAATCCACAAATGATGTCAGTATACTCCAGGAGGGTCTCACACAATCCAACAACTGGTATATTAGTCACAGTCTCAAACTGAATGCAAAGAAATGCATCATCATTCCCTTCATCACAGACAATGTCCTTTCACAATACCAGATCAAAAACAATACCCCAAGTCCCCATGAAGTGGTAAGGGACCTGGAATCACAGGTTGACTGTGACCATATCTTCGACCACCACATATCAACTATAGCAAGGAATGTTTTCCATATAGCACACATGATTAGTGAAGTCATTGCCTCAAGAGCAAAAGAAGTTATACCCCACCTGCAGCAATTAGAAAGACCTCAAAGGTTTCTAACAAAGAAGATCAAGTGTCTTCAGCACGTGCCTTACACAGACCAATTAAAAGTCCCTGTCACTATACTCTGTATCATATAGACTTCTCAGGAGAGACTTATGCCTGGCCCACAGAGCAATCCAAGACCCAAACCGAACGAACTTGCTGCATATCAGTAAATTAATTGGGCCTAGCCCTAACTGTTCCAAGGACTTAAATATGGCCAGTGACTTAAAAAGGACTTGATGGAGGAACATAGTTTTCTCCCAGTGACTGCCACATCTTTGGAACAGGCTACCATATGAAACAGAGCACCTCTATGACATTGTTCAAGAGGAACATGGACGAGTGGATTGGGCACTGCAAATTCATACCGGGGATATAACCCACAACCCTCCTGGACATGGGCAGTAATCACTAAATGCAATCATGTGTATTGACTAGCACTTAAATGGCATTACATTGGGTTGAAACAGCTAGACTTAAATTAACCTCTGGGTCAATAGCCTAGTAATCTCCTATGATTCTATAATCCTATGTGTTTATCAATATGATTAAGTGTATCCTATAACTCATGCAAAAATTCAAACCCTGTAGGGGAAAGTATTACAATGTCTAACTTTGGCGCCTAATTTAACACATGTCACTCTCAATCAAGACTTACCTCAGTTCAGGGAGCTGTGGAAATTAATGGAAGTGAACTCCAGCAGAATTCATTGCAGCCTAAATATGTCTGTAGCAACAGGAGGGAAGAAGCAGCAGCAAGATGCACAGTTAAAAATACACTGTCCTGAATATGCCTATAGCAAACATAAAGGAAGGAAACAACCACTGTCCTGAATATACCTATAGCAAACATAAAGGAAGGTAACAACCACTGTCCTGAATATACCTATAGCAAACATAAAGGAAGGTAACAACCACTGTCCTGAATATACCTATAGCAAACATAAAGGAAGGAAACAACCACTGTCCTGAATATACCTATAGCAAACATAAAGGAAGGAAACAACCACTGTCCTGAATATACCTATAGCAAACATAAAGGAAGGAAACAACCACTGTCCTGAATATACCTATAGCAAACATAAAGGAAGGAAACAACCACTGTCCTGAATATACCTATAGCAAACATAAAGGAAGGAAACAACCACTGTCCTGAATATACCTATAGCAAACATAAAGGAAGGAAACAACCACTGTCCTGAATATACCTATAGCAAACATAAAGGAAGGTAACAACCACTGTCCTGAATATGCCTATAGCAAACATAAAGGAAGGAAACAACCACTGTCCTGAATATACCTATAGCAAACATAAAGGAAGGAAACAACCACTGTCCTGAATATACCTATAGCAAACATAAAGGAAGGAAACAACCACTGTCCTGAATATACCTATAGCAAACATAAAGGAAGGAAACAACCACTGTCCTGAATATACCTATAGCAAACATAAAGGAAGGAAACAACCACTGTCCTGAATATACCTATAGCAAACATAAAGGAAGGAAACAACCACTGTCCTGAATATACCTATAGCAAACATAAAGGAAGGAAACAACCACTGTCCTGAATATACCTATAGCAAACATAAAGGAAGGTAACAACCACTGTCCTGAATATACCTATAGCAAACATAAAGGAAGGAAACAACCACTGTCCTGAATATACCTATAGCAAACATAAAGGAAGGAAACAACCACTGTCCTGAATATACCTATAGCAAACATAAAGGAAGGAAACAACCACTGTCCTGAATATACCTATAGCAAACATAAAGGAAGGAAACAACCACTGTCCTGAATATACCTATAGCAAACATAAAGGAAGGAAACAACCACTGTCCTGAATATACCTATAGCAAACATAAAGGAAGGAAACAACCACTGTCCTGAATATACCTATAGCAAACATAAAGGAAGGAAACAACCACTGTCCTGAATATACCTATAGCAAACATAAAGGAAGGAAACAACCACTGTCCTGAATATACCTATAGCAAACATAAAGGAAGGAAACAACCACTGTCCTGAATATACCTATAGCAAACATAAAGGAAGGAAACAACCACTGTCCTGAATATACCTATAGCAAACATAAAGGAAGGAAACAACCACTGTCCTGAATATACCTATAGCAAACATAAAGGAAGGAAACAACCACTGTCCTGAATATACCTATAGCAAACATAAAGGAAGGAAACAACCACTGTCCTGAATATACCTATAGCAAACATAAAGGAAGGAAACAACCACTGTCCTGAATATACCTATAGCAAACATAAAGGAAGGAAACAACCACTGTCCTGAATATACCTATAGCAAACATAAAGGAAGGAAACAACCACTGTCCTGAATATACCTATAGCAAACATAAAGGAAGGAAACAACCACTGTCCTGAATATACCTATAGCAAACATAAAGGAAGGAAACAACCACTGTCCTGAATATACCTATAGCAAACATAAAGGAAGGAAACAACCACTGTCCTGAATATACCTATAGCAAACATAAAGGAAGGAAACAACCACTGTCCTGAATATACCTATAGCAAACATAAAGGAAGGAAACAACCACTGTCCTGAATATACCTATAGCAAACATAAAGGAAGGAAACAACCACTGTCCTGAATATACCTACAGCAAACATAAAGGAAGGTAACAACCACTGTCCTGAATATACCTATAGCAAACATAAAGGAAGGTAACAACCACTGTCCTGAATATACCTATAGCAAACATAAAGGAAGGAAACAACCACTGTCCTGAATATACCTATAGCAAACATAAAGGAAGGAAACAACCACTGTCCTGAATATATCTATAGCAAAAATATAGGAAGGAAACAACCACTGTCCTAAATATACCTATAGCAAACATAAAGGAAGGTAACAACCACTGTCCTGAATATACCTATAGCAAACATAAAGGAAGGAAACAACCACTGTCCTGAATATACCTATAGCAAACATAAAGGAAGGAAACAACCACTGTCCTGAATATACCTATAGCAAACATAAAGGAAGGTAACAACCACTGTCCTGAATATACCTATAGCAAACATAAAGGAAGGAAACAACCACTGTCCTGAATATACCTATAGCAAACATAAAGGAAGGAAACAACCACTGTCCTGAATATACCTATAGCAAACATAAAGGAAGGAAACAACCACTGTCCTGAATATACCTATAGCAAACATAAAGGAAGGTAACAACCACTGTCCTGAATATACCTATAGCAAACATAAAGGAAGGAAACAACCACTGTCCTGAATATACCTATAGCAAACATAAAGGAAGGAAACAACCACTGTCCTGAATATACCTATAGCAAACATAAAGGAAGGTAACAACCACTGTCCTGAATATACCTATAGCAAACATAAAGGAAGGTAACAACCACTGTCCTGAATATACCTATAGCAAACATAAAGGAAAGAACAACCACTGTCCTGAATATACCTATAGCAAACATAAAGGAAGGAAACAACCACTGTCCTGAATATACCTATAGCAAACATAAAGGAAGGAAACAACCACTGTCCTGAATATACCTATAGCAAACATAAAGGAAGGAAACAACCACTGTCCTGAATATACCTATAGCAAACATAAAGGAAGGTAACAACCACTGTCCTGAATATACCTATAGCAAACATAAAGGAAGGAAACAACCACTGTCCTGAATATACCTATAGCAAACATAAAGGAAGGAAACAACCACTGTCCTGAATATACCTATAGCAAACATAAAGGAAGGAAACAACCACTGTCCTGAATATACCTATAGCAAACATAAAGGAAGGTAACAACCACTGTCCTGAATATACCTATAGCAAACATAAAGGAAGGAAACAACCACTGTCCTGAATATACCTATAGCAAACATAAAGGAAGGAAACAACCACTGTCCTGAATATACCTATAGCAAACATAAAGGAAGGAAACAACCACTGTCCTGAATATACCTATAGCAAACATAAAGGAAGGTAACAACCACTGTCCTGAATATACCTATAGCAAACATAAAGGAAGGAAACAACCACTGTCCTGAATATACCTATAGCAAACATAAAGGAAGGAAACAACCACTGTCCTGAATATACCTATAGCAAACATAAAGGAAGGAAACAACCACTGTCCTGAATATACCTATAGCAAACATAAAGGAAGGTAACAACCACTGTCCTGAATATACCTATAGCAAACATAAAGGAAGGAAACAACCACTGTCCTGAATATACCTATAGCAAACATAAAGGAAGGAAACAACCACTGTCCTGAATATACCTATAGCAAACATAAAGGAAGGAAACAACCACTGTCCTGAATATACCTATAGCAAACATAAAGGAAGGAAACAACCACTGTCCTGAATATACCTATAGCAAACATAAAGGAAGGAAACAACCACTGTCCTGAATATACCTATAGCAAACATAAAGGAAGGAAACAACCACTGTCCTGAATATACCTATAGCAAACATAAAGGAAGGAAACAACCACTGTCCTGAATATACCTATAGCAAACATAAAGGAAGGAAACAACCACTGTCCTGAATATACCTATAGCAAACATAAAGGAAGGAAACAACCACTGTCCTGAATATACCTATAGCAAACATAAAGGAAGGAAACAACCACTGTCCTGAATATACCTATAGCAAACATAAAGGAAGGAAACAACCACTGTCCTGAATATACCTATAGCAAACATAAAGGAAGGAAACAACCACTGTCCTGAATATACCTATAGCAAACATAAAGGAAGGAAACAACCACTGTCCTGAATATACCTATAGCAAACATAAAGGAAGGAAACAACCACTGTCCTGAATATACCTATAGCAAACATAAAGGAAGGTAACAACCACTGTCCTGAATATACCTATAGCAAACATAAAGGAAGGAAACAACCACTGTCCTGAATATACCTATAGCAAACATAAAGGAAGGAAACAACCACTGTCCTGAATATACCTATAGCAAACATAAAGGAAGGAAACAACCACTGTCCTGAATATACCTATAGCAAACATAAAGGAAGGAAACAACCACTGTCCTGAATATACCTATAGCAAACATAAAGGAAGGAAACAACCACTGTCCTGAATATACCTATAGCAAACATAAAGGAAGGAAACAACCACTGTCCTGAATATACCTATAGCAAACATAAAGGAAGGAAACAACCACTGTCCTGAATATACCTATAGCAAACATAAAGGAAGGAAACAACCACTGTCCTGAATATACCTATAGCAAACATAAAGGAAGGAAACAACCACTGTCCTGAATATACCTATAGCAAACATAAAGGAAGGAAACAACCACTGTCCTGAATATACCTATAGCAAACATAAAGGAAGGAAACAACCACTGTCCTGAATATACCTATAGCAAACATAAAGGAAGGTAACAACCACTGTCCTGAATATACCTATAGCAAACATAAAGGAAGGTAACAACCACTGTCCTGAATATACCTATAGCAAACATAAAGGAAGGAAACAACCACTGTCCTGAATATACCTATAGCAAACATAAAGGAAGGAAACAACCACTGTCCTGAATATACCTATAGCAAACATAAAGGAAGGAAACAACCACTGTCCTGAATATACCTATAGCAAACATAAAGGAAGGAAACAACCACTGTCCTGAATATACCTATAGCAAACATAAAGGAAGGTAACAACCACTGTCCTGAATATACCTATAGCAAACATAAAGGAAGGTAACAACCACTGTCCTGAATATGCCTATAGCAAACATAAAGGAAGGAAACAACCACTGTCCTGAATATACCTATAGCAAACATAAAGGAAGGAAACAACCACTGTCCTGAATATACCTATAGCAAACATAAAGGAAGGTAACAACCACTGTCCTGAATATACCTATAGCAAACATAAAGGAAGGAAACAACCACTGTCCTGAATATACCTATAGCAAACATAAAGGAAGGAAACAACCACTGTCCTGAATATACCTATAGCAAACATAAAGGAAGGAAACAACCACTGTCCTGAATATACCTATAGCAAACATAAAGGAAGGAAACAACCACTGTCCTGAATATACCTATAGCAAACATAAAGGAAGGAAACAACCACTGTCCTGAATATACCTATAGCAAACATAAAGGAAGGAAACAACCACTGTCCTGAATATACCTATAGCAAACATAAAGGAAGGAAACAACCACTGTCCTGAATATACCTATAGCAAACATAAAGGAAGGAAACAACCACTGTCCTGAATATACCTATAGCAAACATAAAGGAAGGAAACAACCACTGTCCTGAATATACCTATAGCAAACATAAAGGAAGGAAACAACCACTGTCCTGAATATACCTATAGCAAACATAAAGGAAGGAAACAACCACTGTCCTGAATATACCTATAGCAAACATAAAGGAAGGAAACAACCACTGTCCTGAATATACCTATAGCAAACATAAAGGAAGGTAACAACCACTGTCCTGAATATACCTATAGCAAACATAACGTAAGGAAACAACCACTGGTCCTGAATATACCTATAGCAAACATAAAGGAAGGAGCAACCACTGTCCTGAATATACCTATAGCAAACATAAAGGAAGGTAACAACCACTGTCCTGAATATACCTATAGCAAACATAAAGGAAGGTAACAACCACTGTCCTGAATATACCTATAGCAAACATAAAGGAAGGAAACAACCACTGTCCTGAATATACCTATAGCAAACATAAAGGAAGGAAACAACCACTGTCCTGAATATACCTATAGCAAACATAAAGGAAGGAAACAACCACTGTCCTGAATATACCTATAGCAAACATAAAGGAAGGTAACAACCACTGTCCTGAATATACCTATAGCAAACATAAAGGAAGGTAACAACCACTGTCCTGAATATACCTATAGCAAACATAAAGGAAGGAAACAACCACTGTCCTGAATATACCTATAGCAAACATAAAGGAAGGAAACAACCACTGTCCTGAATATACCTATAGCAAACATAAAGGAAGGAAACAACCACTGTCCTGAATATACCTATAGCAAACATAAAGGAAGGAAACAACCACTGTCCTGAATATACCTATAGCAAACATAAAGGAAGGAAACAACCACTGTCCTGAATATACCTATAGCAAACATAAAGGAAGGAAACAACCACTGTCCTGAATATACCTATAGCAAACATAAAGGAAGGTAACAACCACTGTCCTGAATATACCTATAGCAAACATAAAGGAAGGAAACAACCACTGTCCTGAATATACCTATAGCAAACATAAAGGAAGGAAACAACCACTGTCCTGAATATACCTATAGCAAACATAAAGGAAGGTAACAACCACTGTCCTGAATATACCTATAGCAAACATAAAGGAAGGTAACAACCACTGTCCTGAATATACCTATAGCAAACATAAAGGAAGGTAACAACCACTGTCCTGAATATACCTATAGCAAACATAAAGGAAGGAGCAACCACTGTCCTGAATATACCTATAGCAAACATAAAGGAAGGAAACAACCACTGTCCTGAATATACCTATAGCAAACATAAAGGAAGGTAACAACCACTGTCCTGAATATACCTATAGCAAACATAAAGGAAGGAAACAACCACTGTCCTGAATATACCTATAGCAAACATAAAGGAAGGAAACAACCACTGTCCTGAATATACCTATAGCAAACATAAAGGAAGGTAACAACCACTGTCCTGAATATACCTATAGCAAACATAAAGGAAGGAAACAACCACTGTCCTGAATATACCTATAGCAAACATAAAGGAAGGAAACAACCACTGTCCTGAATATACCTATAGCAAACATAAAGGAAGGAAACAACCACTGTCCTGAATATACCTATAGCAAACATAAAGGAAGGAAACAACCACTGTCCTGAATATACCTATAGCAAACATAAAGGAAGGAAACAACCACTGTCCTGAATATACCTATAGCAAACATAAAGGAAGGAACAACCACTGTCCTGAATATACCTATAGCAAACATAAAGGAAGGAAACAACCACTGTCCTGAATATACCTATAGCAAACATAAAGGAAGGTAACAACCACTGTCCTGAATATACCTATAGCAAACATAAAGGAAGGAGCAACCACTGTCCTGAATATACCTATAGCAAACATAAAGGAAGGTAACAACCACTGTCCTGAATATACCTATAGCAAACATAAAGGAAGGAAACAACCACTGTCCTGAATATACCTATAGCAAACATAAAGGAAGGAAACAACCACTGTCCTGAATATACCTATAGCAAACATAAAGGAAGGAGCAACCACTGTCCTGAATATACCTATAGCAAACATAAAGGAAGGAAACAACCACTGTCCTGAATATACCTATAGCAAACATAAAGGAAGGAAACAACCACTGTCCTGAATATACCTATAGCAAACATAAAGGAAGGAAACAACCACTGTCCTGAATATACCTATAGCAAACATAAAGGAAGGAAACAACCACTGTCCTGAATATACCTATAGCAAACATAAAGGAAGGAGCAACCACTGTCCTGAATATACCTATAGCAAACATAAAGGAAGGAAACAACCACTGTCCTGAATATACCTATAGCAAACATAAAGGAAGGTAACAACCACTGTCCTGAATATACCTATAGCAAACATAAAGGAAGGAGCAACCACTGTCCTGAATATACCTATAGCAAACATAAAGGAAGGAAACAACCACTGTCCTGAATATACCTATAGCAAACATAAAGGAAGGAAACAACCACTGTCCTGAATATACCTATAGCAAACATAAAGGAAGGAAACAACCACTGTCCTGAATATACCTATAGCAAACATAAAGGAAGGAAACAACCACTGTCCTGAATATACCTATAGCAAACATAAAGGAAGGAAACAACCACTGTCCTGAATATACCTATAGCAAACATAAAGGAAGGTAACAACCACTGTCCTGAATATACCTATAGCAAACATAAAGGAAGGAAACAACCACTGTCCTGAATATACCTATAGCAAACATAAAGGAAGGAAACAACCACTGTCCTGAATATACCTATAGCAAACATAAAGGAAGGAAACAACCAC
This sequence comes from Protopterus annectens, assembly GCF_019279795.1. NCBI lineage: Eukaryota > Metazoa > Chordata > Ceratodontiformes > Protopteridae > Protopterus > Protopterus annectens. Next base: position 1,548,567,441 of record NC_056735.1, read on the forward strand.
TGTCCTGAATATACCTATAGCAAACATAAAGGAAGGAAACAACCACTGTCCTGAATATACCTATAGCAAACATAAAGGAAGGAAACAACCACTGTCCTGAATATACCTATAGCAAACATAAAGGAAGGAAACAACCACTGTCCTGAATATACCTATAGCAAACATAAAGGAAGGAAACAACCACTGTCCTGAATATACCTATAGCAAACATAAAGGAAGGTAACAACCACTGTCCTGAATATACCTATAGCAAACATAAAGGAAGGAAACAACCACTGTCCTGAATATACCTATAGCAAACATAAAGGAAGGTAACAACCACTGTCCTGAATATACCTATAGCAAACATAAAGGAAGGAAACAACCACTGTCCTGAATATACCTATAGCAAACATAAAGGAAGGTAACAACCACTGTCCTGAATATACCTATAGCAAACATAAAGGAAGGTAACAACCACTGTCCTGAATATACCTATAGCAAACATAAAGGAAGGAAACAACCACTGTCCTGAATATACCTATAGCAAACATAAAGGAAGGTAACAACCACTGTCCTGAATATACCTATAGCAAACATAAAGGAAGGTAACAACCACTGTCCTGAATATACCTATAGCAAACATAAAGGAAGGTAACAACCACTGTCCTGAATATACCTATAGCAAACATAAAGGAAGGAAACAACCACTGTCCTGAATATACCTATAGCAAACATAAAGGAAGGAAACAACCACTGTCCTGAATATACCTATAGCAAACATAAAGGAAGGTAACAACCACTGTCCTGAATATACCTATAGCAAACATAAAGGAAGGAAACAACCACTGTCCTGAATATACCTATAGCAAACATAAAGGAAGGTAACAACCACTGTCCTGAATATACCTATAGCAAACATATAGGAAGGTAACAACCACTGACCTGAATATTCCTATAGCAAAAATATAGGAAGGTAACAACCAATGTCCTGAATATACATATAGCAAACATAAATGAAGTTAACAACCACTGTCCTGAATATACCTATAGCAAACATAAAGGAAGGTAACAACCACTGTCCTGAATATACCTATAGCAAACATAAAGGAAGGTAACAACCACTGTCCTGAATATACCTATAGCAAACATAAAGGAAGGTAACAACCACTGTCCTGAATATACCTATAGCAAACATAAAGGAAGGAAACAACCACTGTCCTGAATATACCTATAGCAAACATAAAGGAAGGTAACAACCACTGTCCTGAATATACCTATAGCAAACATAAAGGAAGGTAACAACCACTGTCCTGAATATACCTATAGCAAACATAAAGGAAGGTAACAACCACTGTCCTGAATATACCTATAGCAAACATAAAGGAAGGAAACAACCACTGTCCTGAATATACCTATAGCAAACATAAAGGAAGGAAACAACCACTGTCCTGAATATACCTATAGCAAACATAAAGGAAGGTAACAACCACTGTCCTGAATATACCTATAGCAAACATAAAGGAAGGTAACAACCACTGTCCTGAATATACCTATAGCAAACATAAAGGAAGGTAACAACCACTGTCCTGAATATACCTATAGCAAACATAAAGGAAGGTAACAACCACTGTCCTGAATATACCTATAGCAAACATAAAGGAAGGTAACAACCACTGTCCTGAATATACCTATAGCAAACATAAAGGAAGGTAACAACCACTGTCCTGAATATACCTATAGCAAACATAAAGGAAGGTAACAACCACTGTCCTGAATATACCTATAGCAAACATAAAGGAAGGTAACAACCACTGTCCTGAATATACCTATAGCAAACATAAAGGAAGGAAACAACCACTGTCCTGAATATACCTATAGCAAACATAAAGGAAGGAAACAACCACTGTCCTGAATATACCTATAGCAAACATAAAGGAAGGAAACAACCACTGTCCTGAATATACCTATAGCAAACATAAAGGAAGGAAACAACCACTGTCCTGAATATACCTATAGCAAACATAAAGGAAGGAAACAACCACTGTCCTGAATATACCTATAGCAAACATAAAGGAAGGTAACAACCACTGTCCTGAATATACCTATAGCAAACATAAAGGAAGGAAACAACCACTGTCCTGAATATACCTATAGCAAACATAAAGGAAGGTAACAACCACTGTCCTGAATATACCTATAGCAAACATAAAGGAAGGAAACAACCACTGTCCTGAATATACCTATAGCAAACATAAAGGAAGGAAACAACCACTGTCCTGAATATACCTATAGCAAACATAAAGGAAGGAAACAACCACTGTCCTGAATATACCTATAGCAAACATAAAGGAAGGTAACAACCACTGTCCTGAATATACCTATAGCAAACATAAAGGAAGGAAACAACCACTGTCCTGAATATACCTATAGCAAACATAAAGGAAGGAAACAACCACTGTCCTGAATATACCTATAGCAAACATAAAGGAAGGAAACAACCACTGTCCTGAATATACCTATAGCAAACATAAAGGAAGGAAACAACCACTGTCCTGAATATACCTATAGCAAACATAAAGGAAGGAAACAACCACTGTCCTGAATATACCTATAGCAAACATAAAGGAAGGAAACAACCACTGTCCTGAATATACCTATAGCAAACATAAAGGAAGGAACAACCACTGTCCTGAATATACCTATAGCAAACATAAAGGAAGGAAACAACCACTGTCCTGAATATACCTATAGCAAACATAAAGGAAGGAAACAACCACTGTCCTGAATATACCTATAGCAAACATAAAGGAAGGAAACAACCACTGTCCTGAATATACCTATAGCAAACATAAAGGAAGGTAACAACCACTGTCCTGAATATACCTATAGCAAACATAAAGGAAGGAAACAACCACTGTCCTGAATATACCTATAGCAAACATAAAGGAAGGAAACAACCACTGTCCTGAATATACCTATAGCAAACATAAAGGAAGGTAACAACCACTGTCCTGAATATACCTATAGCAAACATAAAGGAAGGTAACAACCACTGTCCTGAATATACCTATAGCAAACATAAAGGAAGGTAACAACCACTGTCCTGAATATACCTATAGCAAACATAAAGGAAGGAAACAACCACTGTCCTGAATATACCTATAGCAAACATAAAGGAAGGAAACAACCACTGTCCTGAATATACCTATAGCAAACATAAAGGAAGGAAACAACCACTGTCCTGAATATACCTATAGCAAACATAAAGGAAGGAAACAACCACTGTCCTGAATATACCTATAGCAAACATAAAGGAAGGAAACAACCACTGTCCTGAATATACCTATAGCAAATATAAATGAAAGGAAACAACCACTGTCCTGAATATACCTATAGCAAACATAAAGGAAGGTAACAACCACTGTCCTGAATATACCTATAGCAAACATAAAGGAAGGAAACAACCACTGTCCTGAATATACCTATAGCAAACATAAAGGAAGGAAACAACCACTGTCCTGAATATACCTATAGCAAACATAAAGGAAGGTAACAACCACTGTCCTGAATATACCTATAGCAAACATAAAGGAAGGAAACAACCACTGTCCTGAATATACCTATAGCAAACATAAAGGAAGGAAACAACCACTGTCCTGAATATACCTATAGCAAACATAAAGGAAGGTAACAACCACTGTCCTGAATATACCTATAGCAAACATAAAGGAAGGTAACAACCACTGTCCTGAATATACCTATAGCAAACATAAAGGAAGGTAACAACCACTGTCCTGAATATACCTATAGCAAACATAAAGGAAGGTAACAACCACTGTCCTGAATATACCTATAGCAAACATAAAGGAAGGTAACAACCACTGTCCTGAATATACCTATAGCAAACATAAAGGAAGGAAACAACCACTGTCCTGAATATACCTATAGCAAACATAAAGGAAGGTAACAACCACTGTCCTGAATATACCTATAGCAAACATAAAGGAAGGTAACAACCACTGTCCTGAATATACCTATAGCAAACATAAAGGAAGGAAACAACCACTGTCCTGAATATACCTATAGCAAACATAAAGGAAGGAAACAACCACTGTCCTGAATATACCTATAGCAAACATAAAGGAAGGTAACAACCACTGTCCTGAATATACCTATAGCAAACATAAAGGAAGGTAACAACCACTGTCCTGAATATACCTATAGCAAACATAAAGGAAGGAAACAACCACTGTCCTGAATATACCTATAGCAAACATAAAGGAAGGTAACAACCACTGTCCTGAATATACCTATAGCAAACATAAAGGAAGGTAACAACCACTGTCCTGAATATACCTATAGCAAACATAAAGGAAGGTAACAACCACTGTCCTGAATATACCTATAGCAAACATAAAGGAAGGAAACAACCACTGTCCTGAATATACCTATAGCAAACATAAAGGAAGGTAACAACCACTGTCCTGAATATACCTATAGCAAACATAAAGGAAGGAAACAACCACTGTCCTGAATATACCTATAGCAAACATAAAGGAAGGAAACAACCACTGTCCTGAATATACCTATAGCAAACATAAAGGAAAGTAACAACCACTGTCCTGAATATATCTATAGCAAATATAAATGAAGTTAACAACCACTGTCCTGAATATACCTATAGCAAATATAAATGAAAGTAACAACCACTGTCCTGAATATACCTATAGCAAACATAAAGGAAGGTAACAACCACTGTCCTGAATACACCTATAGCAAACATAAAGGAAGGTAACAACCACTGTCCTGAATATACCTATAGCAAATATAAAGGAAAGTAACAACCACTGTCCTGAATATACCTATAGCAAACATAAAGGAAGGTAATGACCACTGTCCTGAATATACCTATAGCAAACATAAAGGAAGGTAACAACCACTGTCCTGAATATACCTATAGCAAACATAAAGGAAGGTAACAACCACTGTCCTGAATATACCTATAGCAAACATAAAGGAAGGTAACAACCACTGTTCTGAATATACCTATAGCAAACATAAAGGAAGGTAACAACCACTGTCCTGAATACACCTATAGCAAACATAAAGGAAGGTAATGACCACTGTCCTGAATATACCTATAGCAAATATAAAAGAAGGTAGCAACCACTGTCCTGAATATACCTATAGCAAACATAAATGAAGGTAACAACCACTGTCCTGGATATACCTATAGCAAATATAAAGGAAGGTAACAACCACTGTCCTGAATATACCTATAGCAAACCTAAAGGAAGGTAACAAACACTGTCCTGAATATACCTATAGCAAACCTAAAGGAAGGTAACAAACACTGTCCTGAATATACCTATAGCAAACAAAAAGGAAGGTAACAACCACTGTTCTGAATACACCTATAGCAAACATAAAGGAAGGTAACAACCACTGTCCTGATTATACCTATAGCAAACATAAAGGAAGGTAATGACCACTGTCCTGAATATACCTATAGCAGATAAAAAAGAAGGTAGAACTACATTTATATCCAGATATCCAGAATAATGCACCAGCTTTGCCATTTTTTTCTAAATAAGACAGTTAAATACTTCAATGCACCACTTTAAAATTGACAGGTGGTTATACAAGCAAAGGGATATCGACACCACTTTATGGAGTTGGGCTTTGTCTCTACAGCACTTTCATTCTATAATGTGATACAGTCCAGGCAATTGATATTCAATATAGATGGGTTAACCTAGTCTCATAACCCATTCCATTCAGTGTAAAGTAAAATGACTATGTTGGAAGTTTGGGAGGGGTTGTGGCATATAGATATTTCAGAGATCAGAAAAACTTTTCTGATGTGCTGTAAATTATATTTGTTGTGGTAAATAACTGCTACAAATGTAATATAGTAGTAAAATAATGTAGCAACACAGTTAATGTGTAACACCTGAAAAGTTATAATTAAAAAAACGGACTCTAAGCACATTGCACTACAGATTTTGCCTTGCATAGAGAGCGATTTTAACGACAACAGTGAGCACTCCTCAGGAACCTATTTCAGAAGCAGCTGCTTGGTACCAAAAACTTATTTGTGGATGTAGTTTAGCAATTTCAGGAGCTTAACTGTGAATTCTCAAGGAGTATGACTGACCTGGGTATGGATGTACTGACAGTCGTAAGGCAGCTTGTCTTAAGATAGAGTAGCAAGGTTGTAGACAGCCAGAAACTGATTCACTTCTTCGAGAGACCATAAGCTGAACTCCAACTAATTAGAAATTCTACAGAACAAAAAATATATTGACTTAAAGTTGGAAATGAATTCCACAATGTATCTTCACTAAAAATAAATTTCACTTAAACCAAAGAGACTATTTCCACATGTATGAGTAAATGTGTTTGTGTGTCTGCATATATGTATGTGTGTGTGTGTGTCTGTACATAAAAACAATTTTAGCTAGATAGAGGATCTTATATACAGATAACAGTAAAGCCAGGAAACATATGATATGCTAATAAGGTGACCTAAATAGTAAATACCTGAATCCAAATACCTAAATACCTGATCCAGTCTGAAACCAGAATCTTATTTCCTTTAGTGGAAACATTACAGGGGAAGTGAAAGCATCTTAATCAAGTCATTCATAGGATGAGTTAAAGGGAACAGCAGCTACTAAATCAATATAAAAACTGAAAAGCAGTTTGTTTATAAAAATGTGGAGAAAATGGTTATGGTTTCTTACCTACAAGGGGAACACTTTTTAGGATGAGACTGCTTTGTTTTTCTGTCGATATCTTTTTGTTGAACTCAGATTTCAGGATATTTTGGAGCATGTGTGAATTTTAATGAAGAGTTTCTCCTTTCTGCACTACTACGCAACTATGGTGTTTGTTTATATAAGTAAGGTGAATGGGGATTTAGTGAACATCAATTGCCATCAAAAATGCTTACTATAAATGAAAATATGAGAAGCAGAACATTTAATTACATGAAATCAACAAACAGTTCCTAGAATTATTATATATCAATGAAGCAGAACTGCCTTGTACTGCATTTTAAGATAGCAAAAACATTTATTGCATATTAGATAGAAATATACTGAACAGTAGCCATATAATAAACAATTAACTAATTTGATTGGTCTTACTTAGCATGGAACATAATAAATATGTAGACAAACACAGAATTTAATTTAGCACAATAAACTTTATTACACCCTCGTTTTACTGCCTCAAGCATTGTGTACCAGCAAGGTCCATGATTCCCTGACATCATGAGAGGGGAGCGAACACAGTAAGAGTGTTATCAAGAGAGTAGAAGGTAATGACCAGGATTGTGAAACACATAATGTACTGCGTAAACCTGCTTGCATCAAGATTGCTCAGTACCTTATACCAGAGGGGCTCAGAGAACACTGCAGAGCGGCAGTGGTAAGAAGGCTGCTGCCTGTATCATGGCATCAGTCACACTACCAAAGGCTGCCTGCAAACACAGTAGTTTAGGAGCACAGATAATGCTAATTAGCTATGTGTACTTCCCTTCCATGCAACTTTTTGCCAAGAACAGGATAGCATGATAGAGCACTTCAAAGAATAGCGCTGCCTAAATATTTGGACAGTACACCCATTCAGTACTATGGCAGGAGTGGGTCTGTTAGTCCTGCAGGAGGTAAGTACTGTGCAGTAGTCTCTCTTTGTGTGTCTGCATGTGTGTGTGTGTGTGTGTGTGTGTGTGTGTGTGTGTGTGTGTGTGTGTGTGTGTGTGTGTGTGTGTGTGTGTGTGTGTGTGTGTGTGTGTGTGTGTGTGTGCGTGTGTGTGTGTGTGTGTGTGTGTGTGTGTGTGTGTGTGTGTGTGTGTGTGTGTGTGTATGTATGTGTCTGTTTAGACATGTTAATATTCAGAGGTTTTTACTAGGTAATGACCACTTACAAGCCTAGCAATGCACCTCAAACCATTCGGTTTGCAGAAGCTTGGGTGAATGAGTTATTTAGATAGGTAGGCGAACAATAGCATAGTTATCTGTAAATGTGTAGTGCTGGTTTCAGAAAAATAATAAGTAACCACTAGTTTGATGTTGTTCCACGTGGCATTATCATCTTCCTGAATCACATCATAGGTTCATAGGTTCATACTAGGCTATCTGCCCTAGGGCATTTATAAGCCTAGCCAGAATGTGTTTGGCTTTTGCCATCCATTTTAAATTTATTTTGCTATGCCCTTTTTCGAGGTTAGTATACTGTGCCTCTGTCTAACAGTAAAACAGAAGTGATACCCGGGGTAAACCTACGATCTCCCATCCACTCATCAAGATTCCTCTTGAAGAGAGTCAATGAGGAACTCTGCCTAACCTGGACTGGGATTTTATTCCAGAGTGAAGGGAGCCTCTGGGTTATGAATCTGTCCCTCCAGCATGTCCTATTTATTTCAGTGCTGAGGTTCAAGTCTCTCGAGCACGTAGCTCGATGGGATTTGGATTTTCTGAGGTGCAGCATGTCCATTAATTCTGGGTTGGACATGGCTTTATACGTCAGGCACAGATCGCCTCTGAACAGGCAGTATGCCACTGAGTAGAGCTGGAGTTTCTTTAACTGGGCAGCATATGGCATCTGTTTGAGCCCTTTGATCCTCTTGGTGAGGTACTTTTGGGGTCTTTCCAGTTGCTGCAGGTGTCTGGTAAGGTACATCCCAAAAGGGGCATTGTACTCAATTATGGGCCTGATGAGGATGAGTAAAGAGGCATGATGACCTCCCCTGATCTAGATGTGAATCCCTTCATGATTAGGTGGGCTATATAAAATGTTTTTCTAACCACTTTGGCCACGTGGTTGTCAAATGAGAGATTGCTATCAACTTGGGTCCCCAGGTCCCTAATTACTTCTTCTGTACTTAATGGATTACCACCTATGTGGTAATTTGTGGGCACTTTGTTTTGCCAAAGGGGATGACTATACACTTTTTGGCATTTAGCTTGAGGCCATGGCTCTGGCACCAGTTGTCTGTTTCTATGAGGCCCTTCTGGAGGATGCTTGTGTCGGCTGGAGAGTCGATTATGGCACCCAGTTTGCAGTCATCTGTGAACTTGGTCAGCCACAGTCCTTCCGTGTTGGCCTGTACCTCCGAGAAATATATGCAACAAGAGAGGTCCCAGGACTGAGCCTTGTGGGACACCACTTGTAACTGGTTTGGAGTCTGACATGGCTCAAGCAATTCTAACCATGTGGGTTCTGTCCTTGAGCCAGTTTGCAACCCATCTAGTGACATAGGGGTTTATATTTAAGCTGGTGAGCTTATTTATAATGCCCGAGTGGGGTATTGTATCGAAGGCTTTTGCGAGGTCCAGGTAGGCTGTGTGGACCACCTTCCCCTCGTCAATGGCCTTGGTGACTGTTTCAAAGAAATCAACCAGGTTTAAGAGGCAGGATCTGCCCTTAACAAAGCTAAACTGGGTAGGATCCAGTGTCTGTAGGTCCCCGATATCTTTATTTATGAGGTCCATGATGATCCTTTCCATAGCTTTGCAGACCAAGCTAGTCAGGCTTATGGGGCGATAGTTTCCAGGATCCATTGAGGCACCACCTTTATGGAGAGGGACCACTGTTGTTGTACGCCACTCTTTGGCAACATATCCTGTAGTAAGGCTGAGATTGAACAGTAGTTTTATGTTTGGGTTTAGCTCTTCTTGGAGTTCATGTAGGACGCAGCCCGGGACACCGTCTGGTCTCATTGATGCTGTGTTTTTTTCTTTGGAGAGGGCGGCTCTTACCTGAGCATCTGAGATGTCAGCGGGGCAGCACTCTGCTGGGATAGATATTTGCCCTTTTGGTGGGGAGGGGGGGGAGAGAAGTTTGCGCTGAACCTGTCAGCTAGGATGTTGGCAATGTCTCTGGGTTCAGTGTATTTTTTGTCATTTTGAACTAATTCTGAGCATATCTGGGAATTACCACCCAGGTTCCTAACATAACTAAAGAAAGCCTTGTGATTATCCTTAGTGTCCTGTGCAATTTTTCTCTCGAAGCTGATATATATTACAGTCATGCTAATGAATACTGTGGCATTGCTCCATAGTTCTAGAAGTCATATGTTTTCTGAATCCCAATCAATATCATCTTTGAAAAAGGTTTATTAAAATAAAATGTGTTTTCTGTAAGTACCTTATCTTGGAAAAATTTGGGGAAATAATGTTGGTATCTTCCTAGAAATACCTCTGAGGATAGTGGGAGGCTGTTTATCTTTCCATCAAGGGAGGTAATCAGTTTTATTGTCCTGTATCCATCAAGGAACGTAATATTTTTTCTTGTCCATGTCTGTGAAGAAGAGTTGACTGAATAAGTAAATGTTGAATAAATAAAAATAAAATAATGCTGAATATTTTTAATGAATGGTAAACAGAGTGCAGTGGGCCTTATCAGGATACAACACATGAACAAAAATTAATTTAAGGGGATATGGTATTGTCACATGTGGTGTGTGGATGAGCTGAAAAAATTAGTTTATACCTTATTATTAGGTAAATTTATTTGCTGTTAAGAAACCACTGAGCTGCATGCTTTGAAATATTTCAGGAAAAACATAGGAAATGTTAACAATACGAAACAGACTTTACCTTATTTAGTCTGATCAGTTATGTATTTCAAACACCAAATGCTATAAGAAATGGCATAATCAACTGAAATTGTACAGAAATAAACATTTATATGTATGCAAACTGAGTGTGGTGTCATGTCCTTTGCATTGTGTGTGGGTATATGTTTCATGCAATAATTCACATATGTAGGACAGAATCAGACACTGACCATTTGAAAAGGTGGCAACTGTAGGAATAATGGCTGTTTGATATGCTGTGCACCCTCTATATATATATACTCTTCATATATATATATATATATATATATATATATATATATATATATAAGTATTAATATATTTATATATGTATGTGTGTGTGTGTGTGTGTATATATATATATATATATATATATATATATATATAGATATATATATATATATATATATATATAGATATATATATATATAGATAGATATATATATATATATATATATATATATATATATATATATATATATGGGTCTACTGCTTTTAATCGAATACCACTTATTCAAAAAAGAGTAGTAGACAGTTCAGTTAGCAAAAGTGCGCTTTCATGAAACTCGGTTCAATGAACCGATAAAAAAAAAAAAAAAAAAAACAGAAAACACTAAGATTACATTGAGTGGGGTGCTTCACCCCCTACACCCCCCTACTTAAATATACCAACTCTGAGATTGCACTACAGTGGGGAACAGTTAAATTCCCTATTCCCCATTGTAGTGTGCCTTGATGCTTCATTTTCCCTGAACAGTTCATTGAACCATGCTTTGCTGAAGTGCATTTTCGCTTAAGTTCACTTTTGCGTAACCAAGGATCCACTGTTCGTATTTGAAAAATGGATTTTCTGTCTTTTACAGTAGACTCATATATATATATATATATATATATATATATATATATATATATATATATTTATGGGTCCACTATGTAATCTCAAAATACTGAAATCCCGAAATTCAGTATTTCGAAATTACATTGCCGAAAACCCAAGCACAACTCACAATTCTGAAAACACACAACCGTGAAATTCAAAATGCCAAAAATACGCTACACATACAGTACAGACATAAACACAAAACCCCCCCCACAATCAAATAAATGCATCTACACTATACATAAGCAGGGGGTCAGGCCCCACTGCACCCTCCTACTTATATATTCTAACTCTGAGATCGCACAAACAGAAACACAAATGAAACTCACACACACACACACACACACACACACACACACACATCCTTCAGTCACTCACACACACACATCACAGTCACAACACACAGGTACACACACTAAAGCCCCTAACCAACACATTTACACACACAAACTTACCTAAATTCAACCAATACAGCCACACACCTCACCAGCAGAAATGGAAATTCAACATCACCGTGCTTTGAGATTTTGAATTTTGCGCTTCTGCCGGTTTCGGAATTTTCAGTTTTCGACTATGTAATTTCAAAATACTGAATTTCAGGACTTCAGTATTTTGAAATTCCATAGTGGACCCATATATATATAGTTCTGAGGAAGTCTGGTTATATTCAGATGAAAGCGCTTACCTTTGAAGTTCTGTGGTTGTTTTGTCTTGTTTTACAATAAATTTCGTTCTTCCAGTTCGAGCCGAGGATTTGGTCAGTTTGTCTCAGCTATTACACCAGGCATTCATGGGTGTGTTTTATATATATATATATATATATATATATATATATATATATATATATATATATATATAGATATATATAGGTTCATAGGTTCATAGGTTGGTACTATGCTATCGGACCTAGGGTCTATACAAACCTAGCCATAACAATTCCATAGTTATTTCTTCCCACAGTAGTTACTTCCTTGGACCTTTGTCTAGCAGGGTAACTGACGTGATCCCTGGGGTGAATTTCCTATCTCCCATCCAATCATCAAAGTTCCTTTTGAAGAGGGCTAAAGAGGTGCTCTACTTGACATGTATGGGCAGTCTATTCCAGAGTCTGGGGAGTCTCTGAGTCAGGAACCTAGTCCTCCAGCATGTTTTGTTTAATGTGATGACAAGGTTTAGATCTCTTAAGTGTGTGTGTCTCTGAGGGTTTTGGATTTCTTTAAATGTAGCATGTCCAACAGCACTGGGCTTGACATGGCCTTGTATATTAAGCAGACATCGCCTCTGAGTAGACATTATGCGACCGAGTATAGGTGGATTTTTTAGATGGTCAGCATAGGGCATCTGCTTTAGGCCTGTGATTCTTTTAGTGAGGTATTTCTGTGGCCTTTCCAGTTGTTGCAGATGTCTTGAGGGGTATATACCAAATGGGGCGTTGTATTCTATAATGGGCATAATTATTGATGAGTACAGCGGGACAGCAACCTCCTTTTTTTGGGATGAAAAGCCCTTAGTGATGAAGTGTGCCACATCAAAGGATTTTCTGACTATTATGGTGATGTGGTTATCGAAGGTGAGACACTGTCCATCTGTGGCCCTAAGTTTCTTGTCACACTTTCGGTGTTTAGTGTACTGCCACCTTTGTGGTAATTCACGGGTACATATTTTTTCCCAAAGGAGATAACTATACATTTTTTGGCAGTGAGCTTGAGCCCATGGCTCTGGCACCAAGCATTTGTTTATGTAAGGCCCTTTTGTAGAATATCCACATAATTTAGGGATTCAATAATGGCTCCCAGTTTGCAGTCATCTGCGAACTTGGTTAGCCAGAGTCCCTTAGTGTTGGCCTGTACTTCAGAGAAGTAGATGCCAAATAAGAGTGGTTCCAGGACTGAACCCTGAGGTACTCTACTTGCAACTTGTCTGGAGCTGGATTTGGAGTTGGTTACTTTTACAGTGTGGGTTCTCTCAGTAAGCTAGTTGGCAACCCATCGAGTGATGTAGAGATTAATGCCCAGCTTAGTAAGTTTATATATGATTCCAGAGTTGGGGATGGTGTTGAAGGCCTTGGCGAGGTACAGATAGGTTGTGTGGACTACTTTACCCTTGTCTACGGCTCTGGAGACTGATTCTAAGAAGTCAATCAGGTTTAGGAGACAAGATTGGCCCTTCATGAACTCAAACTGCATGGGATCCAGATATAGATATACATACATACATACATATATATATATATATATATATATATATATATATATATATATATATATATATATATACACATATAGATATATAAATACATTTTCCCTACTGTTGAATGACTGTGCTGCATGATATGTTTTAAAAAACATCAGTTATCTACAGCTCATATGGCATAGTGGTCACTTGCTGTGCTTATGGTTTGCAGGGTCCTGGGATTATTTTGTTGCTGGGTAAAACAAGGTCTGTTTGATACAGAGTGATTAAGGCACTTTTAAGCAGTTTTATGCAGGTTTGTGTAGGTTTGAGTGGTGGTAAGTAATGCTAACTTCTGGTTAAATATACTTACAGACAGCCGGAAAATGCTTAATTTGTGTAGGCATTGTTTAGTGCCAAGCAAATAGGCTTAAACATGCTTACTGCTGCTTAAATGTGCTTACTCCTGCTTAAACCCATGCTAATTTCATTAAATGAAAAGAAAAAAGGGGTGATAGGAAAATGGTAGAAATGGGGACACAAAGAGGGAAAGACAATAGGGAAAGTAGTTATGGATGTGCAGGACAGGTGTAGGGAAAGTCCATAGCTGTCCATTTATTCTACAGCAACAGCTGTGCATATATATATTGAATTTGGAGGTATATTTTGACACTCAAACCCCTAGGAGAGGGCTGAGGACAACAATACTGTGTTATGAAGTCAGTTAGACCAGATTACATGTGTTCAGTGGACACGTGCGAAATAGACAACTATGTATGGGGCAAAATTTTTGGGGGGGAACAGATTGCCCTTTTTTTTTAAGGTGAGAGTGGGATGTTGGGGAAGGATAGTAGGTGTATTTGGGGAGGTAGGTTGAGTAGGAAGACAGACAAGACAGACAGGACAGCATACAGGGGCAGTATATGACACACATGGGGGTAAACACCTTGGACGGGGAGGAGTATTTGGAAACTGGAAGCCCATGAGTCCCCAAATGGAAACAGTGGGCCTGAGGTCCCCACCCATGGGCAGACACCACTGCTCCTTCATGGCCCCAAAGGTGGCTGTGCTAGGGGCTGAGCAGGATGGGCATGCCGACCCTCTAGATGTGCCAAATGGCCCTCAAGCTGGCTTAGCAGATCTCCAAACTCCCTTCAGAGCTCATTATGCACTAATCCCCAGACTTGACTTCTGGTGTCAGGATCCTGTCTGCACCCACTCCCAAGGGGGGACAAGCCCCATCCACTGAGGCAGTTCCACCCAAAGGTGGTGCAGGACCAGCAGACGAGGAGGTCCCGAGGTGGGTCCAAGAAATGCAGGGGCCCAGTGGCACAGACAGATGAGGTGGGAGAGGTGGGTCCACTGGGACTGGCCTACCCAAATGTGTATAGTGTTAGAATTTTAGAACATATATGGGTTAGTAATAGTCAACACAATCCAGGATTAGTTATAACAGCATGCATAGATATTCCCATCAACCCAAAACACCAGATTTGGAACTGTTGCATAGCAAACAGAGCACATGCATATATGGAACCACAGTGGCCATTACAACAGCATGCAGGTTACATTCATAGCAACAGGTCACCAATGATAGTATTTCAACATGTCACTTGTCTGGAGCTGGATTTGGAATCATGTCCGAAAAACGCTTTTCTTGGATTATTTGAAATGTATTGCTGCTATTTTCATTGTGCTTTTCCACTATTTATTTGCTGTGGAATTAAAAGGCTTTTATCTGGAATTGAAGTCATTGGTTTTTCGGACGTGGTACTACAAATTTTTCATTTTTGTGGTTTTTGCTTGGATTTGGAATCAGCTACTTTTACAGTGTGGGTTCTGTCAGTAAGTCAGTTGGCAACCCATCAAGTAAAGTAGGGATTAATGCCCAGCTTAGTATATTTTTCTATGATTCCAGAGTGGGGGATGGTGTTGAATTCCTTGGTTAGGTCCAGATAGGCTGTGTGGACCACCATACCCTTGTCCACAGCTCTGGAGACTGATTCATAAAAGTCAGTCAGGTTCAAGAGACATGATTAGCCCTTCACCAACCCAAACTGGGTGGGGTCCAGTGTTTGAAGGTTGCCAATGTCTTTGTTTATAAGTTCCATGATAATATGTTCCATGGCCGTGCAGATTAGGCTCATCAGCCTGATGGGGCAGTAGTTCCCGGAATCCAAGGTGGACCCCCCCCCCTTGTGTAGTGGGATAACTGTAGCTGTGTGCCACTCAGTGGGCACGAAGTCTGAGGTGAGGCTATGATTAAACATGACACTTAGGTGAGGTGCCGGTTCATTTTGTAGTTCATGTAGTACACAACCTGGGATGTATTCTGGTCCAATAGATGCTGTATTCTTAGCTTTGGATAGTGTATTTTTTACCTGTGTGGCCATTATTACCAGAATTTGGCAATCTTCGGTATTGAGATGGGCCCTTTAGGGGGTGAGAGGGGGTTGGAGTTTGCACTGACTCGATCTGCCAGGATATTCGCAATATCCTTGGGATCAGTATATTTAATGCCTTTCTGTTGTAGCTCAGAGCAGATCTAAGCATTGCTGTTTAGATTCTTGACATAGCTATAGAATGCCTTGTGGTTGTCTTTGGAATCATTGGCAATTTTATTTTCGTAACTAGCTTTGGAGGATTTTATGAGGATCTGAGCTATTTACGAAGGCTGGTAAGGGAAAGTTTTTTGCATCCTGGGATTTTCCTCTTTTCTGCAACAGTTTCTTCCTTTTGTTGTAAAGTTTGTTTATGGCAAGGGACCACCAGATTGGCTTCCTTTTTTTGCAGGATCGTGTCTTGGTTCTATTCAGGATGGCATGATTCATGCATGAGTGTATGTGCTTGTAACGTGCCTTACTGTAGGATTCAGCAGTCAAACTTTCAGTTCCCGTCTGCATGGGCGTCATGAAGTTTGTCGCTTCTGACTTGAGTAGCATGAAGTTGGCTTTGGAGAAGTTTTTTACAGAGGTTTCCTTACTGGGGGGTGGGATGGGGATGTCAAGGGTGATTAGCTTATGGTCAGACCTGACCAACGAGGGGAGGCCATAGGTGTGGAGCATCGATTTTCCATGTTGGTAATGACCAGGTCTAGGATACTGGAGCCCCTGGTGGGACTATGGATTCGTTGATGCAGGGTGTTAGAATTTATGAATTCCAAGAACCGTTGGGGAAAGGTGTTGGTGCATGAGTAGTTTTCCCAGTTAATGTCAGGGTAGTTGAAATCACACAGTATTAGGGTGTTTCGTTGTATCTTAATATTTTCCACTATGTTTAAAAAGGTGTAGTGAGAATCTTGAGGCATGGTGGAGGATCTGTAGCAAGCTACAATTTGGATTGGAGTCTTACCTAGTGTTAGTTGTACTTGAAGAATTTCAGATGCACTGTGTTGTGTAACTAGCCTGGTGTTGTGAATATCCTTGGTAAATATGGACACTCATACACCTTTAGTGTTTTGGTCCTGGTTTGTTGGCTGAAAAGTGTGTTAAGAGTTGTAGTCTGGTTATGCAGGGGTGATCTCTGGAGCCTTGAACAGGGTCTCAGTTACTGCACAGATATCGATGGTCTCCATTTTTAGGAGTGCCTCAAGAGAGTGCATTTTGAGGTTTAGACTTCTAGCATTGAGTAGCATTACCTTCAGATTTTGCATGTCTGTACCTGTTACGGTCGTGGTTTTGTCCTTTGAACTTTGTCTAAAAAAGGCACTATAGGGGTGGCAAGAGCCTTAGCCAGTAGCTTGAATCCCAGGGGCAACAGGTGCAGACCATCTCTGGCAAAGCATCAGGGTCTGTCGATCATGTTGTCCCAGGCAGACAGATACTGGATCCCCTTTCAATGACACCAGAAACTTAGCCAATTGTTGAAGTCAATCATTTTGTCCTTATACTGTGGTATCATTCTGGGAGAAGGCAGGATGCTACTCAGTGCTAGGGTCATACTTGCCTGGGCTACATGATCAGAGATCTCTTCCATGTCTCTTTTCATGTAGTCTAGGGAGGTATGTTTGAAGTCATTCACTCCAGCATGGACAATGACAGAGTCATATTTATATTTGTTGTGGAGTGACGAGTGCATGCATTATGTGGTGGATCCTGGCACCCGACAAGCAGCTGACTGTAATTTTCTCCTTGTTCAGCCTGGTGAGTGGGACATCAGTGTGCCTGACTATAGAGTCACCTGTATTGGGTACATTGTCTTGCCTTAGGGATTGTTGTTGGGTGGCACACTGGTGTTGTGAGCTATGTGACACTTTGGTTGTCATTGGTGTTTGTTTGCGTTTCAGCTTCAGAGGTCCTTGTTGCTTGGGCAGGTTACTGTTAAGGCCTCCACATATGTGGGTTTAGTGTTGCTATGTGTGGGTGTTGGTGGTGTGGGTTTAGAAGGGCTATATGTTGCTTGAGATGTAGTGTGGGTGTTGACCTTCTCCTCTTGACTGTCTAGCACAATCTTGGGTGGAGAGAGCTTTGCTTCCAGTTTGGCTCTGTAAGTGCATTTCTTGCAGGTTGTAGTGTTGGGTGGTAGGAGGAGAGGGTTGTCTGTCTACATGAGGCAATTGCTGCATTGCCCCAGTATGCCCAGATTCACCAGGTGAATGATAGTGTTCTGTTTATCCTTGCTTGTCTCAAGTATAGGCACTGTATCCTCTGTGATACTTGTAGGTAGTACCTCAGTTCAATGTAATGAACCATCTCATACAATGTCCAAATGTGCATCTGTGCACATGGGGGCTGCCATTTTACTACTTGAACAAACCTGCCTGAGGTATCATGGCTGCTTCAGATACTGGGAAGAGCAACTGCTGGGCTCACATGATGTCCTCTGTACAAGGTTAATGGCTAGAATAAACTTGTCTTGATCAAAAATGATGCTGTAGGCATCACCAGTTCTGTTATGCAGTGCCAGAATCATTATGCTGACCTGATATAGCATCACCCTGGCCTTCTTAACCAGAAGAAGACAGATATTAGGAACAGAGAGAGAGAGAGAGAGAGAGAGACAGAGTTCTATGTAAACATTCTTTTTTTTTTTACATTTTCTCTTGACTTTTACAGTTCCAACACTCTGATATTACTTTGACTTTTTATGGCTGAGGAGCAGAGAAACAACAAGGGAAGAAGATCTTTTCCAGCTGCAGAGTATATATGCCATGTGCACTACTACTACACTATACAGTTGTAATAGCATGTGTAATGCATGTGTGAACTAATGGCTCAATCTTTTTGTTTTCCTTTCCTTTTGCAGATCCAGAGGAGCAGCCATCATCACTTCATCCTCTACTAGTCAATGCCTTTGGTGGTATTGTATTATGAGGCACTAGAACTAACTTTTCATACATGGATTGAGTTCATTCTGTTGAAAGCAACATGGAAAGCTCAATGGTGGTGTCTGTGGCCATTACTCAGGAGGATAGTGAGGACTCCTCTTCTGATTATGACTCATACGAGTCCTCAGTGATCACTTGACATTATTTCAAATCTCATGTGTGAGTACAGCTGGATGCCTCTGGCTCAACTCTGGAGGACCTCCTTACATGGCTGGATGTGGCCAGAAAGCTACAACCATTGGACTAAATGAGGCACGGCCTGCACATTGTAATAGCCATGAAGGTGAACTGCAGTCTGTAATGGTTAGGTCTCAAAGCCAGTATGGTATCTGCCCTACTTCTACATCAGTGTGCTATACCACTTTGTATGTCACACTTTATACCTTGTTTGTTATGCCATCCTCCCCATCAGCAACTGTCTACTCTCTACCATTATATGTCCTTTCACTGCTGGCCCAACATTTGTGTCAATACCAAATCTGTTTTTCTCTGCCTGCATTTGATCCTTTTGTGAAACTTCATCCTGTCTTCCAACTCTCACACAAAGTGACCAAAGGTGAAAATCAAACCCTGCCCTTGTGCTTGTCAGCTAAACACCTTAATTATTAGGACAACCACAATGCCTCCCTCAACCATTTCGTACCACCACACTTTTCAGCTACCTTCATTTTTCTTGTGTGAAAAATGGGTGTTTCTCCCATGAGCCACACTGGTTGTTCCTTATGGCTATGCTTGTGTGTTTTCATCTGTTTACTTTTCTACTTTTATTACCTTGTTATCTGACCAATTTCTTCCCCATTGACATGATGAACTGCAATAGCGCTTTTGCTGATATGGTCCTCCTCTGCCTGTCTGCCACTATGTGTGTAGTAGCAAGAGCTTCAATTTCCAGATAAGTGTGTTCTAATGTATGTATGGTTGAGAAAAATTTATCTAACATCAGCCAAAGCTATCACAGCAGTATGACAATGGGACTCCTCCACTGAGCCTGCCAAATGCCATTTGTCCTGATAACATGGCTCGATTAATTTCATATGCAATCCTTTTCTCCAATTTCCAGCACTGTGTAAGTCCATATTCATAGCTATGCAGCTATTACCCACAGTGCAGTATGGAAATTTAGCACTACATGGCTGTCAGTATACCAACCAATACATGCATATATGTGCGTGTGTGTGTGTACAGTGATATGAATTTTTCACTCAAATGAAAAAAATATGAAAAAAAATATGTACTATACTTTGCACTTCCTGCTTCACCATACATAAAAATGTAAGCAACAAAAAGACTAATAAAATCCTATTTTCTAGATTTGAAATAAATCAGGTCAATGGAATGTATCTGAGGGGAGTTATATTTGATCTGTATAATATCTTGTAATGCAGTTGTCAGAGAATGCATTTTGTGATGTTTGAGTTTGTATCCTAAAGGACTTTTACACACCTACCACCAGAACTCATCAATATATACATACATATATATATACACACACTCACATATGTATACATATCTATCTATATATTTGTACACACATATATATATATATATATATATATATATATATATATATATATATATATATATATATACATATATGGGTCTACTGTATAACTTTGCAAATACACATCTTCTGAATTAGACAGTAGACGTGCACTTTCACTTAACATTGGTTCAACGAACTGATAAAACACATTAAAGCATTGTTTTTGCAGGGATCAATCCCCCCTAATTAAATATACCAACTCCGAGATCGCACTACACTGGGGAAACATGTAAACTCCCTTTCCCCACTGTAGTGTGCTTCAGCACCCATATTCCTTAATGGTTCGTTGAACCGTTCTTTGTGGAAGTGCACTTTCTCGAAACCGAAACTCCACTGTTCATTTTCGAAGAAGTGGAATTTTGATGTTTTCCAGTAGACCCATACACATATATATATATATATATATATATATATATATATATATATATATATATATATATATATATATATATATATATATAGGTATTTATATATATATATATATATATATATATATATATATATATATATATATATATACATACACAGATATATACACACACATTATGAATGTGTGTGTTTGTGTGTGTGTGTGTGTGTGTGTGTGTGTGTGTGTGTGTGTGTGTGTGTGTGTGTGTGTGTGTGTGTGTTATCTTGTTAACACCTAGGTGGTATGGCATGTTGCACCTTTTACAGCCTGCACACCTCTTTGGATTCCAGAGCATTTTCTGAAAAATTAACTTAAAAGCATAAGATAATCTTTTTTGATTAGCATGTAAGAGCAGTTGCTTTCCAAATTTTGTAATGGTAATCTTTTTGAAATCCTGGCAGTAACTAATAATTTCCTTTGTCGTCAGCATGGTTAGTATTATGAAACTGTATCCTGGAAAATGCCCAAAGCTAAAATAGTAACGGATCCAGGTATGTGAAACAATAACTGTAAGAACTTGTGTGTCATGCATCAGACGTATGTTGTTTTTTTTTCCGTTTGCTTTTTTGTTTTTTTAATTTGTTTAGTTCTTATTCTTACACTGGTGACTTCTGTTATAATGAATTGCAAGCTGCCAACATTTTTAGGTTCTTAATTTAGTGCATCCTTGTAACCTGAATATAATGTGTAAATCAGGAAATACAGCAATTGTTGACTCAGAATTTTGACTGCTCACAGAGAAAGCATGAGGTTATCCCATAGTGTGTTTATTCAGAAAACATTATGAAACACTAGATCTTTCCTGGGTTTCCTTTGCTAACTCACTTACCTTGCTCTTTTGTACATCATGGTTCAGAATGTGAGTTAAATCATCACATACTTGGTTTTCCAACATTAAGACATTAGTCTGAGGATTCTACTAGAAATCAATGACATATACTGTGGTGCTATAAAGTTCATTATAATTTAAAGTTAGCAGATTAGCTCGCACAGATCACTAGAAACTTTGTTTGGATTAAAGGACAATGTGTTACAAGTGCACCATGTAGATGGCTGGTCTTAGGTATAGACAACCTAGTCTGCTCCCTATGGAGTTAAAATAAATTACTATGGCCAATTTTAACATGTATTATATTACAACCAGAAACCTGAAGTGTACACAAAGTCTCTATATCTACTGCGTATAAGGGCTTAGTATGGATGAATGTGATGGACCATGGCTTTCTGTTTTGTGCTAATAGTACACAGTTATTATTCTGGCTTAGCTGAACTAATATATATATTTGTGTGAAGCAATCTGTATTGTAATGTGGTTGACTACAGTATGCTTGTGTAAAACAGAGATGTAGCAAACAACTTTTGGAAATATTTATTTTTGGTTTAGAGACATCTGAATTGTATTACATACAATCGACAAAAAGATTATAATTGCTGGACATGAGGGCTGCCTGTGGATGAAAATGATTGATCCTGCTGTCATTTTGTTATGTTCAACAGACATCAATCTGGTTTTGCAGGACTAGTTTACATTTGTGAGAATCAAGTTGGAGTGTTTGTAAAGCCATTTTTTTAATTATAAGTAGACTTCTGAGTTGTGTGTGTGTGTACACAGTCACTAACATGGCTTCAATGGATGGGCACAGAGACTGCGCATAAAAGTGGCATAATCCTTGCTTTATCACAGTTATACTTTGAACTGGCTTGGTAGGAACAGAGTCAAACAATGTGCTGCATTTGCTGAAATCAGTGTAAATTAATTGTTGCTTTGACTTGTGCATGTGTGTGTGTGTGTGTGTGTGTGTGTGTGTGTGTGTGTGTGTGTGTGTGTGTGTGTGTGTGTGTGTGTGTGCGTATGTGGTATATGTATATAAGAATATAGAAGATTTTCTATTGCAGTCATATGCTATCATTACACACAATAAGTGGGTGTCGTTCATGGTCTGGGCAGACTGTGTGTGAAAGCAATTGATTATTGCCAGTGCTACAGTGAGTAGCATTTGCTTCTGTGTTTAAGTTTTCAGCTGTGGTTCCTTGTGTTTAGAGTGCATTTCCTACTTGTCTCTTTTGTGAATTCTATCAGCATGCTTTGGTTTCCATCTAAGGTTGCCAACTATCCTATTTTGAACAGGACTCACAGTATAATGACTTTGCTTTCATGCCACTGCTGGTAAGCTAATGCTAGCTTCTATATAAAAGCAGTTTGTTCTCATAGCACCCCTCTCAAACATATCTATAATTTCTAGGCTTTCAGTTTGTACCCCTTATGATCTATGCAAGAAAATTGGATAGCCCACAAATTGTGATCACTTGAACTGGTCTGAATAGAGAGTGAATATCCAGCAGCACTATAAAGACCAAGAAAAAGCTTTTAAAGATTATCCAAAAGGAGGGATCAAATTCCCAGATATTAAAACATATATTAATGCATCCATATTTAAGGTTATTTTAAACTGGAGTAATCCAAATTATCACTCTAGTTGGAAACTATTACATCTAACCTTAATAATGAAAATGCCCTCTTAGCCAAACTTCCATTGAATAATTATTCTAATAAGTTCTGGTACTTCTTATATTATATTATCCAACACAATATTGCCAAACCCACAAAATTAAATTCATTAAATCACTATTTTAATTTCTTCAGAAAATGTGTTAACTCTAATGCTGATATTAAGACCTGGTTTGAACTGTTAACCCCTTTAAAATTACAAGGAATTTTCCTGATAAAATACATCTCTGTGTTCTAGATAGTTGGGAATCCAATAACTTTATATGTAGGTATCAATGCATAAATGACACTAAAGTTTTAGACTCACAGTTTCTTATAAAAGACCATGATTTACTTCCTCAGAACTGGTTAATTCTACAAAGTATCTTAACTTATTCTCAAGATTTAGGCATAATACTTAAAAACTCATCTTATCAAGAAACACCAAAGATGATAACTCTCATGTGTAAAATTTTAAATAATAGCTTCAATACAAATAACATTATTTTGAAATTATATAACATGTTAATTGTTTATAAGACTTATATAAATAAAAGTTACTAGAACTTTGTACTCAAAGGCTGTTCTTTTAATTTCTCACATGATGAAAAACAAAAGATTCTGTTATCCATCAAGCATACTTCATGGTCTCACTACTGGAGTATTTTTGCTTGGCAATATCTCCATAGGGCATTTCTGGCACTAGATAAAATATTTAAAATCAATAATAGCTCCAGAGCATCCTGCTGGAGATGTACAGAACAACATACCAAAGCCAATTGGGCACACATTTTTTTATGATTGTCCTAAATTACCAATGGATGGACAGAGGCACAGCAAAATAATGGGTTTAGTTCCCAAACTAAAGGGGTGGCGTAAAAAAGCGATGGGCTAGGCTTGTAAATGCCCTCGGGCAGATAGCCTAGTATGAACCTATGAACCTATAAACCTATTAAAGGGCTACTGGAACAGCATAGAAGATTTTCTCGAAGCATTATTCACTGATTCCTTCTTATTGTCTAAACCATTAGTTCTTTTCAATGTGAATGAAGGTTACTTTTGAATAAGAATAATTCATATTTACTATGGTCAGTACTTGCTATCGCCAGAAAATGCATCACCAGAAGATGAAAAACTAGGTGCACACCCACAGTTGAGGATTTTTTGGCTTCAGTGAAAGACCTGTCAATCAAAGAAACTAAGACCAAAAAACTTAGAATCTATCCAAAGACATTTGTTAATAATCCTTGGGCAACAGTTTTAGCACTTATTGAGACTTTACAAATGGACCACAACTATTTCTGAACTGATACTTATACTAAAGAACTTGTGTATTTTAACTGTGATCTGCAGTTTTGCTTCAGGCCTATGTATATATTGTAAATAGTTTTTAACTTGTTTGTTAATAATTTGTCGTAGAATGAGAATACTGTTTGTCATTTGTTGTCTTTTACTTTTCATGGAAAACTTAATAAAATATTTTGAAAAAACAAAAATAAAGATTATCCAAATAGTATCAGATAATTTGATTTTCTTTTTTATTTCCTGGTGGGCATTGAGATATTGTGGGCAGTGTGTCAACATACCTCTCAGCTCAGGTGTTCCTAATTTTGCCTTATTTTTCTTCCTTTCCTTAATAACAAGTTTTGATTTTCTGGTAAGTTACTGAGGATTACATTCAGTTAGTAATGCCAGATGCTAGAATTTCATAATTCTTGTTCTTCAGAAAATGTTCATTGACACAAAACCTATTGCTCTGTTACATTTCAATATATAAAATCTGTCCCTGATTCTTCAGCAAAAAAATGTTGATATGTATGTAGCTTGGACTAGCATATATTGTGAAGTAAGACAGACAATTCCTTGACTTATCAGAATATGCCAGATTTTATCTAAGTTTTAATTATCACAAAAATGTATGGCTTTTTGGCAAATTATTGAGATCCAATGAGAATTGAGAACTGCAGGTACTAAATAATGATGGTTGTTTTGAGTTTTTGACTTCCATTCCCCTCAAAAAATGCATACCTTGTTTCTTTAGCAATTATATAGCTATTTCACAAGTGTAAACATACAATATTTCAAACCTGTCCTTAATTTTTTTCATTTGGTCCAATTCTTGTGCTAAAGATTAGTGTCAGTCCATGAGTTATTTATTTGTTTGTTTGTTGAGAGTTTTACATCTGAGAAGTAAACAGACAAAGTAGCTGCAGGTGCAGGGGTTGTTTATAGAAGAAAATTGATAACTGCGGCTGTTCTGACTTTGTGGGACTATTGTGATTTGTTTGGAACAACTTGGAATACTTTAATTGTGGCTATTATCATCATCATCATCATTATGTTTTTTTTTACCACAGTCAGACATGACATATGAGCTGTACACAGTCAGTAAACTAACTGCAGTTGATGGGTACAGAGGTCGCCTGTGGGTAAAAATGAATTGCCCCTGTTGTTTGATCACTGTTAACAGCAGACAATGGCCTTGTATGGCAGAAGTAGTGTCACACAATGAATGATATATACTGAAATCAGTGCAAAACATTATGCTTTTGTTTGCGTTGTAGAAATTGAGATGGATTTCAGAGTAATAAGTTGGCTGTAATTTATTTCGGTTACCATCACAAATGACTTCATTGCAAAGAACACTTGGCTATCTTTGGTGGTCTGGCAGGAGCAGAATGTGTTTGAAAACAACTGTTCCTTGGCACGGGGGTGTAATGAGCAGATTTATCACCTCACAATACTCGGTTCTGTTCTGTGGCATCTGCATGCCCTCTGCCCACCATGCCTTTGTGTGGGTTTATCCACGTGATTTGGTTTGCCTTATACAGCCCAATGACATGCAGTAGGTGAACTGCTTTTTTTGTTGTTGTTGTTGTCCAGTTTTCCTGTAGGTAAGTGTTCAGCCATGTACATGAATTTGTCCATCTTGTGATATACCTGGATTGCCAGAGGTGAAGTCTGCATGTGTGTGTGTGTGTGTGTGTGTGTGTGTGTGTGTGTGTGTGTGTGTGTGTGTGTGTGTGTGTGTGTTTGTATGAATAAAAATAATATTACTGATTTTTTTTCTGGGTGGTAGTAGTAGCAGTAAAAAAAAGAATAAGCCTTCTTTTAAAAATAAGGTGCATAAAATGTATTAGAGAACATCCAGACTGTCAGGACTTTTGGGTCTGTACAAGTGGGCATTAACATGGCCTAAGAAGTGATCTATGGCTTGTACTAGATTTAGTCTTAAAATATCCTGCTCAAAGGTGTACACAGAAGGTCAATATAGCTCATGCAAAGTGCAGGGAATTTGAGGTCAATATGTTTTTTCCTCCCAAACAAACCACATAGATGTGCAAAGGAGGCTTGTGGTGGTTATGAGGGAAGTGTGCTTGGGGTTCCTGAGGATAGTTTGGTAATTATCATTTAGCTGTCCTTGCAATCCTCAAAAGTGGCATAGATGTTTGTGATAGCTTTTGATGGGCAGCTGGAGGCAATGTGGTTATTTCCCTAAATTTCCTCATAAATTTCTGAGGTGTGCACATGTCAGTATGGCATGTCTAGTAGCAATGTACTGTCTGGGAACAATAAGTCAGAATACATTAATGTGATTACTATATTTTTTTCACTTTCCTCACAAACATCAAACTCCTGTACAGGTGGGGGAATGGTAAGGAAGCATACTGATTATATTTCACTGACAGCAACAAGTTGAAATGTGTCACTACATTCTATTTCTTTTTCTCACTTTTGTTTCAGTCTGGCAAAGGAGAAAGAAGAAATTATCCATATTTTGGGGGAAGGGGTGAGTAGGCATGCTATACCTAAAACATTTCAGATATATGGCTGTGTCCATTAGTGCTTTCACTGTCAATAACATCAGAGGAATACACGGAAGGTAGCTATCATTTATTTATTGTGAGGGTGGGATAAGAAGACAGTCACTATTACTAGATATGATTTATATATGCTGGCAAGCATTTGGCTTCTGTGTTTGTTGTGAACTGCTGCTTTATCTGCTTTGAATATTAAGGCTTTCACACAACTTATTCCTTCTTGAAAAAAGGAAGAAAGAAAAAACAAGACTGAATTTCTTTCCTTAAACAACTTCTACTCCGGTCATTATTGGATGAAAAGGCTTTTAAAAATCTGTATAATGCACATTGGAGCACCTACAATACCATGGATTTTGGAATCCTAGTGCTCCTGATACTCATGGTTTATTTTATTTTTTTATTTTCTCATTACAGTCCAGTATTGGACAGTTAAGCTGTAGGATGCACAAAGCTCTGAAGAGTAGGACTGTTTTCTTTAGTTTCTTTTGTCACAATTTTTGCTCCAGCCATTAGTTGGGGTTGTTAAAAAAGCTGAAATATGTACCCCCAGAATGTTTGGAAAGCCATGGCTGCTGGAGGCCTAGCAGCCCTTAGAACTCTTGCTTAATTCAGTTATTTCCTCCACAGTTAGGTTTTATAGAACAAGTACAGGAACAATCTGACAAGTAAGACAAAATGTGAGAAAAGGAAGAAAAAAAAAGTAAAATTTGTGGTGTGAGAAGGAGGACAGGATTGGAGGAGTGAATTAAGGGGAGTCAAGGAGATATACATGGGGGAAGTGGGTGGGCACACTGGAAAACTTTGTCTAAGGTGCCATTTCACTAAAGGTTGATTCTGGCAGAGACAAAGTAAGAGAGACAGAAGAAAAAATGTCACAACTCTGTACTAATTTGGTCTGTTTGATGTGACGTCTCTGGAACCAATGTGATATAACTTGCTCATTAATTGCACTTTACTGTTCCCAGCTATGAGTCATATGCTTGCTCATGTCTTAGTTATCTCAGTCTACTGCAGACTATTCACCTGAATATCAAACTGTGGGTAAATTTTATTTTTTTACCTGAAATGATTTCTTTCCTTAATCATGATTTTTGCACAGGCAATCACTAGAGCAAAACATTTGAAAAAAAGCTCTGAAATGAACCACAGGGCATGTACAACATTGTATCTTCTGGGCCTAGCAGCTCCCACACCCACGGCTTAATGTATTTTTCTCTTATAATTCTCACAATAGTCTCTTAGACACACCTACTATGATGTCATATATTTGTCAACATCCCTGCTTCCCACTTTGGGAATTTGCAAAAATAGCAACCCCGTTTCTTCATAGAGGTGAACTGGTGTTTCTCCAGTTTGCTTGTAGGTAAAGGCTGTGTGTGTGGGAGAGGAATGCATGCATTCATATGTGTGTGTGTGCGTGTGTGTGTGTGTGTGTGTGTGTGTGTGTGTGTGTGTGTGTGTGTGTGTGTGTGTGTGTGTGTGTGTGTGTGCGTGTATGTGCATGTGCATGGGTGCATGTGCGTGTGTGTGTGTGTGTGTGTGTGTGTGTGTGTGTGTGTGTGTGTGTGTGTGTGTGTGTGTGTGTGTATGTGTGCCAATGTCCAAGTGTATATTTGTGTGGGGGGCAGTGTCAGTACTACTAGTCTCAAGTTTAACTAAAAAACTCAGTAAGAAATACTGGTAAACTTCACCCTAAATTCCACAAACTTGCAGTGGAAAAATAGGTAAACCCGTTACTCACATGTTTTACCTGTCCCTTACCACTACCATGGTCCCTGTCTCCTTTAAGCGTTCTGTTATTATCGCATTACACAAAAGTACAAACTCCTACAAATATGAACGCCAACAGAACAATTTCCAATCTATGGTTCTTAACTAAAATATTTGTAAAACTCCTATATAAACAATTATTTAAACTTATAAACATCTATGAACTACTTGTAGATCAACAACATGGGTTTAGAAACCCCTTTAATACCCTGACAGCATTACTTTCAGTAGCAGATCATATCTACACTAATATGAACAACAGTGTTTTAACTGCTGGTTTATTTGTCAATATAACTAGGGTCTTTTGAGAGAGTTAACCATAGCCTGTTTTTGTACAAACTTAAAAGACTAAACTCTGGAGACAATGCCATCACCTGGTTTCAAAACTACTTAAAGTATAGTACTTTTCAAATTTACATTCATACATCACACTCAGAAGCTGACACACTAAATACTGGTGTGCTACAAGTCTCAGCACTAGGTCCACTACTATTAAAGACCACTCATTTGATCTTCCACATCTAAAGTTTATAATGTTTGCAGATTATACTTTATTACTAGATACAGAAAAAAATCATCAGTCACTACAAATAAATATTCATCACACATTCTCAGACTTTCTATCTAGCTGCAATCTGACAGGCTATTAATGAACCCCACAATATGCTCTTTGATAATCCACAACAGTTCAACACTTTACCAGAACATAGGATCAGTGACCTTAAAGGTCATTTAATTTGTAATGTAATAGAACAAACATGTCTAGGACTAACCGTAGACCCACTCCTTACTTTTAAAGCTCATACGGAAAACATATCCATCAAAGTTCTATACCAACTAAAACTATGCTATTATACATCCCATATCCTCCCCCTTCTGCTAAGAAAATACACAGGCAAAAATGTCCTGCTACCCAAATTGAAATATACCTTGCCACTCACTATACTGCATTCCTACACAAACACCCCAGAACTGTAGTGAATACGATATGTAAACTTGTATTACTTGCCCATCGAAACTCACATCCCTGTACTATATTGCAGAAGGTTCACTGGCTAACCCTATTACTTGTTCACTGGCTTCTTATTACTATTAGAGCTGCTTTTCTTCTTGGTACATGTTGATTCAAGTTACTGCATATGGGCTACTGCCCCCACATCTGAGAAACAAACTATCCCTTAGGGAACAACATTACTCCTTGGGAGGTAGCCAGGACCCCTATATTACCCTAGCTAGACAATGCTGCAAATCAACTATTGGTGAAAAAGCATTCTCCAGACTAGAACCAGTAGTATGGAACAACGTACCACTTGAAGTAAAATGCAACAGAACATTGGGTGTGTTCAAGATAACATTTAAACAATTCCTTTTTTCAAGAAGCTGGATGCAAGTGCTTCGGTAATACTGGTTAAACTCTAACTATGGCCATGTTTAAACAAACCTAATCAATGTTACCAATTTAAGTTTAAACCAAATATATAAATGCTACATGATCTGTCTGTCAATGATTGTATACTGTATATTACAAATGCAGTAAATATACTCTAACGTGAACTAACAATCAATTAGTCCTCATTCAAATAAAAGGGACCCCTGTAATGTCTCAATCTAGTCTTCTTTATTTATGTGTTGCAATTTTCTATAAATAATTGTGGCATGCTTCGGACAGGTGATCCGCTGTGGCGACCCCTAACCGGGAAAAAGCCGAAAGAAGAAGAAGAAGAAGAATTGTGGCATGCTTCCTTACTCTGTACCACTTGTAACTGGGTCATGAATGGAAAGGGTCTCTGGACTAGCTCACTCACCCAGTTATCAAATTGTAAAATAAAATAAAATAAAATATTGACTGGGAGCAGGCTGACTGGGAACAGCGTGATCATTATGTTTTTTAACAATTTTCACAATCAAAATTCTGATGTGTGCAGAGAGAGCTATTATATCTATTTTAAAAAAATAAGTTGGAATAAATTGCTTTGATCATGTTTTTTAAATTTTGCTTACAAGTATCACACAAAAATATGGGTGGCTATATTGGAGGGCAAGGGTAAATAAGTGGGTTGAATATATTTGTTTTACAGCATCATGTTGAAATATAGTGCAGTATCCATGAAAACAAAGCAGCGCAAGGATAAAGTACCCCAATGAGAAATAATAATGCCCAATGAAAAAACTCCAGAGGTGACATCAAAGTGAAGGCACAAAACACTTTATTTCAGATAAAACAAAAGTGAGCACTTTCACATTCAGGATGGAGTGCTTCTTCAGACATAGCAAACTAGTAAAAACTTCAGCTATTGCTTATCCCATTTCCATTCCAATTAATAGAACTATTACCGAAAGTCATATCCCTAGCTTATGGAAAATTTCCCATATTACCCCCCTCCATAAAGTTGGACACTCCACTGAACTCTCCAACTACTGCCCCATTGCCCTTCTCTCTCTCCTTTGGCAAAGATCATGGAGAAATGCATTCATAGACAATTACTTGACCATCTAACCCAAAATAATTTACTTTCCAACTGTCAACATGGATTCAGACCTTCACATAGCACTACCACTGCCCTTCTTTACTTCATGGATTGTATCAATAAAAACCACAACCTTAACAAGCTTTCTTCAGAACTATTTATTGACCTGTCTAAAGATTTTGACATGGTAAATCTCCAGATTCTCATCAAAATACTTAAATCCCTGTCACTCGATACATCTTCCATAAAGTGGTTCCAGTCCTACGTAAATAAAAGACAAGAGGCCATACTATGGCACAAGTCTCTATCCACCCTCCTGCCCATTAACCTTGGTGTCCCTGAAGGGTCCATCCTAGGGCCTCTACTTTTTTCCATATTTATTAATGACCTTCATCTAGCCATCCCCCAAGCCACATGTATACAATACGCAGATGACTCCACACTGATATGCTCAGCCACTTCCTCTTCAGAATTTCACTCTCTTACCCAGAAAGCATTTAACACAGTTGAACAATGGTTCACACATAGGTGCCTTCTCCTAAACCCCAAAAAGACTAAACTCCTTCTCTTCTCTCCTACCCATAAGTCCTCTCCTCTTGATTTCTCAGTTATCTCTACCAATAAAACTATTATATCACCAGACCCAACCACCAAACTATTGGGTATCACTATTGACAACAATCTGAACTTTGATATCAATATTAACAATACTATAAATTAACAATACTATAAAAACTGTCAACAAAAAACTTGGCTCTCTCTATAGGATTAAAACCTTCCTTTTACCTACAGCTAAAACCACTATAGCTCACACTCATCTAATCTCTACACTTCTTTATGCCTCATCCATTTTTACTAAGCTATCTAAAAATAACCTTAGCAAATTGGAAATGTCCTACAATAACATTGCCAGATTTGCTACAGGCAACCCATTTAGAACCCACCATTGCATTAATATAAAGCAGCTGGGATGGCTGGAACTAAAAAAAACTGATTAAATTCCATCAACTATCTATGGCCCATAACACACTTTACAAACCTTCCAAAACTCCTATTCTATCCACACTCATCACCACCTATAAAAATCTAAAATCGTTAAGGTCTTCTCACAAACTTATAGTACATACCTCTAAACCAAACAACAAGGCTGGCGACTCCCTCTTCTCTAATACTGTTGGAAAAGCCTGGAATCTTCTCCCCGGTGAACTTACCTCACTTCCCTCACTATCACTCTTCAAAAACACATTGAAAGTGTTCCTCGGAACACACTGGTTATGCCCCTGTACTAAGCCTGACTAGTTATGTGTCTCTTCATACTTTGCTCTGCCTACCCTTTCTGCTCATAAACTGTGATTCCTTCCTTATTGACCACAATACTATCTCCCTCTAGAACATTATATATTGTACCACTATGCTATATTATGCCTGCATTCTGCACTGCTGAATTTACTGTGTTAACCTGTAATATGCATTGTAAATATGATTTTTGTTTAATGTTGCTTATTTGTTATGTTGTTGTTTTCATTGTTCTGTCATGGAGCTTATCTCCCCAGGCCTCTACTGAAAATGGACATGTATCCAGTTAGACTAGCCCAGTCAACAAATGTAAAATAAAATAAATATAAATAAATAATTAATATACATCAGATGGGAATCAGTAGTGATTTTACTGGGCATTTTAGCCTTTAGGAGTAAAGGTTGCTTTTATTTTATTTTAATCAATTATATAAGATGAATTATGAAAGTTTTTATAGTGTTTAGATACCTTGATTTTAGTTTTATTGTTATTGCTCCTTTATAAGAGATGGTGTTGCTGTTTTAAATCTTAATTGGATGTTGGAGGTGATAGGATGTCTTATAATATTTAAACTGAAGTTTTTACTAGTTTGCTATGTTATATTCAGTCCTAGTTGTTATATCACATGTCTATGAGCTTAAGGTATATGCTGATTGCAATACAATGAATGTTGTGTATTTAGCTTCCTGTGATCTCTGCAGAATGTTTTATGTGGGCAAGACTAATAGGTGTTTGAGAGATCAGATATGTGAGCATCTTTACAGTATCCAGAGACATGATAGTAAAAATGCCCTTGCAAAAAATGTTACCCTGATGGGAAATAATCATCATTTTAAATTTTCAGTATTAGAGATTTGTCAGCCTAATGTTAGAGGTGGTGATATAACAACTTGGACTGAATGACAAGAGGAAAAATGGATGTTACTTTTACAAGCTACAGGGACTAAGGGAGTAAATGAGTTAATTCCCCTTAAACCTATATGAAAGTCACATGATTTTCAGCACTAATTGTTTGTATTATTTAAATTGTAACTGCTATTTTTATGTAGATCTGAAGAAGTACTCTGTTATGTACGAAAGCGCTAATCTTTTATTTTATTTTATGTATTGAATCAGTGCGTTTTATTGGATTTATTAAATTTTCTTGCACTACTGCAGTTTGGTTTACTTTGACACAAAATATTTTTCCTACAGCCGGACTTTGCTCCTTTACTTTGTTTAGTTTGCTAGTTAGGAAGGATGTTTCCTAGCAGTAATACAAAGTGGGAAAATGAATTTCCTTCCTCGCTTAGAATTTTTTTTTCAGTCTGTCACTGGATCAAAGGTTGGAAAAAAGCTTTAAAATACATTTAGAATTCTATGGCCAAAGGGGCTTACTGAGTC
The DNA here is from genome assembly GCF_019279795.1 of Protopterus annectens. Taxonomy (NCBI): domain Eukaryota; kingdom Metazoa; phylum Chordata; order Ceratodontiformes; family Protopteridae; genus Protopterus; species Protopterus annectens. The sequence continues at coordinate 1,548,601,586 of NC_056735.1, forward strand.
CCACCCCCCCCCTTGAATAATTCATCAATTTCTTACAGTGCAATCTTGGACAATGATGGTGTGGAGAAAGGGTGGAGAAAATTCTGAATTATAAGGCAAAGTGTGAAATAACAAAAAAAAAAAACAGTAAATAAATTGTCTGTTTAGATGGTGTGGGATGGCCAGGACAGAGGTAGTGACTGGTGGTGGGAGAGGTACTTGGGGTGGGGAGGATATGTTTTGGAGTACCAAGGAAGCTATTGCATAAGACTCCTTTTCACTGAAGGCCAATCCTGACAGTATATATCTTAATATGTTACACAGTACTGTGTAATATAGATATAGATGTGTGTATGTGTGTATCTATCTATCTATCTATATATATATATATATATATATATATATATATATATATATATATATATATATATATATATATATATATATATATATATATATAGGGTCTGTATTAGAACATCAAAGTTTCAAAACTTCAAATGTTCTAATATCGAACCTATTCAGCGAAAGCTGAAAATATCGAAACAACAGAAAACCAAATTGTTTCCTAGGGAAAAAATTTGGTTGTCCGTTTCTGTTGCTTTGGTATTTTCAGCGCTGTGGTGGAAAGTTATGGGTCGGGTTCAGGTAAGTGTGTGATTGAGTGCGGGTTAGGTTAGTTAGGGTTAGGTTGTGGGTTAGGTAACTGCGATTGTGTGGACGTGAGGGTTAGGGTGGGTTAGGTGAGTTAGGGTTAGGGCGCAGGTTAAGTATGTGTGTGATTGTGTGGACGTGAAGGTTAGCACGAGTTAGGTGAGTTAACGTTAGGGCAGGGGTCAGGTAAGTGTGTGATTGTGTGGACGTGAGGGTTAGGGTGAGGTAGGTGAGTTAGGGTTAGGGCACGGGTGATTTGAGTGTGCGATAGTGACGGACCTTAGGGTTAGGGTTTGGATTAAGGTAAGTGGATAGTTAGTGATGTGTGTATAGTTTAGTGTAGGGTTAGGTGTAAGATTTTAGATGTATGTGTGTGGATTACTATTTGTTTGGTGTGCTTGTGTTGTGTGTATGTGTTTTGGAACAGTTAATTTTTTCCCCAGAAAAAAATTTGCTGTTCTGTATGTTCAATGTTTTTAGCTTTCCCTGAATAGGGTTCGATATTAGAACATTCGAAGTTTTGAAACTTCAATGTTCTAATATAGACCCTATAAGTGCATGTATATATATATATATATATATATATATATATAAAAAATATATATATATATATATATATATATATGTGTGTGTGTGTGTGTGTGTGTGTGTGCGTGTATGTGTATGTGTGTGTGTATATGTATCACTGCTATATGAGTTAGCCCTGCACACATTTCATCTCATGTTGAAACACTGTTGTTTTTTGTCGGTGGTACTATTGGTCAAATTATGTAATGGTCGATGCTCATTATAAAGACCATTAAATAATTCCTGGGATTTTTCCTATTCTTTGTGATTGTGGGATCCTGGAATTAGTACATTTAATTTCTGGGAATGAAAGTTTACATCTGTAATTAATTTTTTCATTGATTTGAGTTGCAAATAATAGAAATCGCTGATGAGTTTGTTGAAGGTTTGTGTTTCAGTCAAACTCACCCCCAATTATTCATTTTAAACTGATATATATACATACATATATATATATATATATATATATATATATATATATATATATATATATAGAGAGAGAGAGAGAGAGAGAGAAAGAGAGAGATATAGAAAGAGAGGGAGAGAATTGAAACACATCTTGCATTGACTTTTTTCTGGATATTTGGAACACACTCACCCATTTAAACTCTTCAAATATTAAATGCGTTTCCATTAAACAGTTGAACTAAAACTGGGCACAGATGTTATCCCTTGGTTTAGGTTTGTGTTCACTGGAAATTCCTGGATACATCCTAAATAGCATGAAGCATGATATAGCCATCGACCTATCGACTCTATTCAGCCTCAGCCTCTATTCAGCTTTTGTACCACATGAATACAGAACAGTTATTGTCATTCCCCTGTATAAGGGAAGACCTCCACATACTTGGGCAATTGCAGACCCATAACTCTGACCAGCAGCATATGCAAAGCTATGGAAAGAATTATTATGGAACTAATCAATAAGGATGGACAAGTCGCAGTCTGGATTCATCAAGATCAGGTCACTCTAACTCAGCCTGGTGAACTTTTTGGAAAAGGTCACCAAAGACATGTGTAGATCAATGTGTGTCTGTGTATGTACCTTTAAGGAAATATCCTAGGGCTTGCACAAGTGTGTAAATACTGAGCACATGCGAGCCTGACTACCATTTTGTAGTAAGCTGTTGAGATATACGCATGTAGTTCTGTAAGCTCTTTCTGTTAATCAGTTCATTTATATTGTATGATGCTTCTATCAGTCCTGATGTGTTTTTATGTAATAAAGGATCTAAGCAAACTATCCCACTTATTTGTCATCTATGTTAGAGATGGACAAGTGAGATTATGTCAGAAGTGGCATGTTTAAAAGGACATGGTGTTAGAGGTAGCTTGGCCAAATGACTTTTTGCCAGAAAGAGTTCCAGTTTCTTCAATTTGAGTCTGATATGCACCTTGTTGGTATTGAAAGAATATAGAGGAGAGGGTCATTCCAACTGCACATATAATTCGCAAAACAGGTCAGAAATGAATTTCAGAAATGACTGTATTTTTGTTAAGCATGTATTTTTCATATTAATTAAAGATATCGGAGTTATCATATGTGTATGAAGTGTTTGCATGTTTCTCCAGTATTACAGTACAGTTATTTCACAAGATGCAGCCATTTCAGAGCATATTTTGCAAGGTAAAGCATTTTGAAGAGTTTAATGTGAATTTGAATGTTATTACGAGCTCTTGCAGCACAAGTTTGTTTGTACATAATTGTTAGGGCCATATTTTCAGTGTGTTTGTGCATACTTTGTTGGCATGTCAGATGGATTTTTAAAACCCACTGCTTGTGTGTTTGACCATAATATTGAGAGCTGGAGAGTGTTTGAGCAAGAGTATGACATTTTCATATAGGCTGCATTTTTTGATAAAGACAACCATACAAATACACTTATTTTGCTTAATTTAGCTTGGTCAGAAGCCATTGAAATGAAATTCATTTGTGTATGCACCTCCTCTCTTTGCAGGAGAGGGGGAAAACCATCATATTGTTGTACCGTCTGAGTCAAAGGAGGACCCTGAGTGCTTAAAATGTAAATTTACAGAAATGTGTAACTCCAGACAAATGTTGCAATGGACAGGCACTTAAGCCTGGTGAAATATTTGCAGCATATATAACTGATTTGAACAAGAAGGCTAAAATGTGCAGATATGGTGATTTGAGGGATGAGTTGATAAAAGGAAGACTTGTGTGTGGCATTAAAGATGATGCTGTAAGAAAGATTTTGTTTGTGACAGTGATTTAACTTTGAATAAGGCCATTGAGATTTGTCAGATATACAAGCTCACAGAAAAGCACACAAATGTGCTTACAAATAAGAGATGCATGCTTCCAGTAACTTTTAGAGCTCATGTTGATAGTATACAGCACATGGTTAAAAGAAACAGGCCCAGGGACATGATAGCAATTGTAGCCCCTGCAGCACCCACTGGTAAACTCCAGAGCTTTCCAGCAAGTTCCAGAGTTTGCACAGTCTCAGTGAAGCATAAGAGTGAGTCAGCAAACTCAAAGCATGGGCCCCAACCTACTTTCATTGTCAACTGTTGTAATTGCGGCGAAAATCATGAATCTAAAAAGGAGAAATGTTTAGGTTTGGTCAGCAATGCCACAAATACAATAAGTGGAATTATGTCAAAAGGTTTTGTAAATCAAAAGGTACACATTCTTTTATTAAAACAGAACATTTAAAGAAACAAGTTGATCAATTAGAAAGCTAACCCTACTTTTTATGTTTATGGTGTGTCAGTGCTTCATGAAACAGTTAATGCAGTAGATTTAAGGGCAAATAACAAAGTATTTTTGCTGTTCAGATAAATGGAAAACCCATAGAGCTCAGCGTTGACTCAGGTTCAATGTTTTATTAGCAGAAACATTTGCTAGAGTGTGTAAGGGTCAAAGGCTTGATTTGGGAAAATTTTGAAGCTTGTTGGTTATGGTGGTGAAGAAATTCAGACTGTGGCTCTTGCCACCCCTATAGTGCCTTTTTAAGGCAAGGTTCAAATGAAAATTCACCACCGTAACAGGAACAGGCAAGCAAAAACTGAGGGTAATGCTACTCAGTGCTAGAAGTCTAAATCTCAAAATGCACTCACTCAAGGCACTCCTTAAAATGGAGAACATTGATATCTGTACAGTGACTGAGACCTGGTTCAAGGCTCCAGAGAGCACCCCTGCACTACCAGGCTATAACTCATACCACACTTTTCGGCTATGTAACCTGGACCAGAACACCAAAGGCAGAAGTGTGTCCATAGTCATTAAAGATATCCACACCTCTAAGCTAGTTGCTCAGCATAATGGATTCGAGGTTATCCAAGTGCAACTAACTCTGGGCAAAACTGCAATCCAAATTGTAGTTTGCTACAGATCCCCCACCATATCCCAGGATTCCCACTCCTCTTTTCTTGATGTACTGGAAAATATTAGGGTTCAACCAAACACCCTAATAATGGATGATTTCGACTATCCCATCATTAACTGGGAAAACTACTCGTGCACCAACTCCTTCATACAATGCTTTCTGGAATTCATAAACTCCAAAGCCCTGGATCAACTTATCCACATCCCCACCAGGGGCAACAATATCCTAGACCTGGTCATTACCAACATGAGTGACCGGCATTCCACACCATGAAGTCAACTCCTCATTGGTCCGATCCGACCATAAGCTAATCACCCTTGATATCCCCATCCCACCCCCCCCCCCACCCCCATTAAGGAAACCACAGTAAAACATTTCTCCATTGCCAACTTCATGTTTCTTAAGACAGAAGTGGTGAACTTCATGACACCCATGCAGATGGGCAATACAGTTACGACTGCTGAATCCTACACAAATGCACTCTATAAGCACTTACATGAGTGCATGGATCGTGCTATCCCAAACAGAACCAAAACACTATCATCCAAAAAAGGAAGCAAATCTGGTAGTCCCCTGTCATAAATAAACTGTACAACAGAAAGAAGAAATTGTTGCAAAAGAGAGTAAAATCCCATGAGTGGAGGAACTCCCTGGTCATCCTCAGAAAGAAGCTGAGATCCCTTATAAGATCCTCTAAAGCTAGCTACGAAAACAAAATCGCCACTGATTCTAAAGACAACCACAAAGCATTCTATAGCTATGTTAAGAATCTCAATGGCAACACCCAGATCTGCTCTGAGTTACAGCACAATGGCATGAAAATTACAGAACCAACTGATATTGCCAACATCCTGGCAGATAGATTCAGTGCTAACTTTACCACCCACCCCCTAAAGGGCCCATATCTATACAGGAAGAATGCAGAGTCCCTGTAATCACAACTACGCAGGTAAAAGCTGCACTCTCTAAAGCCAAAATCATAGCATCCATGGGACCAGACAACATCCCAAGCTGCATTTTACATGAACTTCAGAACGAATTGGCTCCCCGCCTAAGCACCATGTTCAGTCATAGCCTCACATCAGGCTTTCTGCCCACTGAATGGCGTACAGCAACAGTTATCCCACTCCACAAAGGGGGAGCCAACACTGATCCCGGGAACTATTGCCCTATTAGCCTGATGAGCCTGGTCTGCAAGGCCATGGAACATATCATCATGGAACTCATAAACAAAGACATTGGTAACCTCCAAACTCTGGATCCCATTCAGTTCTGGTTTATGAAAGACAGATCATGCCTCCTGAACCTAAACTAGGTATAAATCCTATGTCACAAGATGGGTTTCTAACTGGCTCACTGACAGAACCCACACTGTAAAAGTTGCAGACTCTAAATCTGACCTCAAACCAATGACAAGTAGAGTACCACAGGGTTCAGTCCTGGGAACTCTCCTGTCTGGTATCTACTTCTCTGAAGTACAGGCTAAAACAGAAGGCCTCTGGCTAATGAAGTTCGCAGATGTCTGCAAACTAGGAGCCATAGTCAAGTCCCCAAATGATGTGGAAATCCTACAGAAGGGCCTCGCTGAGACAGATGCCTGGTGTCAGAGCCATGGCCTTAAGCTCAATGCCAAAAAGTGCATTGTCATCCCCTTTGGTAAAAACTCTGTACCCATGAACTACTACATAGACAGCAGTCTACTTAACACCAAATGTGTGATAAGAGACCTTGGGACCCAGGTGGACTGTAGTCTGTCCTTTGATAGTCACATTGCCACAGTAGTCAGGAAGTCCTTCTACGTGGCACACCTCATCATAAAAGAGTTCTCATCCAGGAAAAAAGAGGTCATTGTTCCCCTCTACTCGACACTCATTAGACTCATTATAGAGTACAACGCCCCTTTTTGAATGTACCTCACGAGACATCTGCAGCAGCTGGAAAGGCCACAGAAGTACCTCACAAAGAGGATTACTGGCCTCAAACAGATGCCCTACACTGACCATCTCAAAAAACTTCAGCTTTACTCCGTAGCATATTGCCTACTCTGAGGTGATCTCTGCCTACATATAAAGCTATGTCAAACCCAGAGCTGTTGGACATGCTACACCTAAAGAAATCCCAGTCCCTCCAAGCTACATGTTCTAGGGACCTAAATCTTGTCACCACAATAAAAAGGACATGCTGGAGGGATAGATTGCTGTCCCAGAGACTTCCCATACTCTGGAACAGGTTACCCATCTATGTCAAGCAAAGTTCTTCATTAGCACTCTTCAAGAAAAATCTTGATGAGTGGATAGGAAATAGGAAATACACCCCGGGGATCAATTCTGTGTCTCTGCTCGACAGTGGCACAGGAAATTAACTTTCTTGGGTGGTGTAAGCCAGGGAACCTTGTTGGCTAGGCATACGTAGGCCCTCGGGCTGATAGCCTAGTACATACCTATGAACCTATGAACCTATGAAGGCTCAGTAGTGCTAATCCAGTTTACCTCAAGAAGTGCAACTTAATTTTCCATACAGAGGTGAGATTTTGTCTGACAAAGGTATCATTATGAAAGGTCCAAAAGTAATTGTTCTAAAGTCCTTGCAACAAGAGTACATTACTGTAGATCAGGGTGTATGTGCTGTATATTTAAGAAGCCTATCAAGGTCTGAAAGTGCACATATAAATATTAGGCATGAGGTATTCCCAGTGCCATTTTGAGAGTGCAGCCAGAGATTGACCATGTATGATTGCAGTAGTTAGTTTCTATATATGTTACTCAAGGTAAAGTCAGTAAACTTCTATTGCGATGTGTTTGTATACAATAAAACTGCTTGAACAGAACCCACAAAGACTCTTCTATTGTGTCCAAAGTAGGAGAGCAACAATTACTATCTTGCATCGTGGTCAGACAGGAGCAGACTCTAACAAAAGCAGGGTGAGACGATTAGCATTTTGGCCTTCTATGTCACAAGACATTGAGAGAGTACTTTCATCTTGTTGTGTGTGTAATAGTGCTAATCAACATCAACAAAAAGAACCACTTCAACTAAACCAGATTAATGAACTTTCTTGGTCATCAGTCGTTGCTGACATTTTCGAATGGAATGGTCAACATTATTTGCTGTTAGTAGACTCTTAATTCAATTGGTTTGAGATTGACCAACTTCTTAATGTAGTATACAACACTGTCATTACTAAGATAAAGTGTCATTTTGCAGTCCATGGTAGCCCACACAAAGTTATTTCTGACAATAGCACACAGTTTACAAGACAACAGTTCAAAAGATTTGCCAAAGAGTGGGACTTTATTCATTTCCTGAGTAGCCTAGAGAATCTGCAGTCAAATGGTTTGGCAGAACATGCAGTTCAAAGTGCAAAACAGTTACTATATAAGTGAAAATGAGACAATAGTGATGTTTTCCTGAATCTCTTTAATCTCAGAAATGTTCCTCATGATAGACATCTTGGTTCACCTGCCCAGAGACTTCTGTCAAGGCAAACCAGAACCACATTATCAGTCAGTAGTCAATTGTTGGCTCCATGTGTCACGAACAAAAGGTCAGTGAAAACCAATCTGTTGAAGAAGCATTTAACACATAAGTCCTACTACGATAAGACCAGCAAACCACACAATCCATTACGAGAAGGAGAAGTGGTAAGGATGCAGTTGTCCAAAGGATATGATTGGATTGGAGTCGTGGAGAATATTTGCCCAGAGCTGAGACTGTATATTGTGAAATCACAAGGAGTAGAGTTTAAGTGGAATCAGAAACATTCGATGCCGGTGTCTGAGCCTATACCACAGCACATAACCTGTGAGAAAGACCCTTTATCTCAGAGTAAGTTATTTAGTGTGTGACACTGCCAGTCCAGCTATCTCAAATTTTGTAAATAATTCTACGTCATTTGTAAATATTGATATGATTTATACAGAAGTGTGTGTAAAGTACTGAACTAAAACGTAACCACAGCATACCCTACTGGAGAAGAATAGAAATGTATATAAACTATATAACTGTGCAAATGTATGTTTTAATAGTAGAAGCTGGACCATACAGAGTTAACTTGTAAAACTTCAAGATAATAAGTTGAAATTAAAGTGTTTTTCAATTGTGTTATCTTTCAGTGAAGTAGACACCATGTCTAGAGCTAGAGGTTTTTCTATTGTCTCGAAACAGAAATATTACCAGGGTTCAAACGTAAAAGTGTTTAATTGTTTTACAACTTCCAGTTCTGAGGAAACATCTGAGAGATATGTATTTTTCACACAGTGATGTCAAAATTCTGTTAGTATCTGTTAGCCTTGGAACTGAAGGCAGGTGACAAAGAGTGATGTCATCCAGAATACCCAGATGCAATGTGTATTATTAATTTAAGAACTCTCTCAGAGAAAGTCTGGGCATTTTGTATTTTGTCTTTGACCTGTAAACATCCATCATCACCATAATCTGCACTTGCCTTGTTAATAGTAAATAACTAGGGAAAAGTAATTTATTTTAGATATATATAGGAATATAGTAAATATTAGATTAGATGTTTTCTGTATTTATTTGAGACTGTCCTGCAATGTTGTTTTAAAATATTTCCTGTGATTCTGAACTCTGATGCAACTGTGAAGATTATTGTCTTGTTCTTTTATTATTTATTATTAAATATATTTAAACCTATCTTTGTGGCTAATAATTTTGAGACATATATAAGCTTTTAGAATATTTGCATACGTATTTGGTGACACTGTACAGGCCACTCCTAAATAGCCTTGCACTTGGTCACACTTACCATTTGAATAATATCAGCATTGCACAGTAGGATTGGTCACTCTCTTTGTAGGAGCTTTCTGGTAGCTGATAAGGAGGGGTTGGTGGCAGTGATAACTACCTTATAGTCTGGGCAGAAGGGACCATAGATAGTAAACCTGTGCCAGCCTTCCCCAGGTGTATGTGTTTGTATATAAATCAAATCTCAAAGTCTGGGCACATATGTCAGCTACTTGGGCAGGGACACGAAGCACTGGTTGGACAGAGAGGGTGCTGGAGGTATTGGCTTAATGCCTCAGCTGAGATCTTAACCCTATAGCTGTGCCAGTGGGGAGTCTTATTCGGGATCTGGAGAAAGAGGGAGAAACAAGCCCCAGACTGACTGTGATCTCTGTGTGCTCTTAAGGGAAATTGTACTTTACTGTCTTTGTACTTGTCATCCTCCCATTATGTACATCCCTCACTGTCGCCAGTGGTGAGGATTGAGGCTCCTTGATTACTGGGCCAGTACAGGGGTGTCACATAGTGTTCCAGTTCCAGAGGAAGGTCCAGAAAATATTCCTGTTCCTGTGGCAAATCCAGAAGTTTCTGATACGAGTTGTTCACCAAAGACTGTTCCTGTTGCTAAACCCAGTCCAGATTATTATGTTACCAGATCCAGCTGCATCTCCAGACCATGTAATAGATACACAGTAACTTGGATATGAACATCGTGCTTGTTTCTAAAGTGTATAGTAATGCATGTCTAACTCCAATATTTTTTTTCACCTAAGGGCAATCTTATGGAGGATGGAGATCAGTCTGTGTGTGTGTGTGTGTGTGTGTGTGTGTGTGTGTGTGTGTGTGTGTGTGTGTGTGTGTGTGTGTGTGTGTGTGTGTGTGTGTGTGTGTACCTTTAAGAAGCTATCCAATGGCTTGCACAAGTGTATTAATACAGAGCATGTGTGAGCCTGACTGCTATTTTCTAGTAAGCTGTTGAGATATAAGCACATATGTCTGTACGCTCTGTCTGTCAATCAGTTTGTTTTTATTTTATGCTGCTGCTATCATTCCTAATGTGTTTTTATGTAATAAATCATCTAAGCAAACTACTCCATCTGTTTGTCATCTATGTTTGGGAATTTAATTATAAGTAAAGTACGTACTTTAAACCAAAGTCTTAAGACAATTAGTGTGAGATATCCTAGGTTGTAAGTTTACTTTCACCAGCCAGGACAGCCGGCAGCCTTTACTATCTGCTCCCATACCTTTCACCCCTTCCCCCTTCTTAGACTACAAGTATTTTTACTGTTCTTCCTCTTCAATCCTCTATAGCATACTTACTGCCCTGCACTCTTTTCTCAGTATATATTGCCTCTGCTATACAGCTTTTGTCCACTAGAGGGCAATAGTTTCCTTTAGACCACCATTCTGACTCCAATTTTAAGTAACTTACAGGCTCTTGGATTCTAATATTCTGGAAGAGCTAATACTCCCACTCTATTCTTTCTTTCTTCTAATATTCTTCACTGCCAACCCTCTCTGCATATTCTATTATCAAGACATTGTGTCACCTTACCCTCTGCTGCTTTACTTACCTTTGCTTACTGCTCCTCTGATTGTTTTCCTAGGGTGAACTCCTCTGTGGCTCATCCCGCTCCGTTCGCCCTGTGGGCTCACTCCGCTCCCCTACCCTGCCCCCAAATTTTACCTGCCCCCAGTGGTCCTAAACTTATACTCTAACTGCCACACCCCTATGCATTAGGACCAACCTCTAACTCCTCCCCTTAAAGTGCTATTACCTCTATTATATTCTCACTTTACCCCTATCTCCTCCCCCTTAAAGAACCATCACTCATTTACCTTTATCCATTACCCTACCACTCTATCCACAAATATCCCTACATTTAACCACCTTAACCTAAACAAATGGCTCAAGGATCCTGTAAACCCTTATCTTTATTACTACTCCTAATTATACTTATCATTCCCTATCTACTTACTCTCTACGAACACAATAGATTCCTAGGACTGTATACCCACATCACACACACCTCTGTCCTTACCCCCAGCTCCACTCATAGTGTTAGCAACCTCCCCAGCTCAGCTAAGTACTCAGCAGCCATATTTCATAGAGTCCATCACATCTCTCAATGTTACCCACTAGCTAAAAAAAATAAGAACCTAATTTTTAAACTTCTAAAACTCATCCTAAAAGTTCAGGTCCACTCCCTGTTAGATGGTGATATACACCCTAACCCAGGTCCTACCACTATCACAGCTACACAGCCTGATACACCAACAAATTCAATCACACAGACACTTACCAAGCCCCCCAACTCTCTCCTGACAGCTCATCTTAATATCCGTAGCATCAATAACAAAATAGCTCACCTGCATGCCCTTATTGATGTTTATTCCTTTGACATCCTCTGTCTGTCTGAAACATGGTTTAATCCATCAATACAAGACAGTGCAGTTCTACCCCTTGGCTATAATATCATAAGATGTGACCGTAACACTAAAAAAGGAGGAGGCGTAGCCATACTTTATAAGAATGGATTACAAGTTACCTTGTTAGACTCCAAACCTCCACTTTGCAACAATGCAGTAATTCTTCTAACTAAGGTTCAGCTTAACAAAAGCAAAGCCATATATCTATCATGTGTCTATCTTCCCCCAGGCAATAACATCAACACATTAGAGGCTATCCTCAGCTGGCTCTCAAGTAACTACCCCCAAGAAACCATTATACTTGGAGATTTTAACATTAACTGAACTCCTGTATATCTGAGCAGCCTTCTACTCATATCAACTTATATGGTTTTACCCAAACTATAACATCCCCAACCCACACCAATAAAACTAACATCAAAACTAGTACCCTTGACTAGATACTCACTAATACCCCCCAACTAAACTATAAAACAGGCACCCTCCCTGAGGACATAAGTGATCACTTGCTTACCTATTTAATCAGAACAAAAACTGTCATCCTAAACTCTGCCATCTGTAGAACTATTCACACTACCAAAAATTTTAACTCTGCTCACTTTCAAGCTGAACTAGTCACCTGTGACTGGTCACCCCTGAAATACCTCCCAATAGATAATGCCGTGAAATACTTTAACTCTAAATTTCTAACCATTTTAGACAGCCATGCCCCATTACGCAGTTAGAATTAGAACCAAACCGCACCATAGCTCACCAAAACGACCAAACAAAAATCCTCCAAAGAAATAAACAATGGGCCAAATGGCGCTCAACAAAAAGCTCCTCAGACCACCTGCAATTCAGACAGCTAAGAAATGAAACAAAAAAAGCCATATTAGCCGATAAAAAAACTACTACTACCAACTACAACAAACCAACCAAAATAATCCCCAAAAATTCTGCGAGGTATCAATAACCTCTTACACCCTGGATGCTCAAGTACTCCCTCTCCCTGTGGCTCTGATCACAACAATCCTATCCAAATAGCTGACTCATTTAATACTTTTTTCACTGAAACCATACAATCCCTAGCCAAGCAGCTATCCCCTAGCATCCCAGGCTCTGCCACAACCTTTACCAATAAATCTCATCAATTTCATTTTCAGCCAGTGCCCACTTCACTTATCTGTAACCTCATACAGAAACTTAAACCCACTACTCTCTCTGCTGATAAATTACCTGCAGAATACCTGCAAAAAGCTGCTAAAGTCATAGCCTACCCCATATCCATCCTCATTAACAGAACTATTTCTGAAGGATCTATTCCCCTAATCTGGAAAGTCTCTCACATAATTCCCCTGCATAAGGCGGTAACTCAAAGAGTTGTCCAATTATAGGTCCATAGCTATTCTATCTCCTTTGGCAAAATAATGGAGAAATGTATACACATACAACTGTTAACCTACCTACTGATCACAATTTATTAGCACCCTGTCAACATGGCTTTAGACCATTTCATAGCACCACCTCTGCTCTCTTATCCTTCACTAACCATATTAACAGCAATCGTAATATTGATACTCTATCCTCAGCTGTTTTATTGACCTGTCCAAAGCATTTGACATGGTGAATCACCACCTCCTTATAGACACACTCAAAAACCTGTCATTGGACAACCATACTATACAGTGGTTCCAATCATACCTACATAACAGGCAACAGGCTGTACTATGGGAAAATACTTTATCTTCCCACGTCCCAGTCACTCTAGGGGTCCCGCAAGGATCTATATTAGGCCCATTACTCTTCTCCATCTTTACAAATGACCTTCATTCTGTAATTCCTCAAGCTGACTGTATCCAATACACTGATGACTCCACACTCATATGCTGCTGCTTCTCAATCAGAACTTCAGTCACTAACCCAAATGACCTTTAGTACAGTTGAAAACTGGCTCCTACAAAGACGTCTTATCCTTAACCCCAAAAACAAAATGTTACTATTTACCCCACCATAGAACCTCCCACTTAACTTTACTATTACTTCAAATGATGGAACTATAATATCTCCTGAACCAACCACCAAACTACTCGGGGTACTAATAGATAACAACTTGTCCTTTGAACCTCACATTAATAACACCATAAAAATAGTAAACAAGAAACTAGGTTCCCTTTATAGTATAAAACCCTTTCTTACACCTCCAGCCAGGGTTACTATTGCTCGTACCCACCTCATCTCTACCTTGCTCTATGCCTCCCCTATCTATACCAAAATATGTAGAGGTAATCTGAGCAAACTTACATCCTCCTACAACAATATTGCCAGATTTGCAGCTGGGTCCTCCTATATAACTCATCACTGTATCAATCTGAATCAGTTAGGATGGTTAGAGCTGCCAAATTTAATACTTTTCAATCAATTAATAGTAGTCCATAAGATCCTGTATTTACCTCAAAATACACCCATACTTACATCCCTAGTCATCCCCTATAATAACCTCAAGACCTTACGCTCAGCTAATAACCAACTTGTACAAATATCAAAATCCAACAACTTAGCTGGTGACACCTTGTTCTCCAATACAGTAGGTAAAGCCTGGAACATCCTCCCAAGCCAGCTAACCTCAATATCCTCTGTCAGCTTATTTAAAAGCAAGCTTAAACCCTACCTCAAATCACACTGGCTATGCCCCTGTGTTAACCCAGACTAAGTACCTAACTATTAACTAGACTCCCACAATTCCTAGTCTATATGATCTTGTGTTTTCTCACTAATTTTTAGTGAGCTTAACCTTCCTTAGGATTTTTTCTCATGTAAATAAGTATATACTGTGGAATGATCAAACACCTTCATATAGTATCACAACCTATGTGTTAAATAACACTAGAAATCCATCCTTGTTTGTGTGTGTTTTGGTTGTGGTTGGTGTTTACAGAGCATGTGTGAGCCTGACTGCTATTTCCTAGTAAGCTGTTGAGATATAAGCATATATGTCTGTTAATCAGTTTGTTTATATTTTATGGTGCTGCTATCAATCCTAATGTGTTTTTATGTAATAAATCATCTAAGCAAACTACTCCATCTGTTTGTCATCTATGTTTGGGAATTTAATTATAAGTAAAGTACGTACTTTAAACCAAAGTCTTAAGACAATTAGTGTGAGATATCCTAGGTTGTAAGTTTACTTTCACCAGCCAGGACAGCCGGCAGCCTTTACTATCTGCTCCCATACCTATCACCCCTTCCCCCTTCTTAGACTACAAGTATTTTTACTGTTCTTCCTCTTCAATCTTCTATAGCATACTTACTGCCCTGCACTCTTTTCTCAGTATATATTGCCTCTGCTATACAGCTTTTGTCCACTAGAGGGCAATAGTTTCCTTTAGACCACCATTCTGACTCCAATTTTAAGTAACTTACAGGCTCTTGGATTCTAATATTCTGGAAGAGCTAATACTCCCACTATATTCTTTCTTTCTTCTAATATTCTTCACTGCCAACCCTCTCTGCATATTCTATTATCAAGGCATTGTGTCACCTTACCCTCTGCTGCTTTACTTACCTTTGCTTACTGCTCCTCTGATAGTTTTCCTAGGGTGAACTCCTCTGTGGCTCATCCGCTCCGTTAAGCCCTGTGGGCTCACTCCGCCTCCCCTACCCTGCCCCAAATTCCACCCTCCCTCAGTGGTCTAAACTTATACTCTAACTGCCACACCCTATGCATTAGGACCAACCTCTAACTCCTCCCCTTAAAGTGCTATTACCTCTATTATATTCTCACTTTACCCCTATCTCCTCCCCCTTAAAGAACCATCACTCATTTACCTTTATCCATTACCCTACCACTCTATCCACCTACATTTAACCACCTTAACCTAAACAAATGGCTCAAGGATCCTGTAAACCCTTACCTTTATTACTACTCCTAATTATACTTATCATTCCCTATCTATTTACTCTCTACGAACACCATAGATTCCTAGGACTGCATACCCACATCACACACACCTCTGTCCTTACCCCCAGCTCCACTCATAGTGTTAGCAACCTCCCCAGCTCAGCTAAGTACTCAGCAGCCATATTTCATAGACTCCATCACATCTCTCAATGTAACCCACTAGCTAGAAAAAATAAGAACCTAATTTTTAAACTTCTACAACTCATCCTAAAAGTTCAGGTCCACTCCCTGTTAGATGGTGATATACACCCTAACCCAGGTCCTACCACTATCACAGCTATACAGCCTGATACACCAACAAATTCAATCACACAGACACTTACCAAGCCCCCCAACTCTCTCCTGATAACTCATCTTAATATTCGTAGCCTCAATAACAAAATAGCTCACCATGCCCTTATTGATGTTTATTCCTTTGACATCCCTCTGTCTGTCTGAAACATGGCTTAATCCATCAATACAAGACGGTGCAGTTCTACCCCCTGGCTATAATATCATAAGACGTGACCGTAACACTAAAAAAGGAGGAGGCATAGCCATACTTTATAAGAATGGATTACAAGTTACCTTGTTAGACTCCAAACCTCCACTTTGCAACAATGCAGAAATTATTCTAACTAAGGTTCAGCTTAACAAAAGCAAAGCCATATATCTATCATGTGTCTATCTTCCCCCAGGCAATAACATCAACACATTAAAGGCTATCCTCAGCTGACTCTCAAGTAACTACCCCCAAGAAACCATTATACTTGGAGATTTTAACATTAACTGGAACTCCTGTATATCTGAGCAGCCTTCTACTCATATCAACTTATATGGCTTTACCCAAACTATAACATCCCCAACCCACACCAATAAAACTAACAACAAAACTAGTACCCTTGACTGGATACTCACTAATACCCCCCAACTAAACTATAAAACAGGCACCCTCCCTGAGGACATAAGTGATCACTTGCTTACCTATTTAATCAGAACAAAAACTTTCATCCTAAACTCTGCCATCTGTAGAACTATTCGCACTACCAAAAATTTTAACTCTTCTCACTTTCAAGCTGAACTAGTCACCTGTGACTGGTCACCCCTGAAATACCTCCCAATAGATAATGCAGTGAAATACTTTAACTCTAAATTTCTAACCATTTTAGACAGCCATGCCCCATTACGCAAAGTTAGAATTAGAACCAAACCGGCACCATGGCTCACCAAAACGACCAAACAAAAAATCCTCCAAAGAAATAAACAATGGGCCAATTGGCGCTCAACAAAAAGCTCCTCAGACCACCTGCAATTCAGACAGCTAAGAAATGAAACAAAAAAAGCCATATTAGCCGATAAAAGAAACTACTACTACCAACTACAACAAACCAACCAAAATAATCCCCAAAAATTCTGGTGAGGTATCAATAACCTCCTACACCCTGGATGCTCAAGTACTCCCTCTCCCTCTGGCTCTGATCACAACAATCCCATCCAAATAGCTGACTCATTTAATACTTTTCACTGAAACCATACAATCCCTAGCCAACCAGCTATCCCCTAGCATCCCAGGCTCTGCCACAACCTTTACCAATAATTCTCATCAATTTCATTTTCAGCCAGTGCCCACTTCACTTATCTGTAACCTCATACAGAAACTTAAACCCACTACTCTCTGCTGATAAATTACCTGCAGAATGCCTGCATAAAGCTGCTAAAGTCATAGCCTACCCCATATCCATCCTCATTAACAGAACTATTTCTGAAGGATCTATTCCCCTAATCTGGAAAGTCTCTCACATAATTCCCCTGCATAAGGGCGGTAACTCCAAAGAGTTGTCCAATTATAGGTCCATAGCTATTCTATCTCCTTTGGCAAAAATAATGGAGAAATGTATACACATACAACTGTTAACCTACCTACTTGATCACAATTTATTAGCACCCTGTCAACATGGCTTTAGACCATTTCATAGCACCACCTCTGCTCTCTTATCCTTCACTAACCATATTAACAGCAATCGTAATATTGATACTCTATCCTCAGCTGTTTTTATTGACCTATCCAAAGCATTTGACATGGTGAATCACCACCTCCTTATAGACACACTCAAAAACCTGTCATTGGACAACCATACTATACAGTGGTTCCAATCATACCTACATAACAGGCAACAGGCTGTACTATGGGAAAATACTTTATCTTCCCACGTCCCAGTCACTCTAGGGGTCCCGCAAGGATCTATATTGGGCCCATTACTCTTCTCCATCTTTACAAATGACCTTCATTCTGTAATTCCTCAAGCTGACTGTATCCAATACGCTGGCGACTCCACACTCATATGCGCTGCTGCTTCTCAATCAGAACTTCAGTCACTAACCCAAATGTCCTTTAGTACAGTTGAAAACTGGCTCCTACAAAGACGTCTTATCCTTAACCCCAAAAAAACAAAAATGCTCCTATGTACCCCCACCCAGAACCTCCCACTTAACTTTACTATTACTTCAAATGATGGAACTATAATATCTCCTGAACCATCCACCAAACTACTAGGGGTACTAATTGATTACAACTTGTCCTTTGAAGCTCACATTAATAACACCATAAAAATAGTAAACAGGAAACTAGGTTCCCTCTATAGAATAAAACCCTTCCTTACACCTCCAGCCAGGGTTACTATTGCTCGTACCCACCTCATCTCTACCTTGCTCTATGCCTCCCCTATCTATACCAAAATATGTAGAAGTAATCTGAGTAAACTTACATCCTCCTACAACAATATTGCCAGATTTGCAGCTGGGTCCTCCTATAGAACTCATCACTGTATCAATCTGACTCAGTTAGGATGGTTAGAGCTGCCAAATTTAATACTTTTCAATCAATTAATAGTAGCCCATAATATCCTGTATTTACCTCAAAATACACCCATACTTACATCCCTAGTCATCCCCTATAATAACCTCAAGACCTTACACTCAGCTAATAACCTACTTCTACAAATATCAAAATCCAACAACTTAGCTGGTGACACCTTGTTCTCCAATACAGTAGGTAAAGCCTGGAACATCCTCCCAAGCCAGCTAACCTCAATATCCTGTCAGCTTATTTAAAAGCAAGCTTAAACCCTACCTCAAATCACACTGGCTATGCCCCTGTGTTAACCCAGACTAAGTACCTAACTATTAACTAGACTCCCACAATTCCTAGCCTATCATGATCTTGTGTTGTCTCACTAATTTTTAGTGAGCTTAACCTTCCTTAGGATTTTTTCTCATGTAAATAAGCATATACTGTGGAATGATCAAACACTTTCATATAGTATCACAACCTATGTGTTAAATAACTCTAGAAATCCATCCTTGTTTGCTGTTCTTCTATACTCTATCTATTGATCTCTAGTGTTTTTCTTAGGTTTTTGTGAGACCTTAGTATCTCTTATCATAAATTACTAGGTGTATCTAATTTTGTAATATGTTATAAAGATTTGTACTACACCATTTCTAATACAAATGTATTAGTCTTATTCATCTATTCTTAGATAAATTTTTCCTTTTTCCTACTGAAATATAAAATATATAATCTTAGGCTTGTACTATAATTGTTAAAACTTATGTACCAAATTATACTGTTATTGTCTTTGTCTTGACCTTTTATGTTGTTGTAATTTGTGGAGCTTTTCTCCCCGGGCCTCCACTGAAAATGGACATATATCCAGCTGGACATGCCTGGTCAACAAATGTAAAATAAATAAAATAATAAATAAAATGTTAGAGAGGGACAAGCGGCAAAATGGAAAACATTAAAGTGGTACATACTGCATATCTCGGGTCTATATCAGAACACCGAACTTTCAAAATTTCGAGTGTTCTAATATCATATCATATTAATCGAAAATTTAAAACATCGAACATACAGAACAGCAAATTTTTTCCTTGGGAAAAAATTTGCTGTTCCAAAACACATACACACAACACAAGCACACCAAACAAACAGCAATCCACACACATACACCTAAACTCTTACACCTAACCCTACACTATACTATACATACACCACAAACTATCCACTTACCTTAACCCAAACCCTAACCCTAAGGTTCGTCACTATCGCACAGTCACCTCACCTGCGCCCTAACCCTAACTCACCTCCCCCGCCCTAACCCTCATGTCCACACAATCGCACACTTATCTGACCCCGCGCCCTAACCCTAACTCACCTAACCCGCCCTATCCCTCACATCCACACAATCGCACACTTACCTGAACCCGACTTTCCACAACAGTGCTGAAAATACTGAAGCAACAGAAACGGACAACCAAATTCTTTCCGTAGGAAAAAATTTGGTTTTCTGTTTCTTCGATATTTTCAGCGTTCGCTGAAAACAGGTCGATATTAGAACACTTGAAATTTTGAAAGTTTGGTGTTCTACTATAGACCCCATATCTAAACCTGACCAAAGCTATTTACACAATCCCCTCACTCAGGCATAGTAGAAAAACTAAATAAACTGGAAAAAAGCTCGTCCATCACCTGGTGGATTACCAACTGGCTCACAGATAGAGTGCAGGAGATCAAAACACAGGAAGCCATCACCACAAAGAAGCCTCTCACCCGTGGTGTTGTGGTCTACCCCTGATTTCAGTACTGAAAACTCTCTTGTTTTACATCTATCTCTCTGAAGTAAAAGCCAATACTAAAGGGATCTGGCTTTCTAAGTTTGTAGATGGCTGCTAGCTAAGAGCAGTCATTGAATCCCCAAATGACTTAGCCATCCTACATAAGATTTGTTCCAAATGTACAACTAGTCCCAAAATCATGGACTACATGCCAAAAAATTAATTATTGTATTCTTTGGGAAGTCATCTACCCAGTGGAGCTACCACATTGACAATACGTCCCTAGGAGTTGACCTATTTTTCCAGATTTGGAAGCTTAGTTGGACTGACCTATCTTTTGACCAACAATTGTCCATTGTCATAAGAAATCTATATTAGACACCGTATAAATGAAGTATCTAGATCTAGTAATGTCATTGCCCCCCTTTGCTCAGCTCTCATTAGTCAAGTCATTGAGTATAATGCCCTCTTTGGCATGTATCTTTCCAAATTCATGGACTGACTGAAATGCCCACACAGATACTTTACTAAAAGGAGATACAAGGTCTTACATTAAGACTCAAAGTCCTGTCACTACATTTGGTGTCTTACATACTGCAAAGAGGTGATCTGTTTTTGATACACAAGGCATCCTATGACCCAATATTGATGGACATATTGCATATCAGCAAGTCAAATGGCATTAGATATGCTTGCTAGTGGGATCTAATCCTCTTCTGCAACATCAGTAGAACTGTTTGGAGAGACAGGTATGGCAAAATAATGCAGAGGATACCACATACCTCTCAACTGTCCAGATTTTTGTGGAACGTCCACAATTTTGTCTCTTATTTTTGGTCTGTTTTCATAAAATTTGTGGCTTTCTGACAAATCATTGAGGCATGAAGTCACTAAATAATATTGAATAATGATGGATATTTACATTTCAGACTTCATATCCTTCAGAATATATATAATAATGCAAAATCTGTCATTCTAGCAACTTTCTAATTTTATAGGAGCAATATTTGAAATCTGTCCTTATTTTCAGGCCCTTGTCCCTCCATTATTTCAGGCTCTGTCCCGATTTGTTGCACTGAGAGATGAGAGGTATATCTGGAACAGACTCTCAGTCCTTATCAAACAAAGCTCATCCATCTTCATATTCAAGCACAAATTGGATCTATGGATGGATAATAGAAAATTTGCCCCAGACTACCCCCTGTAATACCAATGGCCTGATGCAGCTCCTAAATACTTTATACTTTGCAAGGGTCCCTTCAAATTATGTGTGGTATGATCCAAGTTATTTTCACTACGGATAATATATATTATTATCAACAATGAAATGGATAAGGCCAATCTAACGTCCACCAAAAGGGAAATTGGCTAGGCTTAAAATTGCCCACAAAGGCAGGTGCCTAGTACTTATCTATGAACCAATAAAAAAAGCTGTAGGTTGGAGGCAGTAAGGCCATTTAATCTGCAGGAGTGCTACATTTACTGGAAGACAGATTAACCTCCTCCTTGGTCTTATCTTTCCAAGAGCTGTAATTTTAAGCATTTTAAAGGCCTCAGCTATCCTAATATAAATACCTATTCTGGTCCAGGCCTCACCAAGCAATCACCTGCTTCATAATATATCGTCAGATTCTGCTTTTATTTGAAGTTACTGTATGTTGTTGCTTGAGGATGCAGCTATTACCTGTAAGGCATATTCCATTGCTAAGATTAGTATGTCTTTGGTTAAGTGCTTCTATTTCTTATCTACTTGTAGGCTAGATATAAAATAATAAGTGAAAGGTAGTGTCATTACTCTGTTTACAAGTTTCTTTAAGAAAAAACTCACCTAATTCACCTCTGTACCAAATCCACTGAAAATGCGTCATGATAGAGTTTGTACATTGTCTGACAGTGTAGACTTTTCCCTGATTTACATTACTGTATTTTCTTTATGATGGGGTTACAACATTTAGTACATGCTCCAGCCATGCATTTATATATATATATATATATATATATATATATATATATATATATATATATATATATGTATATAAAGGAGCAGAGATTCAGCAAGGCAATGTTTGAGGCACTCTTTGCTCGTGTTGGGTCATATTTCCTGGATCCTGATCAACAGGGCCTTAGAGTTACTAAGGCTAACCTCCAGTCCCCTCCTCGTTGAATCCATGACAAATTAAGATAGACCCGCTGCAGATTTTCTGCAGTTTTTGATAGTGATCTGTTGGAAGACTGTATATCCTTTTCGACTGTAGAGTTATACTGTGCCCTTTTACAAACCATGCTGCTGCTTACAGTGTATAAGCTCTTTCTTTCCTCACAACTAGCTTTTCTAAGATGTTACTAATTTTAAAGATGTCTGAATGATTTTACATTTTAATTTCATTTATGTTTCAGTGAACCAACAACACTGACATTTACAAAAGTTTTAAGAACAATTGTCAAAGTGTGCAGGTATTTTAAAAGCTTCACTGTATATACCCGAGGAAATGTGGGTATAGTATCATGCAGCTGGAAAAAAATGATGTAAAGCAGTCTATATTAAGCTATGTTTAGTTAAATCCCAATACAGGTTTGCCCAACCCAAACTTATACTATGTCTCCAAGTATGGAATCAGCAAAGTAGGCTTTAGAACAAGCCTCTAGTCTGACCCTGGTTTATCACAGGAATTGTTGAAAACGGCACTATATTTTGTCAAAGCCATCCATCAGAGTGAGCGAGAGCACACTTTCACCACTCTGATGTAAATAAAACTCAAGGGGTGGAGGTGTGTTTCTCTGCATCTCAGACAGATACTGCAGGTATTACAAAACTGATGTCAGGGTGGTATCCCACTGAGAGAGTGGCTGAACTATTGTGGAGACTTCTAACACTCCATAACTATTCTCACCTCATTTCTGCATTTCTGTTTCTGTCACTTGTGTCACTTCCTCTCCTCCATTTTGTTCATGTGTGATTCATTATTTTATATAATATATAGTGAATATAATGTATTGCAAATGATAGTTACCTGCCACTGCTACCTTATTATAGTCTTCAAAAATATTCTTCACTAGTATGTTTGCTGGGTGCATTGATAAACAAGTAGTAATATATTTTTCTAAGTGTAATGAGTGTAATGTACATCATACTGAAAATACATCTTTATTTGCTTGCAGAGACAATTATTCTAGTACTATTAGTTAAGTCATGTACACTTCACAACTGAGTATAATTCTGAAGTTTTAGAAATACATTGTTGAAACTTTATTATACTTACTGGTACAGACTGAACACGTGACTCAATATTCATGTAGTTTTGTGATAACCCAGTAGTAGATTCATTTTATATATTCCTTTGATCACTGGAGACTACTAACAGACCATGGTTCCTCTTTTCACAGATTTGTGTGATTTATGTTTTTTTACAGTTCATCACCCTGCTTAACATTTCAATTTTCTCCTGGCACTCTTTATAGGTTCCTATGTTCATAGGCAAGTTCCAAGCTAGCTGCCCATGTGGGCCATTTTAAGACTAGCCAGTTTCCCTTTTTGTGCTCAAATTAACCTATTCCATTTGGTTAGAGATTAGCCTTACCCATCTCATGGTCGATAATTATATATTACTCCTAACATTTGACTTGCATATCCACAGCAATATCAAAAAAAAAAAAAAAAAAAAACACGTCAAAAACTCGGCATCCTCTATAGACACAAATACTTCCTCAACCTCTCTGCAAAACTATCCCTAGTCTCTTCATTATTGTTACCATTTATTCTAAGGTCTATACTATGTCATCAACTGCTTAGTATGTTGAACGCCGAAACGTTGACAGCTAAGGGTCGAAAACTGACAATGTTGATCGGCCAGTTAAGCAAATTCTTTCATCGGGAAAGAATTTGCTTGGCCATTATCGGGAGTTTGCCCTTTCCCCAATGTAGACCGATCTCGGAGTTCGTATATTTAGTTAGGGGGTGGGGGGGGGCACAGCCCCCCATATCCACTTGGAAGTTTGTGTTACTTTGGCATGGTCAAGCGAATTCTTTCCCGATGAAAGAATTTGCTTAACTGGCCATTCGACATTGTCAGTTTTTGACCCTTAGCTGTTGAAGTTTAGGCGTTCGACAAGTTAAGTGGTTGATGATTTAATATAGACCCCTATTCTATATAGTGCCCTCTTCTTACCAATCTCCAGTCCCCATTGAAATCCAAACTTGACTTGTGCTACAATAAAGTAGCTAAATTTGTAACCAATGCAAAATATTCATCTCACCATTGTGCCTCATTACCACTTCTAACCTGGCTATAAGTCTCACATTATCTTTCATATTTACAGTTAACTACTGCACACAAATTTATATTTAAGGCATCAGACTGCCCTGCCCTTTCTTCTCTACTTACTCTGTACCACCCAAATAGACCTCTCCAATCTGAAAATCAACTGCTCCTGAATGTAGAAAAAACAAACCTTTAGGCTGGCCAGATGGTCTACTCCTTTACTATTGATAAACTATGGAATACCCTCCCAACATCACTCAGAACTAGCAGCAATGCAGTTCTTTTTAAAAAATCCCTTAGACAGCACCTTTCCTCTCTATGGCACTGCACATGTGCCAAAACTGCACTTCCCAGAACATGAGTCTACTCTACATCTTCATTAACTACTACTCTGTTATAACTCTTTCTATCTCATTTTACTTAACTGCAGTACTGGTATTATCTACTACATTTGTTTACCTATATATAAGCTTAGGACTTCTCAAGTGTCACTATGTACTTATCATGTGGATCTATTGTATGTATTGTTTATTGTATGTATTGTATATTTGATTATGGAGCTTTTCTCCCCGGGCCTCCACTAAAAATGGGCTCACTATGGCCTAGTGGACCATCCTGGTAAACAAATGCAAATAAATGAATTAACTGGGATCATACACTAAATAATTTGAAGTGTATCTCTTAGTTGGGTCTATATTATTATATCTCACACTCAGAAGTGCGAACGACAGATAATCGACCCCATGTAAGTGAAAGCCTACAACGTCAAAACTTCAGAACAGTGATTATTTTCCAATGGAAAACAATCGCTGTTCCAAAATTAAAAAAAAAACAGTAAAACATTACTTAACATGGGGGGCTTCGCCACCCACACCTCCCCTACTTAAATTTACCAACTACGAGATTGCACTACAGTGCTGAAAAGGCAAAGTAGCAAAAGCGGCCAAACTAATTCTTTCCCAGGGAAAGAATTCACTGAAAAGCCACTTCGCTATTTTGTCTTTTCGGGCTTTACTGTTCGACAAAGATGCATACGACAATCTGCATCTGTGATGGCATAATAGGGAACCACTTAGTTTACAGTAATCTCCACAATAAAACATTACTAAAATTTCATTTTTGTTGTAAGCTATAGACAAAATTTTATATATGATTGTTTTCATGGTAATAGTACTCTC
This sequence comes from Protopterus annectens, assembly GCF_019279795.1. Taxonomy (NCBI): domain Eukaryota; kingdom Metazoa; phylum Chordata; order Ceratodontiformes; family Protopteridae; genus Protopterus; species Protopterus annectens. The sequence goes on from NC_056735.1 coordinate 1,548,627,285, forward strand.
CATGGCCATCAACTTCTTTTTATTTGCTTATACCTTTGGATGATTGCTTACATTTCCTTACAGCTTAGCAGAACCTTGCATCTCAGAACCATGGAAAATTAGTAGTACCAGTATAAAGTGGGGCTTTCAGCATTCATTTTAGTCTATGTTAAGCTTCAGTTTATCTACAACTACCCTATATTGATTTGTTATCGAGACACTCATGGCACATTTTGATTTTTCGACTCACAGACACAGCCAAAAATGATGGTGAAAAAATATAATTTAATGACATTTAGATGAAGTGAAAAGGAGAAACTCCCCATTAACATAGACACTAGTATTTCATCGACTGTGCTTTTGAAAATACGCTCCAATACAGCATGAAAGCTGAATTAAGCCAAAAGATATCCACATCCTAAGCAATGTTTCCATTGTTAGTAAGAAACTATGATGCAATACAGGTAAAACATCAGTTTAATTATAAGGCTTACTTAAATCTGCACATCTATACTTTGGATATTATCATTCAATATATAGCAAAAGGAAGCTTGACCAAGTGTACTTAAACAAATAGAACATGACTACTTTTATGTTAATTAAGTCTCCAGTAAGGATATAACAGTTCATCTCCCCCCCTCCCTCAAGAAAGGTAGGCGTAGGTTCACATTTAAATTTATGTCTCTACCAGTCTATATTTAGGTTATTTTAGTTATGCAAGAAAAATGACAAGGGCATTAATGTTGTGTTTGCCTGGTTTATGTAGAATAGTCTCAGAAGTTTTTGAAGGAATTGACATGGATGAAAGGGGCTTATACAATTCAGGCAGTGGAAGTGAGAAACACATAACAAGAGTTATTGCTAAAGGTGATGACTGAAGTGGTAGTGTTATTATTTGTATTAGCCAAATTTAGAAATGTGGTGATTCAGTCTCACCATTAGTGAGGAAGCTGTTAAATCCATTACAAGAAATATACAGCAAAATGAGTAAGCAAAATAGCAGCTGTCATTGCAAAATTGCATTCTTTCAAAACAGTTTAAATGGAGGTCATTCAGTAGTAGGTCTGTCTACTGCACTGAAAAATACTTTCTGAGGACATCTTATTCAGACAAATTTTATAGAAAACGTTGAAAGGAAAAAAATAAACTTATATTCCGGACATTGACATTAGCAAATGTTCTCTGGGCAAATGTGGGCAAAATGACTGGAAAAATCACGAAGTAATATTTTGTCCTCAAATAATTGCAAATTCTGACAAAATGCTCTGTCGAATAATATAATTCACATGTACATAAAGGCCACTACAGTTGGCAAGGAGCTTAAGTTTATTTATATAATGCTAGTTAGGATAATATAGGTTTTCTTCCCTTTTTAGTGGCTGTTGAGGTTACATCATTTATTTGGAGTTATGCAGCTCACAACCAGAAATGTTGTGACTCATTCCTCCATCTGTCCTTCAGACATGCCAAGCAAATGTACAGCTTGTTATTTTGAAATACAGGATACACTGCCAGTCACACTACCTTAATATCTGAGAGAAAAACAGCCCAAGGCTTCTTTCAAAAGTCCATTTATTTTGACATACCATCAGCTGAAGGCACCTGGCACGACTCTGTTAAGTCTCATGTTGATATGTATTAAAGGTAATCTTCAGCACTGTCTTGTCTAATATTCTGTCTAACAGTGTTAATAAATGAAGACAGCAAAACTGAGCATGAACTTGTTGATCTGACAATATTTTATTTCAAGCAGCAATTTAGTATGCCCTTTTTAAATGGTGTTAAGGAATGTAAAATTATAGCAATGAAAAATTCACTTTATAGCTTTTGGTTTTCATTACTTGAGCTATGCATAATATATTTCAAAGGTATTCAACCCTCATAGATTCATGGATTCATAGGTGTGTACTAGGCTAATGGCCCTGGAGCCTTTACAAGCCTAGCTCATAGAAGTGCCCTGACATCCTGCCTCCCAACGTTAGTTCCCAGTGTCTCTATCAAGTAGACCCACTAGAGTGATCCCCGGGGTGAACTTTCTATTTCCCATCCACTCATCAAGATGTCTCTTGGAGATGGCCAGTGAGGTGCTCTGCTTGACATGCATGGGAAGTCTAATCCAGAGCATGGGCAGTCTCTGGGTTATAAAACTGTCCCTCTAGCATGTCCTGTTGATTGTGGTAATATGGTTGATGTCTCTGGTGCGTGTGGTGTGGAGTTATTGATATTTCTTTAGATGTAGCATTTCTAACAGAGTTGGGTCAGACATAGCTTTGTAAGTCAAGCAGAGATCGACTCTTAGTAGATGATATGAGACAGAGAAGAGTTGTATTATTTTGAGTCAGTCCATGTAGGACATGAGGATATGTGTTTAAGGCCTAGGATCCTCTTCATGAGGTACTTTTGTGGCCTTTCTAGCTGTTGCATGTGTCTGGTGAGGTGCATGCCAAATGGGGCATGATACTCAATGATTGGCCTAATGAGGGAAGAGTAGAGAGAGATGATGACCTCTTTCTTCCTGGATGCAAAACCCTTGGTAATGAGATGTGCCACATAGAAGGACTTTCTGACCGCAGTGGCAATGTGGTGGTCGACGGAGAGGTTGCTGTCAACCTGAGTCCCCAAATCTCTTATAACACATTCAGTGTTCAGTGGGCTTCCATCAATGTGGTAATTAGTGGGAACTGAGTTTTTCCCCAAAGGGGATGACAACGCATTTTTTGGCATTAAGCTTAAGGCCATGGTTTTGACACCAGTCATTGGTCTCAGTGAGGTCTTTATGTAGGATATATACATCACTTGGGGAGTTAATAATGGCTCGCAGCTTGCAGTTATCTGTGAATGTGGTCAGCCAGAGTCCTTCCATGTTGGCCTGGACTTCTGAGAAGTAGATGCCAAACAGGAAAGGAACTAGGACCGAACCCTGTGGGACTCCACTCATGACTGGTCAGCAGTTTAACTTGGAGTCTGCTGCTTTCACACTGTGGGTTCTATCTGTAAGCCAAAGATTCCCTATATCCTTGTTAATTAGGTCCAAGATGATGTGCTCTATAGCCTTACATATCAGACTCATCAGGCTAATGGGGCGATAATTCCCAGAGTCTATAGTCACTCCCTCTTTATGGAGAGGGGTGACTGTAGCAGTGCGCCATTTGGTAGGGACAATGCCTGAGGTAAGGCTGTGATTGAACAGGGCACACAGATGTGGTGCCAGTTCACTTTGTAGTTCATGTAGTACACATCCAGGGATATTGTCTGGTCCAAAGGAAGCTGTATTCTTGGCCTTGGACAATGCAGCTTTAACCTGTGCTGCAGTAATGCTAGTTGTCTGGCATTCCTCTGGTATTGTGATTGGTCCTTTGGGGGGAGAGAGGGGGTAAAGTTAGCACTGAATATGTTGGCCAGTATGTTGGCAATATCTGTTGGCTCAGTGTAGGAGGTACCATTGTGCAGTGACTCAGAGCAAACTTGGGTATTGTCGTGGAGATTCTTGATATAACTATAGAAGGCTGGCTTTGTGGTTGTTTTTAGTGTCTGCCGCATTTCTGCCTTCATAGCTGGCTTTAGAGGTTTTGATGAGGGATCTCAACTTTTTCTTGAGGTTAATAAGGGAGTTTTTCCAGTCTTGGGACTTCACCTTTTTTCAGTAACAGTTTCTTCCTTCTGTTGTAGAGTTTATTAATGGCAGGGGACTACCAGATTGGCTTCCTTTTTTTGGAGGAGAGTATATTGGTTCTGTTGGGTATGACTAGTTCCATGCATTTATGTACGTGCTCGTACAGTGCATTGGTGTTTGATTCAGCAGTCATGCATCTATTTTCCATTGACATGGGTGCCATGAAGTTAGCCACCTCTATTTTTAGGAGTCCAAAGTCACCTTTGGAGAAGTTTTTCATGGTGGTTACCTTTGTGGGGGGTGTGGGTGAGATGTGGATTTCCATGATGATTAGTTTGTGGTCGGATCTAACCATGGAGGAATTTACTATTGATGTAGAGCAATGGTTGCCTATGTTAGTAATAATCAGGTCAAGGATGTTGCTTCCTCTAGTGGGGTAACAATGAGCTGGTCCAGTGCATTGGAATTGATGAATTTCAGGAAGCAATGGGCCAGTGTATTGGTGCATGAGTAGTTTTTCCAGTTGATGGAGGGGTAGTTGAAGTCACCTAATATGAGAGTGTTAGGTTGGACTCTAATCATTTCCAGGGTGCTTAGGAATGTAGAGTGAGAGTCTTGGGACATGGCTGGGGACCTATAGCAGGCTATGACCTGAATCGCCATCTTACCCAATGTTAGTTGTACCTGAAGTATCTCAGATGTGTTATGCTGGTCTACTAGTCTGGAGGTGTGCATATCTTTATGAATATGGAGACACCACTGCCTTTGGAGCTTCAGTCCATGTTCTGGGGCCGAAAGGTGTGGAATGATTTATAGCCTGGTAGCACAGGGGTGCTTTCTGCTGCTTTAAACCAGGACTCCGTTACAGCACAAATGTCGATGTTCTCCATTTTGAGGAGTGCTTTGAGTAAGTGAGATTTAGACTTCTAGCATTGAGCAGTATGACCCTCAGATTGCATTTGTTTGTAGCTGTTACGGTGGTAATTTGGTCTTTGGAACATCACCTAAAAAGCACTATAGGGGTGCAAGAGATTTTGCCAGTATCCGGAAACCCAGGGATGACAGATGCAGGCCTTCTCTGTCAAAGTATCGAGGTCTATCAATCATGTCATCCCAAGCAGCCAGATACTGGATCCCCTTAGAATGACACCAGAAACTTAGCCAATTTTTGAAGTCAATCATTTTCTGCTTGTACTGTGGTATCATTCTGGGCAACAGTAGGATACTGCTCAGGGCTATGGTCATACCTGCCTGGGCCACATAATCCAAGAGCTCCTTCATGTCTCTTTTCATGTAGTCCAGGTAGGTGTGTCTCAGGTCATTCACACCCACATGGAAAGTGACAGAGTCATACTTGTACTTGTTGTGGAGTGACCTGAGTGCATGTGTTAAGTGTCCGATTCTGGCACCTGATAGACAGCTGACTGTTACCTTCTCCTTATTCAACCTAGTGACTGGGACATCAGTGTCTCTCACTATTGAGTCACCTATGATTAGTGTGTTAGGCTAGCTGTTTTGCCTTAGGCGTTTAGGTTGAGGAGCACACTGTGAAGGTGGGCTATATGTCTTGTGGTTTGTGCTGTGTTGTGGTGGTTGAGTGCGTTTCTGCCTTGGAAGTCTCTGCTATTTGGGAAGAGTTCTCTTGAGAGTCTCCATGAAGGTTGGTGTGTGGTTTGTGTTTTTATGTGAGAGCTGTGATGGTGGGTTTTCTAGAGGGCTATGTGTTGCATGTGGTATAGTGCAGGTGTTGACCTTCTCCTCTTGACCAGCTATTTCAGTCTTGGCTTGAGAGTGCATGGCTTCTAATTTGGAAATATAAGTGCATATCTCACAAGTCTGAGTGTTGCGAGGAAAGAGGAGAGGGTTGTCTGTGTACATGAGGCAGTTGCTACACTGCCTCAGAATGCACAAGTTCACTAGGTTAATAGGAGAAAACACAGGGAACTGACCTTTAGACATGCCAGGAGGGATGGTCATTATTACTAAGTACTGGAGGTAATAAAAGCAAAGTGCTGAGAAAAGTTCACAAGTTAATAAAGAAAAGAAAGCATGGCATAAAACGTGCTTATACTATCAGTTTTGTATTATGTGTATGCAGAATCATGGTGACTAATCAAGTTAGGAACAACAGTCTGATTATAGACAATACTTTTATACTTATTTTATAGAATGCTACAGGCCCTGTGACATGTTTAATCCCATTATCTGGATTTTTTTTATCATACTTGTAAGAGAAACTTAAAACATTACAGGTAATACACATTCTGAATAACAGAAGGTGCAAAAGAGTTACTAGGAACAAGAAAGGGATGCTGGACAAAATACTATGGATAGACTAGCACAATATTAAAATTATTTACTTTGTTTGTTTGCTTGTTTGCTTTTCTGTTTGCTTACTATTTGGTTACTGGGTATGAAGGCTGGTCCAAAATCAGCCGCAACCTGAAAGAACAGAAACAAAAGTCATCAAGTAATGAAAATAGATATTCAAAAAGTATGATACATAAGAAGAGATACATTTTCTTTATTAAAAGGGGTTTTGGAACAAACAGATGCTCATTGCATATTAGAGTTTATACGTTCATAAGAAATTACTAGGCTAATAGCTCTTACAAGCTAAGCCAATATAACCCAGTTTTACCCAACATATGGCCCCTGGGGTCAAGAGGATGGCCTACATTTGTGCCTATGCACTGAGTATGTAACAGATTGCCTCTCTCCATAAGGGACACTAGGCACTATCCCAGGTGTGAAATTGTGATTCGCTATTCATTGATCCAAATTACATTTGAACAGAGCCAAGCAAAGGCTCTGCTTAATGTAAATTGAAAGCCTGTTCCAAAGAAGGGGCAATCTCTTAGACACATATCTGTGTCTATAGCATGTTTTGTTTGAGCCGCTAAGTTTTGATTCCTCAATTGTATCATGCTGTTTGACTTGCGGATGTGTAAGAGCTTCATTGGTAGCTGGTATTTCTGAGTGCCTTGAAGGTTAGTCATAGGTCACTCTTTCATAGTCAGTTGGAGACAGAATAAAGGGAGAGGGATTTAAGTCTATCCACATAGGACATACTGTTTACACCCTGTATTTTCTTTGTGAAGAACCTCTGAGGTCACTCCAGCTGCTGTAAGTGCCTAGTCAAGTACATGCTAACTGGTGAATTCTACTTGATTATTGGTCTAATGAGGGCTGAGTACAGGGGGACTACAGTATTCTTGGATAAGGATGCCATACCTTTACTTATAAGTTATGCCACATAAAAGGACTTTGTCAGCACTGTGTAGACTGGTGGTTAAAGTTTAGGCTACTATCTCTGTGTCACCACTGTGTACACTGGTGGACAAAGTTCAGGCTACTATCTATATCTGTGCCACCATGCTGTACACTGGTGGTCAAAGTTCAGGCTACTATCTATCTCTGTGTCTCTACTGTATAGGTTAGTGGTCAAAGTTCAGGCTACTGCCTATCGCTGTGTCACCACTGTGAACACTGGTGGTCAAGTTCAGGCTATTATCTATCCCTGTATCCCTGTATCATCACTGTGTACACCGGTGTTCAAAGTTCAGGCTACTATCTATCTCTTCACCTAGATCTCTCACCTCTTAGGGATGTGCTATTGATGTTGTAATTTGCAGGAATATGTGATGTCCCAAAGGGTATGATAATGCATTTTTTTTCATATTTAGTTTTAGCCCATGGTTCTGGCACCAATTATTTTTCTGATCTAGATTCTCCTGAAGGGTATCTACATCACTGGGGATTTAATGATTGCCCCCAGCTTACAGTTGTTGGCAATCTTTGGCATCCCATACACTGGGGAACAATGTTGTCACCACTATAGTGACCTGACATGGAGCAAGAAGTGCCTCCTTAGCTGATGGGAGAATGAGACTGGAACTGTAGACACCCCTTACTTATGTAAATATACTGACCCATCATCATTCAGTTATACAGAATGACTTAGAGAGCCAATATTGATATTTATTATGCTTCCATGTCTCTTCTCCTCTTCTCTATTGTACAGCTGATGAAGATACTGCAGCAAACAAGAAGGCACACCAAGAGAGGTTAAATCACTTCAGAGAGGCACGAGGTATGCATGCATTATGACTTCCTGTATGCCTAATAACTATTTAATTATTTGCAATATGACAATAGTCAAATAAATACTTTTATTTATGATATCATAGCAGTACAATTGATTAATGGTATAACAGAGTAAGACCTTCTCATCATACCTGTATGTGGCAAAGGTATATGGACTGGATAATCATAAATGTGTAGGTATTCAAATAATAAAGTCATGTGACATGCCATGGATCTTAACTCTCTTTATTTTTTGTCAGAACCCACCCCTTCTTTCTCTCTCTCTCTCTTTTAATATTTTCTATGACTTACAATTTTCCTGTTATCATACATTTCTCTTACAAAAATGGCATTTAGTACAGGGAGGTAGACCAACCACGGAAGAGTTGCCCACCATCCCTCCCCAGGTTGCAACACTGACAGCACTTCAGGGTCACAATATATCAGCACTACCTCCGCAAACCGTGCCCTACTTGTTCTGTCTGTGTCAGTTAGTTCTGCCCTGGCTGCTGGTGCACCAGTACCCTCTAGGAGTAGTAGTAGTGCAGGTGGTGATTTTGTTACCTGTCAAGAGCTGATAAAGCTGGTGAAGGGTATCATGCAAAGGGGCCTCACTGCCTGACTCAACCATGGAAAAAAAGTTACTTCATTTTATTGCAAAGATGATATCATGTCAAGCACTGGTGCAAAAAACTGAAACAAGAGAAAGTGATGACAGATCTGAGGTTGAGGACTAGATTCTCTCTGTTCCCGGGATCCCATCCTCAATCATGGTGTCCCCCAAACTTATGTGTCCATCACTATCACTGTCTGTCTTGATGTTCTGTATGTCTGCTCCTGCTTCCTCACTTCCTGTACCTATCTGACCCTCACATTCCTAAGCTCCTTCCTCAACCTTCCTCACTCTTTGGAAGTAAAAAAATGGGCATCTGTCCCATAATATATATATATATATATATATATATATATATATATATATATATATATATATATATATATATATATATACATAAAGACCCATACATAGCTCCCCACTTCAACTCTATGACTTCTTGACATGCTTGATTTGGCACAGTTGGCTCTACAACATTGTACTGTTGTTGTATCCTGCCCTTAGTGTGATGACAGTCCAAATTCAGCAAATTCTGCCTACAGTTCAACATTTATGTTATGAAGAAGTGAACAGCTATGCCTCTTTCATACTACCTTCCTGCAAATTCCTCTGTCCTTTTCTCTGTGTCCTCCCCTGTGTTAGCCCCCCAATTTCACTACCTTTCTATCAACCCATTTTTAATTTATTTACAACGGACATGGCCAGAAATGGCCCATAAGAAACCTTTCAGTTTTTGTCTTCAGCATTTGCGTGGAGATTGGCATCACATATCTATCATTAGTAACAGCAAATGGCTGTTCATGTCCTAAGGCAAAAACTGGTCAGTTGATGCCATCACCTGCAGTGCCCCAGTTATCCTCACATCAAGATGCTTAAGCATGCTGCGCTATTAGAATATAGAGTAAAGGCAGAATAAAAGCAATACGGTGCAACAGTTACTCTATCAGTTCTTTGAATAATGGATGTGCAAAGTGCTACTTCCTCTGCAGTGTTGATGTAAATCATTTGATTGATGATTGTTTTTTGGCCATGGCATCAAAGGTTCAATCCCAGATGTATGTCACATTATTTCTTAATATGTTGTTATTCTTCTATGATATATTTAATTACGCAAGTCTTAATTTTTATCCAGTTACAAATGTTTGTGAACAGGTTTTGAATACTGTGGCAAAAAAAGCATTTTTAAAGACATCTGTGGCCATAAGGAAGAATTATTAAACCATCCTTATTCTTCTTATGTGTTAATCATGTTTTTCATCATCCTACAGTTTCTTCCTCACCTTAGCCATCAGGTAATCATAAAGAGCATGGCAAATTAATAATGAGGGCACACCATAAAGATGTACATTACAGACCATAAGTCCTAACTTTCATATGTCTGTGTCCACCTGTCACTATCTTCACCCCTTCTCTTTCTCCCCTTTTTACTGTTGACTATTCATAAGGCTGATGGATGTAAACAAAAAATCTTGCTTTTTTCCCACTTTCTGAAAGTTAAGAAAGTTCAGTTACAGATTTGCTGTTCTGAACTGTTTGGAAGTTTCTAGAAGGCCAGTGCTTGCTTGGGCTAAAGGGAAGTCTCTGTGTTCACCAGTGGGAGTGGTGAACACTGAACAGCCTGCCTGTGCCTGGAGGAGTGGTTACTACCTAGAAGCTGTAGTTTTATTGGCCATTTTGGGTCAATTCTAAACTCCTTGATCTGTCTCTCTTAAAACCAGGCTGCCTCGTGGTTTTGGCATCTTTTCAGGCTTGCTAGTTGTTGCTGAAGCACCTACCAAGGGGAGAAAACGCTGAGAGAAGAAAAGGAGCCACTTTTGTGATTTTAAGTATATTCTTCTGATTTTTTGTTAAGTTTTACTGCATTGCCGCCTACTTTTTGGCATTTTCCGGCTTGCTAAAGTTTATATCTGTAACAGTAACAGTACTTGGAACACATCTAGAGCCTGTTTACTGCATTTCCTGTGTTGCACTTAATTTAAAATCGTTTTTCTCTAAAAACTGCATTTTACCTGATTTTGGCCCAGCACTCAAGTGTGGGGTCATTTATTGCACTGTTGGGATTATTTTGCTGCTTGTGTATCTCTGCTACCTTTAAACTACAACAAAAAGAAAAAAATCTTGCTTTTTTCCCACTTTCTGAAAGTTAAGAAAGTTCAGTTACAGATTTGCTGTTCTGAACTGTTTGGAAGTTTCTAGAAGGCCAGTGCTTGCTTGGGCTAAAGGGAAGTCTCTGTGTTCACCAGTGGGAGTGGTTAACACTGAACAGCCTGCCTGTCCCTGGAGGAGTGGTTACTACCTAGAAGCTGTAGTTTTATTGGCCATTTTGGGTCAATTCTAAACTCCTTGATCTCTCTCTCTTAAAACCCTACAACTCTCTTTTGCGCGGTTTTGCGCACTGAGCAGCGTCGGGCAGCGCCACCTAAACAGGTTTAAACTATTCTAGGCTCCACAAAGTCTGCTCTTCACGTTTTCCCTTAGAACTGTTCAAACTCTCAAAGTAATCACTCTATTCTCTTTCTAAAGCCCTGCACTTGATCAGCTCTTATAAGGAAACACTAACTAACTAAAGCACTACACCCTCCTTGACTTCTCATAAGTATTAGACTCCTGATTGGTCCTTCCTGATCAAGTGAAAAATCAGTTCTCTTCCCTAATCTGATCAGTAAAAAAACAGTTCCCTATACTAATCTGGTATGTCCAAGGGTCAGTTTCAAGGTTACTTTCCAGTCCAGCTGGTGAATCTGTGAATTTTGAGGCAATGTTACAATTGCCTTATGCACACAGACAACCCTCTCCTCCTTCCAACAAACTCTAATACATGTGAGAGATGCAGTTACACAGCCAAACTGGAGGCAGAGCTCTCTCAACCCAAGACTGGCACAGTCAGTCAGGAGGAAAAGGTAACCACCCACACCACAAATCCAGTCTCACACAGACCTATTGCATCTGCATACCCAACACATAAACACACAAAAACATACTCGGAGGCTCTAAATAAAAATCTGCCTAAACAGCAAAGACCTCCTAAGCAGATATCCAAGCAACAGCCACCCCTCAACAATACCCACAAATCACATATCTCACAAAATCAGTGTGCCTCACAGTCACAGCCCTTAAGGCCAAACAACACACCAAATACACTTGTTATAGGGGACTCTATTGTCCGGCACACTGACGTCCCGCTCACCAGACTGAACAAGGAGAAGGTCACTGTAAGCTGCCTGTCAGGTGCCAGGATCTGCCATATAACGCACGCACTCAGGTCACTCCAAAGCAAGTACAAGTATGACTCCGACATTGTCCATGCTGGTGTGAATGACCTGAGACATACCTCCCTGGACTACATGAAAAGAGACATAGAGGAGCTCTCTGACCATGTAGCCCAGGCTGGTATGACCCTGACCTTGAGTAGCATCTTGCCCTCACCAAGAATGATGCCACAGTATAAAGACAAAATGATCAGTTTCAACAAATGGCTAAAGTATTGGCGTCATTCAAAGGGGATCCAGTGTTTGTCAGCCTGGGATGACATGCTCGACAAGCCACGTTGCTTCACTAGGGACGGCTTGCACCTGTCACTCTTAGGCTTTCGTATACTGGCCAAGGTTCTTGCCACCCCATAGTGCCTTTTTAGGCAAGGCTCAAAGGACAAATCAACCTCCATAGACAACACAAAGATAAAAATACTAAAGGTAATGCTACTCAATGCCAGAAGTCTAAACCTCAAGATGCATGCACTCGAGACTCTCCTCAGTATGGAGAAAATCGATGTCTGTGCAGTAACAGAAACCTGGTTCAAGGCTCCTGAGAGCACCCCAGCACTACCAGGTTATAACTCATACCATGCGTTTCAGCACCAAAACTCGGACCGAAGCACAAAAGGAGGGGGAGTATCTATATTCATCAAATATACCTACACCTCCAGGTTAGTGGCACTGCACGAAGCATCGGAAACCATCCATGTGCAGCTAACAGCAGGCAAAACTGCCTTTCAGTTTGTAGCCTGTTACAGAACACCCTCCCTATTACAGGAACCCCACTTGGCATTCCTGAGAACACTGGAGAATATGAAGGTCTCTCCAAACACTATGTTATTGGGTGACTTCAACTACCCAAACATTGACTGGGAAAACTACTCAAGCCCAAACACCCTCACCCAATGGTTCCTTGAATTTATAAACTCTAACACAATGGAACAACTGGTCACCACTCCCACAAGAGGGAACAACATATTGGACCTGGTCATCACCAACATGGGGACTCTATGTTCCACACCAGAGGTAAACCCCTCATTGGTAAGATCAGACCATAAACAAATTTCCCTGGACATCCATATCCCATCCCCACCCCCAGCCAAGGAAATCACTGTAAAGAATTTCTCAAAATCTACATCTGCCATTGGCTCAGTAGGTTATCACTACCGTAAACTGTGTGATTTTTTTTTTTTACATGTGTGAAGTAAGATTTCCTTTTTGGTGTGTTTAGATAATGATAAACTCTGATCAATTTAATTTTGTATCTTGGCAAGCATTCTAATCCAGCAGTAGGTGAAACTTTTAACTGCCTGTTTTTAAGTCTTTTTCATGGTACATGTTGCCTATGAAGCTGTCTACCTCCCTTTTGATTTACCATTTTCAGTCTTTAGCATTTGCATGAGGACTGACAAAAAGCAAGTATGCTATGCAATGCTAAATGGCAGTTCAAGTGTTACTGCAAAATTTGGTGAGTTTTTCCCTTAGACCATATTAGCACGGTTAGCTTAGAGCAAATAGCTATACGTCCACTGCGCTATTGTAAAACACGTTTAGGGTAATAAACTGAGACACAGTTACTCTTTCATATCTATCAGGGTGCTGGATATCATGTAAAGTATAAGGCAGGCTACAGTAGGTATGAGTGTAATGAATACGACTGCCTACTTAATGCTTGTATTGAACACATCGTGAGACCCTCTGACAATGCGTGACTGAAAGTTAGTGCAGCATGAGCTCCTCTGTGGTGAGCTAACGTAATCAACCATTCAGCAGAGTTTTATTTCTACTGCCAAAGGTTTGAATCCTGATATATGTTATACAGTAATGTAATTTTTCACCATATTAATTTTACTTGTGTAAGTGTGTGCTACGTCTGTTATCTACAAAACACCATCCTCATGTCACCATCATGTTTCCAATCTCCTACATATTCTTCAGCCAGATTTACATGGATGTATTGTTTATTGTCACTCATCTACCTTCTCTATCCCCTTATCAGTCACTTAATGGTACAGAGCAGGACACATTCTGAATGAGGAAACAAGTAATATAAATACACCATAAAAATGTTCATAAATGTGGCATAACACAAACTCTTATGTGTCTCTCTATCTCTGTGTCCCTTATCACCTCCTCTGTCTCATCACATTACACTGTAACATATTTAGTAGGCTGATGTATAAAATGCTCATCTTATATCATTTGGCTACTGGCTACTGTCCTTACTGTGAGGAAGCATAATGCCCACACCTCACAAAACATTCTGCCCTACACACAAAGTTAGGACATGTGCTGAGTCACAAAATGTTTCAAAATATATACCATCCTTGTCATGTTTAGCTAAGAGATTTAAGGAATTATGATGTCCCAATTTCCTTGTGAATCAGCCAATCTTGGCAGGCTTCAATGTATAAGCCTATATCACATATATGGTGGTCATCTTTAAAAGGACATTTTGAACTGTATCCGATTTCAATGGTCCTCAGTAGTCTGGGTTTGCAATCTTTATATTAGTTAGCCTGAAACAAAGAATAAAATCAGTGTCCTTAAACTTATGTGGAGTAGCTAAGAGATAACATTGGGTTTAAAATTCAAAATAAAAAAAAAACTGCCTTAATAAGGACGTGTTGTAGTTGGATCTCAGTTTTTCCTTTGTTTCCCGGAAAACCACAACAGACAGACCACAGCTTGATTTTTCTAATTTGTGGATTATAAAACCTGTGACAGTAGTAACAATCAATAAACCTATAAGGCAGATGTGAAGAAGATTTTGAGCGAAAGCACTGATGCACTAATCGCCAATATTTTTTCACTGTTGTTTCAGTAACTGTATTTAGATGTTTTCTCTTTGGTTTAAAACCAGATAGTATAAATCTTTATGTTTACCCGACACACTAAAAATAATTTTGAGACTCTGGTAAGCACTAAGCTTTGGCGTTCTGTTTCTGTATTCAACCATGTAACATGAGGGGAGGAAACTAAAGGGTTTCATTAGGTTAACCTCAACCAATAAAGAAAGCCAATGAGCAACCACTTCCACCATGTGCTCACCATGGCGGTTGTAATAAATAGTACATATTATATATTTTAAACTCATTGAAGAAAAACAGTGCTCATCTGCAATAAACCTGTAAAAAAGAACTACATTATCTAGAGTCTTCAGCTAACAACTGCTTTTACATCCAAGAAACAAGGGAAAAACTGAGAACCAACTACAACCCATGCTTATTAGGATGAGTTTTTTTATGATTTTTGAATTTTAATTCTAATTTTACCTACTAGCTACTTCATGTCCTTTTAAAGACACTGATTTTATTCTTTGTTTCTGGCTAACTAAAACAATTTCTAATATAAAGATTACAAACCCAGACTAGTAAAGACCATCCAAATTGGATACAGTTCAAAACGTGATTTTATAGACGACCTCCATATATGTGATATAGCCTTATACACCACAGCTAGCCAGGATAGGCTGATTCCCAAGGGAACTGGGACATCACAACTCCTTCAATTTCTTAGCTAAGCTTTTACAGACCTGGTCACCGACACACTGAGGTGCTCAAGTTTTGCTACTTTTGGTCCTCTAACACCAATGACTAATCCTTGTCATGTTTAAAAAAATTGTACACCAAATTAACTTGTAATTTTTCTCAAAGCATGGCTGATGTATAGTAGGTATAAAAGGTTATTTTTATAGGCATTACTGACGCAATTTGCAAAATCAACATATTTAGGATAGTAATTCTCATGTAGTGTTATAGTCATGATCAAAATTAATTATAATAATCACATTCTGATACCCTTTGTATACCTATTAACATACTGGACTTGAGTCTTGCTTTACCTCTCCTTTTTCATCTAACTCACTGAATTTACACCTTGTGCCACAGAGAAAATTAGGTAACAGCTGGATTTTTGGATTTTTCCCCCTCAATACTGTCATCACTTGTCAGCATCTGTGTTACAGAAGCCTGAGCAAATGAAAGATTTCACTTTTTTCCTTCAGCAGGGAACCCTGTTTGCTTACCACCTAACATTGTATAAATGTGGAAGGCAATAACACTTCATTTTTGAATAAAGCTTTTACCCAGCATGTCAAAGGTAGAATACAACAAGCAAAGTGTATATATCTGAAAGGAACTGAGAAAGTACTGCCACAACAAATGTTGACATCATGATATGTTTAAAATTAAATTAAAACAGATTTGTTCTACATTTATTCACAATAAGACATTTTGTCTCTGCTCCATGTATGTGCTAATGCTTGGCAGAGAGCATCATTGAACACTGCTACTTCACATTGCAAGTTCAACACCTCAAATTAGAAAAACAAATCACACGTGCTTATACTTTGTCAACATTCTCATCAATGAGATTCTCAGCAATGCGGTTTAGGAAGAGATTTTGAACAAAGATAAGTATTATTACTGGATGCTATTACTTCATTATGTGGAAATGGCTTCCTGTACACAAGCGAACTGCAGTAAACTGTGTGGTTAACTGAAAACTTTAGGTCTGCACTGCAGTACTTAAACTTACAAATGATATAGAACCACAAAAAGCATTGGCACACATACTTCATCATTACTTAGCCCTAATGATGTACAACCACATACAGCCTTGGCACACATACCTCATCACTACTGAGGAATAATGATATACAACCACATAAAGCTTTGGCAGACATACTTCACCATTACTGAGCCCTTATGATAAACAACGACATAGAGCCTTGGTATACATACTTCATTACTACTTAGTCATTATGATATACAATCAGATAGAGTCTTGGCACACAGACTGCATCATTATTTAGCCCTTATGATATAGAACCACATAGAGCCTTGCACACATACCTCATCATTACTTAGCCCTAATCATATCCTGCCATATAGAGCCTTGGCACATGCACTTCATCATTATTTAGCCCTAATGATATACAACAACATAGAGCCTTGGAACACACATACTTCATCATTACTTAGCCCTAATGATATACTACCACATAGAGCATTGGCACACACACTTCATCATTACTGAGCCCTACTGATATACAGCCATGTAGATCCTTGGCACACATACCTCATCATTACTGAGCCCTAATGATATACAATCACATAGAGCCTTGGCACACATTACACTTCATCAGTACTGAGCCCTAATGACATACAACCACAAAGAATCTTGGAACACATACTTCAACATTAATAAGCCCTAATGAGATACAAAAACACAGAGCCTTGGCACATATACTTTATCATTACTGAGGCCTAATTATATACAACCACATAGAGCCTTGGCACACATACTTTTCTCATTATTTAGCCCTAATGATATACAACCACATAGATCCTTGGCACACATACTTCATCATTACTTAGCCCTAATGATATACATCCACATAGAACCTTGCCACACATACTTCTCACATAACTTAGCCCTTATGATATACAACCACATATGCCTTGGCACACATACCTCATCATTACTTAGCCCTAATGATATAACACCACATAGAGCCTTGGCACACATACATTAACATTACTGAGCCCAAATGATATACAACCAGATAGAGCCTTGGCACACATACTGCATCATTACTGATCCCTAATGATATACAACCAAATAGAGCATTGGCACACATACGTTTCTCATTGCTTAGCCCTTATGATATACAGCCAGATAGAGCCTTGGCACACATACCTCATCATTGCTTAGTCATAATGATATACTGCCACATTGAGCCTTGGCACACACACTTCATCTTTACTTAGCCCTAATGATATACAACTACATAGAGCTTTGACACACATACTTCATCAGTACTTAACCCTAATGATATACAACCACATAGAGCCCTGGCACACATTATACTTCATCATTACTGAGCCCTAATCATATACAACCACAAACTGTCTTGGAACACATACTTCAACATTAATTAGCCCTGATGATATACAACCACATAAACCCTTGGCACACATACTTCATCATTAATTAGCCCTAATGATATACATCCACATGGAGCCTTGGCACACATATCTCTTACATTACTTAGCCCTTATGATATACAACCACATATGCCTTGGCACACATACCTCATCATTACTTTTTTTTTTCAAAAATTTCCTTATTGCAGTTTTTAACTTTACAACATATGAGACATTTGACAACAAAAAACACACACAACATACCACAAACCATAACAACCTATATACAATATATACAAGAAGTCACTTCAAGAATCTAATTTTTTTGTACTAACCACTTATTCTGCAGTGATAAGAAAAACAAAAAAGTAACCATTAGCTATTTGGGGGATATTACACATACGAGGAAAAGATAATCTAAAACCTTTACATAGGGTACATCTATTTGTGAACAGCTTATTTATAAAATGACAATGGTAATAAGGTTCTAAATGTATACTTATTGACTTTCTTACATATATTGAATATTTCACTTCTAAAATTAATATTTTTGCTTCTTAAGAAATAAATCTAATAGGGATTCCCAATACTCTAGGCAGTATTTACACATCTTTTACATATATATAGCTTGTGGGAGGAGATGTATTTGATTGCTAAATTGCTAAAACCTTCCCATGAGAGTGGGGTTGCAAGGGTCAGTTCTTTGTATTATAGAATTTGACAAGAGCACATATGGTGATGAGGACATGCTTTAAGACTATTGGAAGATTATTTATATTAATGTGCAGGATACATGTTTCCCAGGATAAAATACTTTTTGGTAGCCAATTTTCTCTAGTCTTGCTCTTAATGAGCACCATAGGTTATAGGTTCATAGGTTCATAGGTTCATACTAGGCTATCTGCCCTAGGGCATTTATAAGCCTAGCCAGAGTGTGTTTGGCTTTCACCACCCATTTTAAATGAATTTTCCTATGCCCTTTTTCGAGGTTAGTATACTGTGCCCCTGTCTAACAGTGACACCGAAGTGATACCCGGGGTAAACCTACAATCTCCCATCCACTCATCAAGATTCCTCTTGAAGAGAGTCAATGAGGGACTCTGCCTAACCTGGACTGGGATTTTGTTCCAGAGTGAAGGGAGCCTCTGGGTTATGAATCTGTCCCTCCAGCATGTCCTATTTATTTCAGTGTTGAGGATCAAGTCTCTCGAGTGCGTAGCTCGATGGAATTTGGATTTTCTGAGGTGCAGCATGTCCATTAATTCCGGGTTGGACATGGCTTTATACGTCAGGCACAGATTGCCACTGAGCAGGCAGTATGCCACTGAGTAGAGCTGGAGTTTCTTTAACCGGGCAGCATATGGCATCTGTTTGAGCCCTTTAATCCTCTTGGCGAGGTACTTTTGGGGTCTTTCCAGTTGTTGCAGGTGTCTGGTAAGGTATATCCCAAAAGGGGCATTGTACTCAATTATGGGCCTGATGAGGGATGAGTAAAGAGGCACGATGACCTCCCCTGATCTAGATGTGAATCCCTTCATGATTAGGTGGGCTTTATAAAATGTTTTTCTAACCTCTTTGGCCACGTAATTGTCAAATGAGAGATTGCTATCAACTTGGGTCCCCAGGTCCCTAATTACTTCTTCTGTACTTAATGGATTACCACCTATGTGGTAATTTGTGGGCATTTTGTTTTTGCCAAAGGGGATGACTATACACTTTTTGGCATTTAGCTTGAAGCCATGGCTCTGGCACCAGTTGGCTGTTTCTATGAGGCCCTTTTGGAGGATGCTTGTGTCTGCTGGAGAGTTGATTATGGCACGCAGTTTGCAGTCATTTGCAAATTTGGTCAGCCACAGTCCTTCTGTGTTGGCCTGTACCTCCGAGAAATATATACCGAACAAGAGAGGTCCCAGACTGAGCCTTGTGGGACACCACTTGTAACTGGTTTGGAGTCTGACATAGCTCCAGCAATTCTAACCATGTGGGTTTTGTCCTTGAGCCAGTTTGCAACCCATCTAGTGACATAGGGGTTTATATTTAAGCTGGTGAGCTTATCTATAATGCCCGAGTGGTGTATTGTATCGAAGGCTTTTGCGGGGTCCAGGTAGGCTGTGTGGACCACCTTCCCCTCGTCATTGGCCTTGGTGACTGTTTCAAAGAAATCAACCAGGTTTAAGAGGCAGAATCTGCCCTTAACAAAGCCGAACTGGGTAGGATCCAGTGTCTGTAGGTCCCCAATATCTTTATTTATGAGGTCCATGATGATCCTTTCCATAGCTTTGCAGACCAAGCTAGTCAGGCTTATGGGGCAATAGTTTACAGGATCCGTTGAGGCACCACCTTTGTGGAGAGGGACCACTGTTTCTGTACACCATTCTTTGGGTACGTATCCTGTAGTAAGGCTGAGATTGAACAGCAGCTTTACATGAGGGTTTAGCTCTTCTTGGAGTCCATGTAGGACGCAACCCGGGACACCGTCTGGTCCCATTGATGCTGTATTTTTTGCTTTAGAGAGGGTGGCTTTCACCTGAGCATCTGAGATGTTAGGTAGGCAGCACTCTGCTGGGATAGATATTTGCTCAGTTGGGGGGGGAGGGTGGGGAGAAGTTTGCACTGAATCTGTCTGCCAGGATGTTGGCAATGTCTTTGGGTTCAGTGTATTTTTTGTTATTTTGGATCAACTCTGAGCATATCTGGGAGTTGCCACCCAGGTTCCTAACATAACTAAAGAAAGCCTTGTGATTATCTTTAGTGCCCTGTGCAATTTTTCCTCTCGAAGCTGGCCTTGGAGGATTTTATGAGGGATCGTAGTTTTTTGCTAGTACTGATCAGAGATGCCTTCCCTTTTAGGGATTTTGCTCTATCATGTAGTAGCTTCCTCCTTCTGTGGTACTGCTTATTTATGGCTGGGGTCCACCAGACTGGACGCCTGCCTTTTGAAGATTGGGTCTTGGTTTTGTTTGGGATAGCATGGTCCATGCATTCCTGGATGTGTCCATAGAATGAATCTGTAGTTTGGGGCCTTGAAGGATTCAACCTCAGTTTTGAGAAGTGTGAAGTTACCTTTTGATAAGTTTTTCACTGTGGTTTTCTGGGCTGGGATATCCAGTGTTATTAATTTATGGCCCGATCTTACCAATGAGGGGTATACCTCTGGTATGGAACATAGAGTTCCCATGTTGGTGATGACCAGGTCCAGTATGTTTTCCCCTCTTGTGGGAGCGGTGACTAGTTGTTCCATAGCATTTGAGTTTATAAATTCTAGGAACTTTTGGGCTAGGGTATTTGGGCTTGAGTAATGCTCCCAGTCTATGTTTGGGTAGTTGAAGTCACCCAATATAATGGTGTTTGGAGAGATCTTTATATTCTCCAGTGTTCTCAGGAAAGCAGAGTTGGATTCCTGATTTTGAGAGGGTGGTCTGTAACATGCTACAAACTGAAAGGCAGTTTTGCCCATTGTTAGTTGCACATGGATGGTTTCCGATGCTTCGTGCAATGCCACTAACCTGGAGCTGTGGGTATTTTTGATGAATATGGATACTCCCCCTCCTTTTGTGGTTCAGCCCGAGTTTTGGGGCCGAAAAGCATGATATGAGGTATAACCCGGTAGTGCTGGGGTGCTCTCTGGAGCCTTGAACCAGGTTTCTGTCCCTGCACAGATATTGATGTTCTCCTTACTGAGGAGGGCTTCGAGTGTGTACATCTTGAGGTTAAGACTTCTGGCATTGAGCAGCATTACCTTTAGTTTCTTATTCTTTGTGTTGTCTATGGAGGTGGGTTTGTCTTTAGAGCTTTGCCTAAAAAAGGCACTATGGGGGTGGCAAGAGTCTTTGCCAATATCCGAAAGCCCAGGGGTGACAGGTGCAAGCCGTCCCTAGCAAAGCAACGTGGCTTGTTGAGCATGTCATCCCAGGCTGACAGACACTGGATCCCCTTTGAATGACACCAGAATTTCAGCCAATTGTTAAAATTGATAATTTTATCTTTATACTGTGGCATCATTCTAGGTGAGGGTAAGATGCTGCTCAAGGTCATGGTCATACCAGCCTGGGCTGCAAGATTGGAGAGCTCCTCTGTGTCTCTTTTCATGCAGTCCAGGGAGGTACGTCTCAGGTCATTCACGCCAGCATGGACAATGACTGAGTCATATTTGTACTTGCTTTGGAGTGACCTGAGTGCTTGTGTTATGTGGCGGATCCTAGCGCCCGACAGGCAGCTCACTGTGACCTTCTCTTTGTTCAGCCTGGTGAGCAGGATGTCAGTGTGTATGACTATAGAGTCACCTATTACAAGTGTATCAGGTGCGTTATTTAGCCTTAACAGCTGTGACTGTTTGGCACACTGACTTTGTGAGCTATGTGTTGCACTTGTTTTGTTTTGGGGTAGCATTTGCTTGGATGTCTGCTTTGGAGGTCTCTGCTGCTTAGGCTGATTTTTATTTAGAGCCTCCGAGTATGTTTTTGTGTGTTTATGTGTTTGGTTTGCTGTTGTGGTTTGACTATGTGAGACTGGATTTGTTGTGTGTGAGGTTACCTTCTCCTCCTGACTGGTTGTACCAGTTTTGAGTTGAGAGAGTTCAGCCTCCAATTTGGCTATACAGTTGCATCTCTCACATATATTTGAACTTGTTGGGAGGAGGAGAGGGTTGTCTGTGTACATGAGGCAGTTGTAACATTGCCTCAAGATTCCCAGATGCACCAGCTGGACTGGAGAGGAAACCAATAAGTGACCTTTGGACATGCTAGAATAGTATAGGGAACTCCTTTATCACTGAATCAAAAAGGACCAATAGGGGACAAGGTACTCGAATGGAGTATATGAGGATGTAGTGCTTTTAGTTTGCTAGTGCTAACTTGTAAAATTGCTTTTATAAGCAAGTGCAGGGCCTTAGACTGAGAATAGGTTGTTTAGTTTGAGAGATAGAGCAGTTCTAAGGGAAAAAGTGAAGAGTAGACTTTGAGGAGCTGGGAATAGTTTAAACCTGATTAAGCGGCGCTGCCGCGCAATGCCGCGCTAAAGTGGATTTTTATACAGGGGACTGGAAAGAGCTAGAAATTAGCCCAAAACGGACAATAGACTACAAGATTCTATGCTGAAATCACTCCTCCAGGGACAGATAGGTTGCTCAAAGCTCCCCACTCCCACTGGTGAACAAAGAAGCTTCCTTCTATCCAAGTAAAGAAATGGGCAACACAGGAACTATACTAAAGTCCAGAATACAGCAATGCCTGTATTAGGGACTATTCTAGGACAGGAAAAGCGGGAAAAAAGGATATTTTTTTTTTCTTTTTTGAGCACAAATAGTAGAAATACATACACTAATTGCTTAACACAGTCTAGCGCACTTGAGTGAGCAGCCTCAACAGATAAAATTCAACAAAAACAAACTTTAAAAGTGCAGGTAAAAGAACTTTGGCAAAACAAGCTTTAAACAGGCAAAAACAACAGTTTTAACTCGCTTTCGTTGAGAGGAGACGCTCGCAGAGTTTATAGCAGAAAAATATACTTAAATCAGTTGGTAGTCACTCTTTTTCACCTCTCTGCTGCTAACACCACTCTGCAGGACCACAATGAGCTTTTGATGATTTGGAACAAGCAAAAAACTGCACCAAAGTGGATTTTTATACAGGGGACTTGAAAGAGCTAGAAATTAGCCCAAAACAGCCAATAGACTACAAGATTATGTGCTGAGATCACTCCTCCAGGGACAGATAGGCTGCTCAAAGCTCCCCACAACCACTGCTGAACAAAGAAGCTTCCTTCTACCCAAGTAAGGAAATGGGCAACACAGGAACTATACTAAAGTCCAGAATACAGCAATGCCTGTATTAGGGATTATTCTAGGACAGGAAAGGCGGGAAACAAGGATATTTTTTTTGTTTTTTTTTTTCTTTTTTGAGCACAAACAGTAGAAATACATACAGTAATTGCTTAACACAGGCTAGCACACTTGAGTGAGCAGCCTCAACAGATAAAACTCAACAAAAACAAACTTTAAAAGTGCAGGTAAAAGAACTTTGCTTTAAACAGGCAAAAACAACAGTTTTAACTCGCTTTCATCGAGAGGAGACGCTCGCAGAGTTTATAGCAGAAAAATATACTTAAATCAGTTGGTAGTTGCTCTATTTCACCTCTCTGCTGCTAGTTCCACTCTGCAGGACCACGAGGAGCTTTTGCTGAGTTGGAACAAGTGAAAAAACGTGCCAAAGGTGGTTTTTATACAGGGGACTTGAAAGAGCTAGAAATTATCCCAAAGCAGCCAATAGACTACAAGATTCTGTGCTGAGATCACTCCTCCAGGAACAGATAGGCTGCTCAAAGCTCTCCACTCCCACTGGTGAACAAAGAAGCTTCCTTCTATTCAAGTAAGGAAATGTGCAACACAGGAACTATACTACAGTCCAGAATACAGCAATGCCTGTATTTGGGACTATTCTAGGACAGAAAGGAGGAAACAAGGATTTTTTTTTTCCTTTTTTGAGCACAAACAGTAGAATTACGTACAGTAATTGCTTAACACAGGCTAGCACACTTGAGTGAGCAGCCTCAACAGACAAAATTCAACAAAAATAAACTTTAAAAGTGCAGGTAAAAGAACTTTGGCAAAACAAGCTTTAAACAGGCAAAAACAACAGTTTTAACTTGCTTTCATTGAGAGGAGATGCTCGCAGAGTTTATAGCATAAAAATATACTTAAATCAGTTGGTAGTCGCTCTTTTTCACCTCTCTGCTGCTAGCACCACTCTGCAGGACCACGAGGAGCATTTGCTGAGTTGGAACAAGCGATAAACTGCACCAAAGCGGGTTTTTATACAGGGGACTTGAAAGAGCTAGAAATTAGCCCAAAACGGCCAATATACTACATGATTCTGTGCTGAGATCACTCCTCCAGGGACAGATAGGCTGCTCAAAGCTCCCCATTCCCACTGGTGAACAAAAAATCTTCCTTCTATCCAAGTAAGGAAATGGGCAACACAGGAACTATGCTAAAGTCCAGAATACAGCAATGCCTGTATTAGAGACTATTCTAGGACAGGAAAGGTGGGAAACAAGGATATTTTTTTGTTTTTTTTTCTTTTTTGAGCACAAACAGTAGAAATACATGCAGTAATTGCTTAACACAGGCTAGCACACTTGAGTGAGCAGCCTCAACAGATAAAATTCAACAAAAACAAACTCATTGCATATGTCATCATTACTTAGCCCTAACAATATACAACCACATAGAGCCTTGGCACACATACCTCATCATTACTTAGCCCTAATGTTATACTGCCACATAGAGCCTTGGCACACACACTTCTTCATTGCTTAGCCCTAATGATATACAACCACATAGAACATTGCACATGCTTCTTCATTACTTAGCCCTAACAATATGCAACCACATAGAACCTTGGCACACATACTTCATCATTACTTAGTCCTTATGGTATACAACCACATAGAGCCTTGGCACACATACTTCATCATTACTTAGCCCTAATCATATACAACCACATACAGCCTTGGCACACATACTTTATCATTACTTAGCCCTAATGATATACAACCACATAGAGTCTTGGCACACATACTTCATCATTATTTAGCCCTAATCATATATAACCACATACAACCTTGGCACACATACTTCATCATTACTTAGCCCTAATGATATAGTACCACATAGAGTCTTGGCACACATAGGGCATCATTTCGTAGCCTTAATGATATACAACCACATAAAGCCTTGGCACACTTACATCATCATTACTGAGCCCTAATGATATACAACCACATAGAGCCTTGGCACACATACTTCATCATTAATTAGCCCTAATTATATACAACCACATAGAGCCTTGGCACACATACTGCATCATTACTTAGCCCTAATGATATACAGCCACATAGAGCCTTGGCACACATACCTCATCATTAGTTAGCCCTAATGTTATACAGCCACATAGAGCCTTGGCACACACACTTCTTCATTGCTTAGCCCTACTGCATTGTAACATTAAAGATTGTTTTATATTGATAGTGCACATTGACCATGCATGAGAAGACATCATGTTTAACAATGGTAACATTTGTTAATGTTTACATGCAGTTATCCAAACCTGATGAGCCATGAATTCTTCATTGTCCACTCTGTGTTGCACAAGTGTGTGGGTCTTATCTGCACAACATCATGTAAAACTGGAAGATGTCAATCTCAGCTCTGCAATATACATTAATGACACCATAGCTAGCTTAAGTCAGCGGCATGCATTTATTATTTCTCAGAAGGTTGCACTTACTTCTTCATATCACCAAATATAGCTTTGCCCAAAAAGTTCAGCAACAAAATGTCTTCTCTGGCACAGAATGAGAACCTAACCCTATGTACACTGAACTCTTAACCATAGAATTCAGACATTTCTGGTGGCACTTGCTTAAGCATTGTGTCCTCTGGATAGGTAGGGTGTTCAAATTTCACAGCAGTCAAATTGTGTGTGTGTGTGTGTTTCTGGTGTATGAGGGAAGTTTGACCTTACTTACTGCTAGCCTTCCTCAACTAGCAATCTTTTTATTACACTGGTGGGTGCTCCAATATCTGTGTCAGACCCTTCTCCCAATATTTATTTTATTTATTTTATTTTATGTTTGTTTACTGGGATAGTCCAACTGGTTGGGGGACCCATTTTCAGCGGGGGCCTGGGGGAAAAAGCCCCACAAGTTACAGAGAATAATCACAGCTGAAATTATTACAAACATATGTTAGGACAGGATGATAAGAAAAACATATTTAGCTATAATATTAGTTACAGTTGTCAACAAAAAAGAAAAACATATATAGCTATATTAATAGTTACATTTGTCAACAAGAAAAATCATAATATTTAGAGTAAACATACCCACAACTGAGAAAAAATGCCATTTAACTAAACATAGCTTGAGTTTGATATATGAATAGATAAGAGTATGTGGTAGTGGTTAAGTGTAGAAGTAGGAGATGAAAGGTTTACCTAGTCAGTTACATAAAGTCAGCCTTTTTCTATGGCACATGCGCATAATACACTTGTGTGTAGATTTTGTCAGTGGATAAGGAGATTAAATACAGGTCTGTCTGCCATGTGTGTGTATGTGTGTGTGTGTGTGTGTGTGTGTGTGTGTGTGTGTGTGTGTGTGTGTGTGTGTGTGTGTGTGTGTGTGTGTGTGTGTGTGTGTGTGTGTGTGTGTGTGTGTGTGTGTGTGTGTGTGTGTGTTTCTTCCGCTTACTGTGCAGAACAGGGGCGGCCATGGTGGTGCAGCAGTTAGTGTTGCCACCTCACAGCAAGAGGTTCTCCAGTTCGATTCTCGGCTGGGGTGCCTTCTATGCAGAGTATGCATGTCCTCACTGTGGTCACATGGGTTTCCTCCCAGTGCTCTGGTTTCCTCCCATATCCCAAAGACATGCTGTAGGTGGATTGGGCACTCTAAATTGGCCATAGGCATGAGTGCATGCATGTGTGTGCCTTCTGTGGAAGGTTGGGTGCTGGGCTGGCAACTCGACACTGTAAAACTCCACTGCCAATTATGAGCAGACAGGTGATCCACTGTAGTGACCCCTAACCGGGAAAAGCCGAAAGAAGAAGACTGTGCAGAACAGGCTGCAAATGCATATATGATGTACATCTGATGATGAACAATGGCTATCTCACAAGCTACTGATTCTAGACCCCAAAAAGACAAAACTCCTACTTTTCCTTCTCAGTTTTCTTTCTCATCACAAAACCTCCTTTTTTATTACATCTTCTAATAATACAACTATCCAACCTGACACCCACACAAAACTCCTAAGGGTCATTATCGATGATGAACCAAAGTTTAACCTATACATATTCCAGTGTATAAAAAAAACAAACCAGAAACTAGGTCTGCTATATCAGAACAAAAAAATTCCTAACCCCTGAATCTAGACTTACCCTGGGCCAGGCACTCCTCCTCCCCTCCCTCTTATACCCCGCCCCAGTTCTTATCAATATCCAGGCCTCCACTGTAAACAAACTCCAACAGACTTAGCATAAAATATCCAGATTCATTACTAACTCCCCATACAACTCACATCACTGCATTTCTTTAAACTCTCTTCAATGGCTTGAACTTCCCCAATTTCTGCTATCTTATCATTTTCATATGCTACACTCTGTTTTTTATAAAACCTTCTTCTGTCCATCTCTATCTTCCTTAGTCTCCATCTATATCCCATCCCGGACCCTCTGTACTTCTAATCAACAATTACTTGATATCTACCACCCAAAAAGGTTAGTAGGCAAACTACTCTACAAGCACTCCCTTGCCCATGCTTGGAACAACCTTCCCATTGACTTACGTTCAATCTCCCACACCTCACACTTTAAAAATTAACTAAAAGCTTATTTTCTCCATTCCAGAACCTGCCCTTGCCATGACTCCACCTAGTCTTCCTTCCTTTTATGTACTCTCAAAAGGTCCATACTTAGTACCTCATTACACCTCTCTCTCCAATGTGTCTACTATGCATTTGCATAATTTTATACAAACAAAAAAATTCTATTGTTGACCTATTGAATTATATCAATGTAAAATGATGTTACTAAGCTTCTTTTTAATGCAACTTTAACTTTATGCATGTAACCCAACATATGTGAATCTTTTTGCTATAACTGCTATTATATCAATATTGTTTAAAATTGCACTTGTTTAAAAATGTGCCACTGATGCTTTTCTCCATGGGTCTCCACTGAAAATGGGCCACAGTTGGACAAACCCGGTTAACAAATGTCAATAAATAAATAAATAAATAAAAATACATCTATACCGTGTGCTTGTGATTATTTTTTTAGTGTAAACATCAATGTAATACACACTGGTGATGTCATCCACTGAAATGAGCAGTGTCACAGTGATGAAATAAATCTGGATTTGCACTTGTGTTTTGTTTCAGCAAAACTTCTGCAGTTTGCGATGTTAGGTATATAGTTCATATCCCAACATTGCTGCCTAATTTAGTGTAATTGTTAGTGTGGTCACCCACACATGCTATATTCAATTGTAGACCTTGTTTACTCTGTATGTCAGTTTGAAACACTGTATTGCAGTCTGATGTTGTCATTTGATTAGATTTTCCTTCCATACCAGTTGTAGCAAGACACCTCCGCAGGACTGAGGCATACCTCTCAATTTCTTAGTGCAAGAAATCTGGGCAAGCCCTAAATTAATGAGGGATCAAATGCCCAATAGGGACAGAGTTTAACTATTGCTCTTATAAACTTAGAAATTCTTAGAATAACAGGATTTGGGTTCATCTGCATTTTCTTGAAGGATATGAAGTCTGAAACTTAAATGTATGTCATTATTTAGTGACTTCAATCTTTGGTGATTTGCCAGAAACCCATGAATTTTATGGACTGAAGATAAACCCTGTTATACTTCCTCCTTTAATGACTTATCCACATTAGTAGATTCAGGAGTGCTCATTTCTAATTCAATATTTAATGATAAAGGAAAGTCCTAACCAGATTAAAAACCTTAGTTTTCCAAAAGGTTTTCAGTATTTCTGTCACGGAAAGCTTTTTCAGCATAATAAAGGTAAACCTCATTAAATGCTTAAAAGCTTTACTTTCAAAAAAAGAAAAAAAAAAGATCACAGAGAAATGTCTAGCAAAAACTACTGTGCATTGGCTATGTAGGATATACCTTCAATAATTTCATTTCAGATATACCTTGGAGACCCAAACATACATTTAGTATGGACATAGAAACCTCTTTTGTGATTTCAGTGGTTCTGATGAGAAATAATGATCCTCAAAGTTAGTTGTAGCTGAAAAAGGTATTAGAAGATTATAGTTTGGTTTTAATGCTAATGTAAAACACTGCATTGTGAAATAATTAATCCCAGAGTGAAGTAAGAGCTGAATAACATCATATCACAGTTCATGCTAGGAAGAATTTAAATTATACCTACACTTTATTACAAAAAACAATACTCTAAGTCCATAGCCAAATAAATAAAAGATCTGGTTGCATAGTGAGTGACCTAATTTTCAGAATGCAATAATTGTGTTGCTGTCATATATGGATTTTTGTTGTCTGTTTTCAGCCACTGTGACTTTAAACAAAGCAAAATGTTTAAAATAAATGAAATGCTGGAAATGAGAGTGTACATCATTATAAATGATCTCCTTCCTCCAGCAGTATTGCTGACTCATTCAATAAATACTTTACTGAAACCCAGGGGCAGCCCGTGGTATTGGACTGCAGGACTGCAGCCCCCCCCCCCCAGCTGTAAAAAAAGAAAGAAAGTAATAGAAAGTAAAATAAAATACAGAGAAAGAAAATAAAAAAATGATCGCAAGTAGCGGAGCTTCGCGCATGCTCGCTAGCAGCATTTCCAATATCCAGAATGCTGCTGAACCAGTCTGGAGCATGCGCAGACTGTCTCCGCAGCAGTCTGGATTAAGAAGCATTCAAGTGCAGAGATCCCAGAAGTCTATGCAGTTGTAACTGCATAGACTGTCACAAGAAAGGGATCAGACTCGAACTGCAACATCAGCAGGCTGGGAGTCTCATCGGGGAAGGACATCTCACAGGGCTTTCTAGTGCAAGGAAGGACTTAGTGCTCCAACAAACAAAGCTAGCAATGAATGGACCAGTCACAGGTAGGGTGTGTGTGTGTAATACCACAGGTGCTACATGGTGGTTGGTAGAGAATAAGGCTTGAACCCTGTACCTTGGGCCCAGGTGGCAAGAGCCTGAAATCCCTACCCACCACCATTTGTAAAAATGTTGCAGATTTTTCCCTCATACTTGTTCTGTTCCTCATAAAATCTGTGGTTTCTGTATTTTTGTGTCCTTGCAAAGCCAGTAGTGCATTGGTGCAGTGGTAGCATTGCTGCCTAACAGCTACATGTTCTCTGGTTTGATTCTTGGCTGGGGTGCTTTACCTTCTGTGTGGAGTCTGTATGCCCTCCCTGTTTTTGTGTCCTCCCATCTTACAAAGACATGTGTCTGTCTGGAGTGTTTCTCCCTGGGCCTCTGCTAAAAATTAGCTTTTGTTCCAAGTCAGACTTTCCTGGTTAACAAATGTTAAAAATGACACGCATTTGAATATCAGACTTCATATTCTTCAGAAAGTGCATGGTAACACAAAAGCTTTTATTCTAGCAATTTTCTAAGTGTATAAGATGGATATTTGAAATCTGTCCCTATTTTTGGGACTGTATTCCCCCATTATTGGCTTCATCCAGGTTTTGTGCTAAGGTTGAGAGCTATGGTAAGAACTGAATTCACTGAATATGTTTGGGGGCTATATTCCCCCATTACTGGCTTTGTCCGGGTGTTTTTTGCTAAGAGGCTGAGAGCTATGGTGAGAACTGAATTCACTGAATGTTTGGGGGCTGTATTCACCCATTATTGGCTTTGTTCAGGTGTTTTGTGCTAAGAGGTTGACAGCTGTGCTATGGTGAGAACTGAATTCACTAAATGGTAGCCATTTAAGTTTCCATCTTCTTTCACAAAACAGCTGATTTGGCATAGTGGTATATTGCTCTGACTGTTTTGCACAGGGTCCTGGATTTAAGGCTTGGCAGTGAAATGTATGGTGGTAACACAGCATTTTATTCTAGCAACTTTCCAACATTATACAAGCAATGTTTAAAATGTGTCCCTGGTTTTGGGGCTTTTGTTCCCCCCACAATAAACTTTGGCTTTTTCCAGATTTCTTTGTGCTGAAAAGTTCAGAGATACAACTGAGTGAGTAGATTTTACAAGGAGCTGAGAGCTGCAGGTGAGCAAAAGTTTAGTGCTGCTTATGCTGAGTCAGCTTGCATTGTTAATAGCACAACAGTTAATATACTTGCTTTTGATGCAGAAGGCTATGGGTTCTACACCCACAGTAGATAGATGCATTGCTGATACTGTACTGTGTTGAAAAAAGGGTGGATGCTGCACTCCTTTTTGGTGAAGATACCTAGTAACTATGAACCTGTTATTGTTTGCCATCCATTCCCTATTGCAATATTGCTAACTTATCATTTTTTAGTGTAAGATAGGCAATTTATTCCTCAAGGGTAACGGGCACTTTGTTTGTAGATGAAACAATGAAATACAAAGTTGTTTGCTAGCAGCAACCTCTTCATTGGTTACAGATCTCTTTAATGTGGAATTATTTAGATGACTTTTACTTCTTCAGAGATTGTAGATATGTACTGATACTGGTGGTCTGTAGAAGTTTGAGTACTTTTATGATGGAAATGTTCTGAATTGGGCAGTTTTGTCATTACTGGTGCATGCATTTTGTTTCATTGTTTACTGGAAAAATTTCAAAACAATAAATTTAAAACACCCTCTAAAACTGTACTGTATTGTACAAGGAATATAATTTAATACAATCAGGAACGTGTATGAAAGAGCATGTGTATGTTCCTGTGATTTGAAAACAGCCCAAACCCAAAGTTAATCTGCCACTGGCAAAATGTATTTTCTTTGAATGTGGGTTTCAATGCTGTTTCAGTGATTGTGAGTTTTCAAGGGCAGAGAAGTTTTAATGCTAAGTCTGTTCTCATTGTGAGACTGCATTGCTTTGTTTAGCAGATATGATATCTATTAGCGTTTGTGCTGTAAAATACAAAATAAAACTTTTAAATGAAGTCCAAATCATAGCAGAAGTAAAGCAGTATGCACATTAGTGTTTATGGTAAATGGGGTGAAATAGCCAAGTAATGGTTCATTGGAATGGCTGTAGGGTGGGAAGCTCCATTTGACCATGATTTTGTTAGGGGGGGAGGGCAGCAAACCCAAAGACAGCCCGGCTGAACTATACTTCTCAACTGTCCATATTTTTGCAGAATGAATAGATTTTTGCTTCTTATTTTTCGTTTGTTCCTCATAAAATTTGTGGTTTCCTGTCAAATCATTTAGAAATGAAGTCACTAAATAATGACAGACACTGAGTTTCAGACTTCATAACCTTCAGAAAAATGCATGCTAAAGCAAGACCTGTTATTCGATCAACTGTCTCAGTTTATACAAGAGCGATTTTTAGTACTGTTTATATTTTCCCCCCATATATTTGGCCTTGTCCAGATTTCCTGCATTAACTGGTTGAGAGGTTCATGCAAATAAATTGCTTTATAGAATTAGGCATATCCAAACCTCTCAACTGTCCCTGATTTTGGCTCAAAATGTTGCTCTTCCCCTAATAATCTCTCCGCAAAATGGCAGTTTTGGAAGAAAACATGGAGGGTTTACAATTAATAAATAACTGTAATAATCAGTTATAGATTACTTTTATTTCAGAAATGCATGTAGATTCTTTTATTGTGTCAGCTGCTCAGGTTAGCAGTACTAATATTAAAAAGTGTTCCTTCTTTGACATGTTCCCAGCTGTATTGTGTGGCTATTTTATATTTTTGAATCACATTTTTTGTCCATTTTTCATAAAATTGTGTTTTTTTGGCAAATTAGTTGCAAATCATTAAAGACTGAAGTTAGAAAATAATGACAGACATTTCAGTTTCAGATTTCATACCCTTGAGAAAATTCATACTAATGCAAGACCTACTATTCCATTATCTTTCTAAGTTTATAAGAGCAATATTTAAAACTTGTCATTATTTTTGGGCCTTTGTCCCACTTCTATGTATGGCTTTGTCCAGATTACTTGCTCTGAGGTTGAGAGATATGACAAATGTGTCAGAGCCATCGCAGTCAGCCAGAGACATTTCAAATTGTGACATACTTGTTGCACCTCACTCCCCCATGTAGTGACTCTGGATGTGTCCAAGCAAGGCAAGGAGGAGTTATGCAGTGTAAATGTGCAGACTATCCCCCCATCCAAGGTAGACACAAGTACTACAATGGCTTTAAATCTGTCCTTGATTTTGCAGAATGTTCTGGTTTCTGTCATATTTTTATACTGTTGATTTATGCTTATTATTATTCAGAAAGTGCCTGTTGCTCTGTGGTTAAGTAGCAGTGCTTTAATGACCATCTTTTAAGATTGTCTGAGATTTTAAGATGCAAGTAAGTTTTTATAAGCATACTGTTAAAGAATTGCCAACACTGAAAGCCTTTCTGTTGTTGCCATGCAGAGAATACTTACATAACTAGATAACATATAAGCCTTGGGTATTGAAATGCATATGACAGTATTTGTAATAAAGGACAGGATTACATTATTTTAAGAGCTCTTTACAGGCTTTATCTTTAAACTAAACAGAATGCCAATCTATCATGTGCGGTCCATATCCTGTGCAGTAATCCTTTAAGCAATGTATGTTGAGCTTGTTTCCTGTTTGCTTTTCATTTTTTATTTTGATCATGTTTTCCCCATGAAACAAGTAGATAGTTGTTGTCAGGCAGCAGGTCTTTTTTGGATAAGAAACATTTTTACAAGTGGGGGTATCACAGAGATTGCTACTTTCAGCATGTTACTTGGTACTTTAATAAAGCTGAAAATAAATTATAATTAGAAGTGGAGTACAAGAAGAAGTGGTTTGAGTTTGAGTGCTGCTTGTTTTTCTTATACTTGATTTTGACTAGCATTCCAGTAATGTATTTAAAAAGTAATTTATTTTTTCATGCCTCACAACCTTTTTGTTTCCATCTAGATATTAAGTAAGCTGTCATGCAGCCAATGTTTCGAAATATGTTGTATCTTCTACACTTCATTTTGTCTTGATTGGACTCTCATAATGATGATTTGACACCCAGGACAGAGTATTTAATTAAAGTTACAGTTTTTGTGGTTTTGATCATAGCCCCTCCCCTTTCTAGTTGGCCACACCCATTCCTATTGACCCCACACATTCAGCTGTCTCCTGCAGCCCCACTTTGATTTGAAGTCACCAGCCGCCACTGCGGAAACCATTCTGTATTTGACTAAACAACACAACCCTTTACCCGCCCTCCCTACATCAAAACCAAATACTCTGCCCACAGTGTTTTCTTTTTTATCAGTAACTACCTCCTATATAAAAAAACATATTGAAACTTAAGCCTACAAAACTTGCAGCTGACAATTTCCCCTCTGAATACCAAAAAATAGCAGCAGAAGCCCTAGCTTATCCCTAGCTTATCCAGCATCCTTATCAGAAAACTATGTCCCCACACTGTGGAAAATATCCTACATCATTCCCCTCCATAAAGTTGGCTCCTCCACTGAACTTTCCAATTACTGCCCCATAGCCATTCTTTTTCCACTTTCCAATATACTTGAGAAATGCATCCATTCTCAAGTCTTAGACTACCTCAGCTAATAACCTCCTCTCCAGCAACCAACATGGCTTCAGGCCATACCACAGCACTATTACTGCCTTGCTCTCTTTCACTAAAACTATCCTTCACCATAAAAATAATGGCCTGTTCTCCTCTGCTATATTTCTGGATTTATCCAAGGCTTTTGATATGGTCTCGCACAAACTACTAATCTCTGTTCTTACTAACCTATCCTTTTCCCAATCAGCTACTGATTGACTTCACAGCTATCTAACTGGTCACCAACATTAGTTGCCTGGCATAATGACCTATCTCCTCAACTTCCTGTAACACTCGGTGCTCCCTAGGGCTCCACCCTTGGTCCACTATTTTTCTCACTTTTCACCACTGATCTATGCACAGCTCCAAATACATATCCACCTGACTTACACCTAGCTTCCTCTCACTTCCATGTATACTACTGACTCAGTCTCTTCTCTTACTCCTCTATCTTCCCCTTCCATCCCATTAGCCCTTTTAGCTTGTTCTTCCTTCGTATGGAGCATCTGCTTTATATCTGTTTGAGTTTAGTGTAATGATCGTATATAAGATTTAGGTATATGAGTTTAGAACAGTATCCTTTTGAGCTTAGTACTATCTGTATATACATCCTACCTTTATCCGGGTCTATATTAGATCACCGAAAGCTTAAAAAAGTGAACGGTGATTAATCGACCCTATGTAAGTGAAAGCTTATAATCTCGAACTGTCAGAACAGCGATTTTTTTTCCTTGGGAAAAAAATCGCTGTTCCAAAACACATGCACACAGCACAAGCACACCAAACAAACAGCAGTCCACACACATACACCTAAAATCTGACACGTAACCCTACACTAAACTATACACACACCACTAACTATCCACTTACCTTAACCCAAACCCTAACCCTAAGGTCTGTCACTATCACACACTCACCTAACCCGCGCCCTAACCCTAACTCACCTAACCCGCCCTAACACTCACATCCACACAATCGCACACTTACCTGAACCAGACCCGTAACTTTCCACGACAGCACTGAAAATTCTGAAGCAACAGAAATGGACAACCAAATTATTTCCTTAGGAAAAATGTTGGGTTTCTGTTGCTTTGATATTTTAAGCTTTAGCTTACATAGGGTTGATTAATCACCAGTCGCTTTTTTAAGCATTCGGTGATCTAATATAGACTCCTTTATTCCTAGCCTCTAGCTAGATATTGGTATATCTGTTCATTGCTATGTTTCATATTGTATGTATAGCTGATATTAAGTGCAGTATGTATTATTTGCTATTGCATGTATACTCAGTTGATCTTCATGTAATCTGCTGGTTATTTATTGATATGTGCAGCTTTTTCTACCCAGGCCTCCCACCGAAAAAGGACTTGTGTCCAGTTGGAATTTCCCAATAAACAAATGTAAATAAATATATAAATGAGTTCCACGGTTATAGTTGTGGATAAATGCAATGCATAGGGAATACATTCTCAATGGAACAGTTGAAAAGATAGGCGGTGGTATTATCATCTTGACATACAGGCTCAGCAGTGAAAAAGGTGGTGGTTTGCAATTTATGAAGATGGGTATGCATTTTAGAATTAGGCTTACATAGTAAACTGCAGAGCCATTTTAAGGGGTTTATAAGGTATTTTATTTTATGCAAAGACTAGCTGGCACTAGATAACCTTAAAATATGCAGTGATAGTGCAACGTTCTGCTTATGGTTTTAAAAGGTGGGAGGAACAATACCTGTGGCCTACATGCATCCCATATACATTTTGAGACATTATTCCTCTTCTGAGATTTCATTCCAGCGAATTTATTCAGTTTGTTGATATATAATAAATATTTCTTGGATATAATATTATTGAAACGTATCATCTTAACTGTCATATAAATTATTTTAATGAACGCCTTGTATCCTGCAATAATTTCTTCCTCTGTAGTCCCTGTCTTCCTTCTCTGTGTGTCTTGCCTTGTACACCTGTTGTTACTTGCTTCAATGCTTCCTTTTAACATTTTTTTTCTGGCCTGTCACCACCATTCATACAATTTCCTGTTAAATATTCCTTCCTGTCCTTCTGCTTCCCATATTTTTACTCAATACACCCTGCGTATCTCTTATAATCTTTCACCTTTTACTTTACTATGATGCTATTCTTCAGCAAGTTACTGTTCCACATATGACTTCCTCATACTTCTACCAATATGGTCCTTGTATTTTTAAACCATCAGCAAGACAAATATTTAAGGTTCTAATGCATTTAGCCTCATTTGCAACTGCTTTATAGTTCTGGTTATTGATTCAACCTTGTAGCTCGGCAGTGGCCTATCATAATTTACTTGGATTAATTTCTACATCCCTCTCTGCATTTAATAACTTAAAATGGAGCTGTAGAATGCAAAAAAGACAAGGACAGATGTTGAGATGAAAAGAACAAAATACAGTACTACAAAATACAAATTTTCATAAAACAAAACACAATGGCATTGACAAAGACAGCGTTAGCAAGACTACCTGCATTCTGAGATCAGTAACATTAGATATTTACTTGTGGAGCCCTCTGATAACTAAGGTGCTGTCCATTAAAGCCTGAAAACACTGCCTGATTTTAATTCATCAGTTCAAAACTTGAATATCAGATGTACTCATTTTCACTCTGGGTTTTTAAAACATTAAAACAGCAGTGTGCAGAGATCAAGCTTTAGACACAATAGTTTAAGAGGCCACTAATAATGTATCAGTCATCAATCTACAGACAACATGCATTCCAGAAGGACAGTTATCGCAACACTTCAACAATGCTGTTGTTTTAAAGGCAAGTTCTGAGCAAGTAATGATCAGCTAAGCACGTATCACACATGCAGTAGTGATAAGTGATACATGGCGAGTGAAAGAGAGTGAAATACGGAGATAAGGAGGGAGGCACTGGAATAGGCAGACAGAAGGCAACATTAAAATTCCTTAGATTGTTTTCCCTTGTAATGAAATGTATTTCATTGCACAGTAATGTAGGCAACAGACATCTTTTGGATTAACTTAAACGTTTTACCTTGCATTGGAATCAGTCCTGTCAGCCACTATATATAAGTTACTTGCCTCAGATATAAACCTATACTATTGCATAGTGGAAACACTGTACATAAAGTTTACCATGTTTTATACTCACCAAAATAAAACTTCAGTTCTTGAACAATGACAAGTAAATAATTTAACAGGGCTAGTAAGGCCAAAGTCTGAGGCAACGAGTGATAGCAATAATGCAAATTTTCAAACACATAAACCGAATGCCCTTTCTTTCTGAATCTGAGACATTTGATAAGCTTCTAAAAGGATTTGTAAATGCACTGCAAGTTACCATACTGCTTATAATTACACTTGTTTCAGTCTCTGGCATTTCAGTGTTGCTCCCCAAATAATCATATCCCATTGACTATAATCTGAATTATGACAAGATGTGATGAATATGTCAGCTTTAACGACTTTTGTAAATTTAATGCAATAGACAGAATATCCCACTTTTTTCTAGTGTAGACACGTGAAACCTAAAATAGAAAGCAGACAAGCAGATCACATGCAAGGCCGTCTACTCACTCAATGCAAGTCTGTAAATTTTTGAATAACATTGAATCAAACATCAATAATTGTATTACTGCTCAGAGGAGATATATTTATAGTCTCCCTGGTCCTACATGAATTTAGAAATTATTGTTGTAGTGCAAGGAGTCCTTCCTGTTGTGAGTCTTGGTATAGATAGATCCCAAAACACAGCTGTGAGAGTACTTTGAAAGAAAGTATATGAAACCAACTCATTCAAAAGCCTTGAGATGTGTGAATGTGTGTGTGTGTGTGTGTGTGTGTGTGTGTGTGTGTGTGTGTGTGTGTGTGTGTGTGTGTGTGTGTGTGTGTGTGTGTGTGTGTGTGCGTGCATGCGTGCGCATTACCACTTTACATGGGCAACCTGTGTTAAATGTAAATTACAAAGGAGAACCACTAACAATCATCCTCAGTACTGGCAACCAGGGTTTTATGCAGATTTTTAAAGTAAACTAAAAAAAACTTAATTGGAAAGCTAAGGCAATACGGTGAGAATGACAAACAGCCATTTTTCTTTCTTTTTTTATTGCTATTTTGTTCTTCCTCTTTTCTCATTCCTTTCTTTTTTGCATTGACTGTAAGCTGTGTGTTCAATGACCAGATTTATGGATGGAGTATTATAATGCCATACTGTGTAAGACACAGGCACTACATTCAAAATGACAAGATATTTCATTAAAACACTTAACTATTCTTGAAAGTGGAGTCCAAGGGATGTATGTACATATATATGTAGATATATATATATATATATATATATATATATATATATATATATATGTATATATATATATATATGTATGAACAATTTAATTTTATTAGCAAAATATAGTTCATCTACTTTTTTGTATTTATCACAGCTTATTCAAGGGAAAATTAACTCCATAGTTTTTGTGCCATTTCAGATGATAATCATTCCTTGCTATTGGGTTTTCTAAGTGTTCAAAAGGCTAATTTTATTTCTGATTTATATACTTTTGTGTTATACTGACAGCAGTAATTACTTTTTTGTGTTTTAGGGGTTTGTATGCATGAGTTTGGGGAGTACAGTTAGGAAGAATGATACATTATAGCAATAACCCACGCCTGGGTGTGGGTAATGCGGGATTTAACCACGGTTGGTGTGGTTTGGTCCCGAGGGCGATGCCCGAGGGACCAAACAAAGACAACCGTGGTTAAATCCCGCATTACCCAAACCCAGGCGTGTTATTATTAATGACATTATTTAAGAAAAGAAATAATTACTTTTCTTAAATAATGGCATTGTATAATGCCTCTTTGCTGCCCTTCCGCAGTTGTCTGGTATTCTTCTGATGTACTGCGCATGCCTACGCAGTACATCAGAGTTGGCAAAAGCAACGGAGAACGCAAGATCTCCGTTGCTTTTACTGTTTTGTTATATAATGGGTTTAACATGAGACAGCTTTAAAATAAGCAACGGAGATCTCCGTACTTATTTTAAAGTTGTCTTATGTTAAACCCATTTAATATAGCGAGACAGGTTTAAAAAAAAAAGCAACGGAGATCGCAAGATCTTCGTTGCTTTTTGCACACTGTGTCGCTATGTTAAAGGAGTTTAACATAGCGAGGCAGCTTTAAAAAAACAACGGAGATCTGCGTTGCTTTTTTTAAACCTGTGCCGCTATGTTAAACTCTTTTAACATAGCGAGACACTGTTTTATACTAACGGAAAAAGTCCGGGCGACCGGACCTTTTTCCGTTAGTATATTGAGGGATTTACAACGGGCACGCTGGTTGGGCTGGCCAATCAGTGTGCACGTTTTAGAGGAAGAATTGTATAATAAAGAATTTGCACAAGGAAGAGAGGGAAAGGTTGAAAATATGTTAAAATGGAGTGAAATAGTTTTGCGGAAAATAGATATCAAATGGAAGAAAAGTCACTTGCTTTATATATTTTTTCAGCACTGGGTTGCATTTAATAGTTTATTCAATTTACCACCCTGACCAGCCCATAGTTTAGTTACTTCTGTTTTACAAAACTACTATTAGCATTATACTATTTTACTGGGGAAAGTTCAATGTAGTATTGTCATTGTGGAGAAGAACACTTTCAGGTAGTGGTAAGATATGAGTCATCCAGTAAATTGTCATGTAGTGGGGACTGAAAGAGCAGAAAGCAGAACATTTGAGACATTTGGGCATTAACTGAAAAGGCTCTGTTACTACACTAAAGTATAAGGTTGTAGCCAAAATGAGAATGGGTGGTAAGAAAGTTCCTTGACTTTGTGAATTCAAATGCCCTAGAGCAAATTGTCCATACCCCGACAACAGGAACAAACATTCTATATCTGGTCCTCACCAACATGGCAAATAGGTGCACTGTTGTAACTGTTGGACCCTCATTAGTTAAAACTGACCACAAATCAGTCACCTTCGAACTTTCACTAACACCAGAACTCACAAAGGATGAAAGCAGACTAAAAAAACTTCACCAAGGCAAACTATACCTTCTTATGTGAAGGTATAAATTAATTCCAAGCTCCACACCAAGCTGAAAGTGGTAACTACACCAAAGCTTACACTGATGCCCTTTACAATCACTTGCATAAGTATATAAACTTGGCTGTACCAGATAGAATCAAAGCCAGAACCCCCAAGTAAAATCAAGCTGCCATGTTGGACTTCCAGCATCAACAATCCTGCAATAAATGCAAAAAGTAGCTGTCCAAGAAAACAAGGATAAGGGCCACCAATGGAAAAGCACCCTCATCAGACTCAGCAGGCAAATAAGACAGCTTTTTAAATTTTCCAAGAGCTCCTTTGACAAAAAAATAGCAAGTACTGTCAAGGATAACCATAATGTGTTTTACAGCTACATACGTAACCTAAAGGGTAGGACCCAAGCATGTGAAGAACTGGTGGCCAGTGGTATTACACACTGAATCCGTGGAGATAGTGAACCTGCTAGTAGATAGGTCTGGCAAAAATTTCACTCCCTTATCCCCTCCTAACTTACAACAAACCCTCCTTCAAACTTCCCCCCACCTTATGTATCTGAAGAACAGGTCGATAAAAGTCCTGGCCAAGGCAAAAAACA
This sequence comes from Protopterus annectens, assembly GCF_019279795.1. NCBI lineage: Eukaryota > Metazoa > Chordata > Ceratodontiformes > Protopteridae > Protopterus > Protopterus annectens. The sequence continues at coordinate 1,548,668,642 of NC_056735.1, forward strand.
CGGCCTCTATGGGACTAGATGATATCCCAGGCTGTCTTCTAAACAGGCTAAAACATGAACTAGCATCACCGCTAAGTACCCTGTTTAATCATAGCCTAACTGCAGGCTTTGTTCCTGCAGAATGGAGAATAGCTACAGTTATTCCCCTCCATAAAGGTGGCCAAGCAACAGACCCAGGGAATTACAGACCCATAAGCCCAGCCAGCCTCATCTGTAAGGCCACGGAACATATTATTACAGACCTCATAAATAAAGGCATAGGTGACTTCCAAACTCTGGATCCTACCCAATTCGGCTTCATGAAAGGCAGATCCCGCCTGTTAAATATGGTGGATTTCTTTGAAAGTGTGACCATGGCCATTGATGAGGGAAAATATGTGCACATAGCATACCTTGATGTGGCAAAGGCTATTGACACCATCCCACATTCAGGCATTACTGATAAACTTAGCAAACTGAATGTAAATCCCTTAATTGTAAGATGGGTTGTCAAATGGTTTACAAACTGGACACACAAAGTAGGTGACTCCACTTCAGCCAGCAGACCTGTTAACAGTGGGGTGCCACAGGGGTCAGTGCTGGGCCCCCTACTGTTTGGTATATACTTCTCAGATGTTCCGGACAAAACTAACAGACAACTCCAAACTAGGTGCAATCATTGTATCCTCAAATGATGTCACTATACTCCAGGAGGGTATCACACAGACCAACGACTGGTGTATTAGTCACAGTCTCAAGCTGAAAGCAAAGAAATGCATCATCATTCCTTTTGGCACAAACAATGTGCCTTTACACTATCAAATCAACAACAATACCCTAAGTGCCCATGAAGTGGTAAGGGACCTGGGTTTACAGGATGACCGCGACTTTAACTTTGACCACCATGTATCTACCATTGTAAGGAAAGCTTTCCATGTAGCTCACTTGATTAGTAAAGACATCAACTCGAGAGCAAAAGTAGTTATAACTCTCTTATACTTGGCACGGGTCTATATTACCAAATCGAAACACCCTTTACGGGAATACCTAAATGTCGACTCCTATAACACGAACTGTGAAAATCCTGAACGCACTAAACAGCGAAAAATAAAATAACGGACTGTCATAGTCGGCCAACCCCACCACCCGCTACATACTACCTACCCAAACAAAATAAATAAACCATGTATATACACTAAGTAAACCCTACTTCTAACCTAAAGTAAAGCACCAAAACCCTACTTCTAACCCTACACTAAACCCCACATACACAACTAACTATGCACTATCCTTAACCCCTCTCTAACCCTAAGGTCTGTAACTACCACACACGTCCCCTACATACATACACCCAAAAAATAAATAATACACATACATACATTTAACAAACCCTACTTCCAACACTACATTAAACCCCACATACACAACTATCTATGCACTATCCTTAACCCCTCCCTAACCCTAAGGTCCGTAAGTATCGCACACTTCCCCTACAGACATACACCCAAAAAAAAAAAATAATACATATACATACAGTTAAATAAATCCCTACTTCTAACACTACACTAAATCTTACATACATTACCTATCTATTCACTTACTTTAACCCACATCCTAACCCTAAAGTCCTATCTATCGCACACTTACCTTACGGAGCTATACCGCAGATGGGCCAACCATTACACTTCAACATTTCAATTTTCGCTATTTTGGACGTTCGGCATTTCCATCTTTCGCGCAATACATGTTGCTCTTTTCGTATTCGCGATTACGGTCTTTCGATCTGGTAATAGGAACTGCTTGGCACTTATCTTGCCCATTATTGAGTATAACACTCCATTTGGTATTTACTGTACTAAGCACCTGCATCAATTAGAGAGACCTCAGAGGTTTCCAACAAGGAAGATCAAGGGCCTACAGCATGTGCCTTACACAGACCAACTTAAGTCCCTGTCACTATACTCCATATCATATAGACTTCTTAGGGGCAACTTATGCCTGGCCTACAGAGCAACTCATGACCCAAACATAATGAACTTACTGCATATCCATAAATCAAATAGGTCTAGGGCTACCCATTTCAGGGACTTAAATATGACCTATGACTTAAATAGGACATGGTGGCAGGACAGATTTAACTCTCAGTGACTGCCTCGTCTTTGGAATTCATGTGAAACAGAGCATGTCTATGACACAGTCAAGAGGAACCTGGACGAGTGGATGGTGCACCATAAATTCATACTGAAGATAGTACCTGTAACCATCCTGAACATGGGTAGTCATCATTAAATGCAGTCTTGGGTATTGACTAGTACTTCTATGGTTTTTATGAAATGGCTAGGCTTAAAATAACCTCCTTAATAATGCACAACTAAAACAAAATAAAATAAAGTAGGGAAACAATCAAAAGACCAGTAACCCAATAGAATCCAGAAGTATTTTATTCACTCTCTGACGTCTCAGCTGGAATGCCTTTAAAGGAGAATACACACCCAAAAAAACACTCCATATAAATAGCACAATCAATTATTCAATAAAAATGAAAGAAAATCACAAGCATAATTAAAGAAGAACTCTCCAATTAAGTTCAGAATTCATACCATTAGGTATAAGAATATCAAATTTAAGAATATAGATGGCTTCTTTATATAAAAGTTGATCCTTAAAATAAGTGTCAGTAAATTCACAATTATTACCATCCACTTTTTCTAAAATGGTGTCTTGTAAGCCCACAGATGAACCCTGATATGCTAGCTGAAAATGAGCTGCCACAGAACTAGTTTCTTTAAAGTTTTCTATATCTCTTATATACTCAAGAAGTTTTACTTTGATTGCTCTCTGAGACTGACCAATATAAAATTTGTTACATGAACATTTAAGGGCATAGATTATACCAGTGGTATCACATTTGAAAAAACTTTTCACTGCAAATCTATGTCCACCAATATTCTCAAAAGTATTCACAATATGTTTACAAGCCTTACATCTATTACATACATAGGTGCCAAAGTTATATCTCAAAGTATATACATTAACAGTAGGCATAATAAATTTACCTTTCACTAGAAAGTAATTTAAACTTTTCCCCACCCTAAATGAGAATTTAAGTTTCTCAGTTAACCATAACTTAGAATCTCCATTACATTACATGTACTGCTAATAGTATTTTACCAAACCTGTTAGAATGTCACTATAGCAACTATAAGCATATACAAAATAAATGTAAGTCTGACTTCCATCATATGTATTACCAACTTTTTTGCACCTGGGGTAACTATCTCTCTCCCTCTTTTTTATTTTGGTAACTGCTCTGTCATTAATCAAGCTACTATAGTGCCTTGATTCGAACATTGAGCTTGTTCTCAGAATCTCCTCCTGAAGTTCTAAAGGGTCATTACATAACCTACTAATCCACACCATTTCCCCATGGGGAGGGCTTCAATAGTATGTGGGGGATGACAACTGGAAGCTTTTAGATATTGGTTAATTCCATCAAATTTTCTATGTACTTTAGTATGTAACCCTCTAGGCCCAGAAGTATCCAATTCGGCATCCAGAACGGACACATTTTGCCCCTCTGTTGTTGTTGCTGTGTCTTTCAGCTTTTCCCGGTTAGGGGTCACCACAGCGAAACTCCGGTCTGCTAATGATTGGTAGTTAATTTTTACGTGCCGGGTTACCAGCCCTGACGCACAACCTTCAACGAAGGTACGCCCATTCACGCATGTCTCCAGGCAGAAGATGCTCTAGCTGAGAATCGAACCAGACAGCGTCTTACTGTGAGGCGACAACGCTACCACAGCACCACCACTGCGATTCTGTATGCCATCAAAAGACAGACTGAATCTATTGGACTGTATATGCTCAATAAATTCATCTACATTCTCTTCTCCCCCATCACACAGAAAAATTAGATCATCAATAAACCGAGCATAGAATTTAACATGCTGTTTATAAAACGATTATGTGTATATACACTTCAGTTCAAATAACCTCATACTCATGCTGGCATATGCAGGAGCAAATGCTGCCCCCATAGTCGTGTCTTGTTTCTGTTGACAAATTTCCCCATTAAATTCAAAAAAAGTTTTTTCTAAGCAGAAAGTTAACAATTAGAAAATATACTCTGTGGCAGGAGATTCACCCATAAATAACCTAATAGCTTCAAAACCAGAAGTATGAGCAATATTTGTATATAAACTTTGCACATCCACAGTGACAAAGTACATGTTCCTATTAATTTCCACATTATGAATTTTCTTCAAAAAATCAAAGACATCTTTAATATATGTAGGTAGCAACATCACCTTAGGTACTAACAGCTGGTATAACAAACATCTAATATTATGAGTAAAGTATTTAGTCCCCGGTACTATTTTTTGGGTGTGTTTTCTCCTTTGAAGGCATTCTAGCTGAGACGTCAGAGAGTGAAGAGAGTAAAATACTTCTGGATTCTACTGGATTAGTGGTCTTTTGGTTGTTTCCCCTACTTAAAATAACCTCCTTGTCAATAGTCTAGTAATCTCCTATGATCCTATGTTATGGCAAGATGTACTGCTGTTTTAGGAGACTGACAGCTGTGCTTTATGTGCAGCAATGTTCTGTATGCAATAATGTCTATATTAATGCACAAATCCATAGCCAGGCTTTATGCTCCATAAGTAACCATCCTACTTTATGACAGTAAGCCTGTGATGTTCTCTTCTAAGTGGGTTTGTAACAAAATTGCAGATTTGGTTTACAGGGAAAATTACAAGTGTTGTACAGTGAAAAAATTATTAGTATTAATCAGGGCTGGTATATAATAAATTGTGAAGAATTTCAAAGGTGCGATTGTAGAAAGTTCAACAGAGTGCAGAATAAGGGTGATTATACCAAGGAAATACTATTTCAGACTTGGACAGAGCAGTAGGAAATGAATGAATGGAACAGAGTTATGGGTAGTTCATGAGAAGTGTACTAGAAGATGTGAGGAATCATGGGAGTGAGGGTTGCTATAGGGACATTAGAGTAGGCCAGAAAGGATACTGGTGGGACAAATAGAAAAAGCAGATGTTAAGAAGAGCAGGAGGGTCTGAAGGTCTGATAAATAAATTTGGAATTTTTTTGTTTTTATTTCTGACAAGGAATGGAAGTACAACTGAATGGGCATGGCCTGGAAAGGAGACAATGAGTTTGTGGTGCAGATGGTAAGTGACAGGAATATCAGTGAAGGTTCTGGTAAAAAATACAGAAAAAGAAGAAAACTTAAGGTAGAATGGAACACCCAAAAAGCTTAAATGAGGACACAATCAGTAGACAGCAGAAGCTAAATGGAAAGAAATGGTTATTATGTTTAAGGTGGTCAGAGGATGAATTATGAAGATAAATGGGCTGTAATTATTATAATATAGATTTATGATGGTAGAGCAAGGATGAGGTATCATCCAGTATATGGAAAAATATTTAGTGACAAGACAAAATTTGGTAGTGTGAGAAAGATAAATGAAGGAATCTGTGTAGTTTGTTATATTTTAACATCATTTTTCTAACAAGTGAAGAGCTTATGGTGGCATATCTCTTAAATGTCCACATTTGTGCAGAATGGCCAGATTTCCTCCTCATATTTTTGGACTGGTTCTCAAAAAATATAATTTCCTGGCAAATTAATGAAGATTGAAGTGAATGAGTAATAATAGACATTTAAGTTTCAGCCTTCATATCATTTATGAAAGGTAAGCTAACACAAAACCTGTTATTCTAGCAAATTTCTAAGTTTAAAAAACAAAAACAGGTCTCTTACAGCTAAGGAGTCAGAAGTTAAAACCGTTAAAAACTGTCTGAAGAAGCGTATCTTAGCATACGCAAAAGCGCTCACCGTTTGTCCTTTTCTTTTTCGAATAAATTGTTTATGCAACGTGGAGAGTCAGAAGTTTTTTGTTCTACATTCTAAATTTCTAAGTTTATAAGAGCAATATTTAAAATCTGTCCCTCTTTTGGGGACTTTACCCCTCCATCAAGTATTTTTGGCTTTGTCCAGATTTCTTGCACCAAGAAGATGAGAAGTATTTATGGTGGTTATGAAAGATGGGATAATTTCAAAACATTTGCCAATGGATGGACAGGACTGTGGAACTTTCTGATGTCTTGCTGGTCCTTAGGTTGGATATGAATAAGCGGTATGGAATAGTTGTAAAAAGATAGTATTAAAGTGAGGATTTGGATTATTAAGGAAACATGAACTACCAGGGATGAAAATGTCTGAACACAGAAGGGAAAAAGACACCTGAAGGAGGATGCCAGTAGCTATGAGATTAATTTAAAGTGATGAGAGAAGGATGTAGACAAGAATGTCTAAGGATGATATAGAATTGGATGGCAAGGCAAGAGTTGAAGCTTGGTTTTCCAGTAGAAGGATAAAAATAGAAATGGCAGTACTGGTATATAAGTGCCAGGAATTTGGCTCATTACAGCCGAGTGTGCCTCCAGGCATTTGTGCCATTACCTGCTGCTGCGCCTCTAGGTGTCAAATATTGCTTGTTCATATTTACATTAATAATTCCAAAATCATGCTAAACAAAAGGTATCAGAATGTTTTATCTTGAAGCATACATGATGGCAAACACAACTGTATCGATATTTGACCTCTGTCAGTGAATATTTATTAGAACTGTAAGGTGATAACTTCATTATTTTAAAGGCTCAAGCCACACCCACTTGGAATTAAAGGTACACACTCAAAAGAGCTGTACTGGAGACAATGAGTTAATATAACAGGTGTCTGATACAGAAATAGAGAAAGGAATTGCATATATTGTGGAGGTTACTGAAATATGAACATATGTGAATGACTTAAAGATCTGTTCCTAGTTTATGAAAGTACAGTACCTGTACATCAATGGTAATGATGTTGGCAGTATAGGTGAAGAATGACTTTATGTTACTTTAAGGAACTTTAGAGAGACAGAAAGTGTTTTAATTATACAAAATTGTGTATTATCTAAGGTAATCTGGGAAAAGTATATATCAGAGGTTAGTTAAGACAGACTACAGCTAATGAAAGTTATGGTGGAAATTAGGTATCATTTTAGAAATAGCACTATATTAAATCTGGTAATAGCCAATGGAAAGAAAATAACAGGTACACTTATAAGTAAACAGAATGATAGAATGGAATGCTCTTTCTTATAGTTAAGTCTGTCATTTTGAAACAAAAGCATAAATATTAAGATTCACAAAGAGATGGGTGAAAGAGTACAGAATAATATAAGGAAGTGGAAAGGTTATCAAGACAGATGGCTTGTAAGTTTTTTTTTATTAAAGAAAGTTATCCTGGAATATGCAGTAGAATGTCTTTATAAAAGAAAAGGAAGGGAGGAATTATCCTTCGTCCATGAATGATAAAATTAAGAAGGTATTTGAGAAAATGGAAGAGAACAGGGCAACAAAAATGAAGTAGCAATAGAGCAGATAAAAGAACATGAAATATTACAGAATGAAGTAATTGGAGAACCTAAAACAGAGAAGACAAGGCAATATGCTAACAGGATAATAAAAATGAATACATTCTGCTGATATGCAATGAGAAGGAACAAAATATACACGAGATAAATGAAGCGGGATAGAGAAGGAAAGTACTGCAGATGCCTAAGAATTAGTAATGATTTGAATGTATTTGTAAAACTGCTCCTCACTGTGGAATAAAAGGGAATGCTACTGAAGAAATGGCAGGTCTGCTAGATGATAAATGGGCAGAAGTCAAATTCTAAGATGAAACATTGAAAGGAGCTATTCAAACTAAGAAAAGAGAATGTACATAGTCTGAATGGTTGTCTTTTATGGTGTTAGCATGCTGGAGGGTTTAACTCAATACAATTTGCATTTGAGGCTGAATTCTACCTTGAGTCTTTGCGACACTTTGAAACATATGCAATCTCAAAAAAAGCTTTTGCACTATGTACACAAAGAATGAGATATCAAAGCTTTCTCAGATTTCTACATTAGCCTGTATATAAGTAAAAGCTGATGGTACATGCCAGTAAATCCTGGAATGAATTGCCAAAAGTTGGTAGCTGTTTCTTCTGACTGAAGTAACCTTTGATAAGGTCCCATCTCATTGAAAACATACATAACCTACACTGAGGTTGTGTGACCTCAGGGTAGGCTGTATTAAGGAAAAGGTACAAGGGTGAAGCCCTCTCCATTAGGTGTGAAAGGCTTAAACACACATTTTTATGAGTGGCAGATCTTAGATCACTTTTTAACAGGTTTCTAAAACAGAACATAGCTGACCAGTGTTTTAATATCACCTATTATAACATAATAGCCTCTATGTTGTATCAGCAAACCTTGAACTTGGAGGTTGCACAACTATGTACCTTATGTGTTAGATGTTCCATCACAGAGATGTTCCCACAAAGAGGAAAATCACACACTCATACACAGTCCCTATCAAGCACTCTCTGGGCAGCCCCATCTTGGAGGTATGCAAACAAAGAAACACTGTGATTGCACATTCAAGTGTGTGCTTTGCCCAGTCAGACCACATATATAATATATATATTTTTACACGTTAGGGTATAATCAGTCCTGGTGTCCCATTATAGGAAGTGCCCTTTTTTATTTATGTATATCATCAACTCATTAATGTATACATATTATGTATCACACAAACCAACCAATCAGAAGCATGTTTTTTTTCTCGTTTTTAATTTCACTGTCTTTTGCCCATCATCCTGTTGTCAATCATTTGTCCCACACTCGCCCATTGACTATGAAGGTCTATCATTCAGACAGACATCAGGATGAGTTGCATTTTAATGACCCAGATGTACACCCTCCTTGCACTCAGTGAAGCACCATGCAGGGTGCATGCCATAGGCTGACAGCAAAGGATATTCCCCCACTTCTGCAAATGGTGTTTCTTCTTCCCTGCATCCCCATGAAGCATGAGTGATGGTTTCCTGGTCTCCACCAAGGAAGTGACAAAACCCAGGGTGCTGAGTGTGAGATTTCCTCTCCACCCACCATGGAAGGCAAGTGGACCATGTGCTTTGGCTATTTTCGTGGTTGACTCCTCTAATGCTAGGAAGCTGAACAAACCCCATGGAGGCAACAATCTAAAACTCTACTCACAATCCTGAGCTGATCTTTGGTTAAACTGAAATAGAAAAAGTATATATGCACAGCATATACTAAAAGTACACAATACCACCCCCGTAAAAGTATTAACTCAGCACTCAAATCAGATCACTTGAGCCCAAATCTCAAGTTAGGTTTACAAAAAAAGACACTAAGACATAAAGTAAAATTAAAAAAAAAAAAGCAAGTGCATCCAATCAGAAAAATGGCATACCTAACAAAATCAACACTAGGCAACATTAGTAAGCTAAATATGATTTAACTGCATAAAAACCTGTATAAAAATAATAAATCTTAACAAAGTCCTAACTGCACTGCTGTAATGATAGTAAAATTATAACTGGATTCTTAATACAATTACAATCTCCTCAAAGCTAAAGCAGAAAAACACTCACAAGCAGCCTATTACAAACCATTGAAATTACTCAGAGCTGTATTTGACCAGCAGCTTAATCAAGCTTTATAATTACTACATACCACTGAAATTAAATGAAATGTAATCAATAATTCCTTGTAAAACACACATTTGTCCGTTGAATGCTGGCTTGTACAAGAATAGGAATTTAGAATTATTTTGCAGTTGTAGGGAAAGATCTGTGGGTCCTAATGACAGACAATATTATATTGTATTCTTTATTTATTCATTAAAAATATGTAGATGCTTCATTCTTAGGCATCTTGCATAAGTCAGACAACATGGTCAGAAAGGCATGTGTAAAGCAAAAACTGTAAGAAACGTAAGATAAATACATTAGAAAAGTAAAAAAATAATAATAAAAGCAAGTGTATAACCATCTAGAGGCAGTGGAAGCTTAGTAATCTCTTAAAGTAATATAATACCACCATCTGAAATAAAGGAAGGTAGCTGATTCCATAGGACCAGGCCAGATATGCAAAAAAAAAACAAAAAAAACAAAACATTTTTCCTAAAATTTCTATTCCAGCCTGTACAGCAACCAAAAGCCCTTGCCTGATAAGCTGAGGTATCTAACCAAGGCATAAAATCTCAGATTTTTTTTAAGATAAGAATGGCCAGATTGCAAATTTCAGAGTAGGTGAAGATCAGTAGTTTAAGGGTTCACCTCACCTAGCTGCAACTAAAAGAGAATGCAAACCCATAGCAATATGACTATTAAACGACACTCCAGTTGGGGGCGTGGCTAGCATTGTCATGGTGTAGCAGCAGATTTCACAAGCTCCACTAAGGAAAATATATCATCACTAGAAATTTGTTTCATATCAAGAAAAAGTGGATTTATTTTTGCAGAATTTGATGGTAATCAACATTCTTTTCAGGAATATCTACTTATAAATTGAAATTGGTTATAATTTCCAGTCAAAACCTTCATCTAAACAAATACTTCACTTTTGGGAGATTTTCAACATGAGTTATACTAAGGCAAACAACCAGGACTCCAGTATATAAAAGGAACTACAGACTTTAATAACAACTATTCTAGACCTCACAACTAAGATTGGTATAATTGACTGCAAAATAGACAACTTTAAAGAAAAAGCTACCAAGCAGATGGATATGCTCCATGAGGATCTAGAACAGCAAAAAAGATTAAATTACTAGTATTGAGGAATTATTAACAGACCTTGATGGAATATTGCTAGAAAATGAAAATAACATAGAATTTTGGCTTAAACAAAATACTTCATTACAACATAAACTGGATGACCTAGAGAAAAGATCACGCCGGAATAATATAAGGATTTTTGGTCTTCAGGAAAATACAGAAGGAAACAATATGTCAAGTTTCCTTAACTCATGGCTACCACAATTTCTAGATTTACCAGACGCATTATCTTTTGGTATAGAGGGAGCACATCGGTCTCTCACATCAGGAAACAGTACCAACAGGAAACAACCTAGATCTGTCATAGTAAAATTCCTATCATCTTCAGATAAAGACTTAATTCTAAAAACAGCCTGGTCAAAATCACCTTTAAAACACAATGACTCTATCATTCGCTTCGATAATGACTATTCAACAATGGTAATTTCCAAAAGAATTTTTTTTTTACCTCTAATTAAAGAACTGAAAAAGGTACAGATTAAGACTCACCTCTTGTTTCCAGCAAGGCTTAAGATTTTTCTTCCTGATGGACCTTCATTGTTTGAGGATCTTGATCCTGCTGTGAAATATGTTAAAAACCACAAATTACTGGAAAAAATAGAAGAGATGGAGTGGGCTAACCCCTCTCTTAAAAGAATGGCTCCTAAAACTACATGGAAATCCATTGAAAAACAAAAGAGACTAAAGAATAAACGAGAAATACAGACTATTTATAAAACAAACTATTATTGTGGACTGTGCTTTTATTAACAAGTCTGTTTTGATATGTTATAAATACAAGGTAAGATCTACACTGCTTTTCATATGTTGCATATATATAATGTTTCATTCATAACTTGATTTGATATAATATAACATACTTAATCTACCATCAATATTTTTATAATTAACACTTTAAGTATTCATTTTATATAAGTAAGCATACCATATAGAAATGCATTACCTCAGCATCTGCTTCATAGTTTAGGATACTACTTAGCTGTATATTACACTTTAATTTCACAAAGCTGTAATATATACAGTTGTAAATATTTAATATTCTATGTAAGATAAAATGAAGGGATACATTGGAAAATATAAATTAAGGAGGGATGGAGGGGAGGGAGAGAAAAGAAGAAAAGTTTTTTTTTTTTTTATATATGCATATAATTTCTTGTATATATAGCATAGTATACATAAGTCTCTCTAAACTCAAAGTAATAACAATGCATAACATACTCAAAGCCTTCTTCGCTCTTCTAATTGCACTTTTAAGTCATAGAGAATAACATATTCTTATAACAGTCTCCATCTCACTTCTAATCATACAGTACTGGTCAGCACTGAGCATAAACTGTGCTACACCCTCAGAGTAGAACAAGAATTCACAATGTAATTATTAAATATGTACATGATAAACATTTGTTCAGGATAGGTAAATGTTGGGAAGGTAGTGTAGTATCTGTGGGTTTAAATGTCAATGCATACATTAGCTCTGAGAAGCTGGGAGATGGTATATGTGTTTCTATTACAAGGCTTATTATTTATATATTAATCTAAACTCTAGGGAATATATATAGTTAAAAATAAACATAGTGCTTTTAAATGACAAACTAGAGCAGTAGGAAAAGTCACAACATTACTTTCATGCTTTGTCTGAAAACTTATTTTTTTTTTATGACAGTTTTGCAGTATAGTATGGGGAACAGATATATGCTGATTCACATATATAAAAACGTTTTTCTTTTTACTGAAATTTGGCTGTTTCCAGCCGAAAAAATAAGGGAGACAACTTTGAACATTCTCCTTACCTCAGGCAGTGCTCTCATGAGATAATTATTCATTTGGAAAACTTTCAAGAGTCTGTGGAATCATCTCTTCTTTCTCTGAACTCCCTTGACAATATGAAGCAGCTAGATGACGTCATCACCATGTGATGAACATTTCCAGGAATTGCAGAACTGTATTTTGACTGTAACTTGGTTTAACAATCTTTTTTGTTTTAAATCAACTGTTATTTACTTAAATGATCATTTATATGGTTGATGACAAGCTTACATATTACAATAACATAATATCTTCATATTTTGTGACTTGAAGAAAGGATTACAGAACAGATAAAGGAAGAAAATGTAAAAAGAAAAGAAGTGACAGAGGAGATGATTATGAGCGAACTGTGTGAGTATTAAAATGTAAATATCAATGTGCTTTATTCTTAGACCCTACAAGTGTAAATACTGATGGTAACATTCATTTTTGTATGTATATATGTGTATATGTAAATATGTGTATGTATGTGTATGTGTGTGTGTGTGTATATATATATATATATATATATATATATATATATATATATATATATATATATATATATATATATATATAAAATATATATTTTTCTCTCCCTCATCTTCCTTTGAAATATCACTGCATACTATGATCATGGTTACCATACTCAAATGTAATATCTTCACAAATTTGTGCACTCTTTATATTTAAGTGTCATAAGTAAGGTTATGCATATAATTTCAGAATGTTTGCATAGCAAAGAATTGATTAACAAAAGTGGTATACTAAAAAGAACTTTGCAAATAGATATCTTATTTTGCCACTAGTGAAAGCAGTTGTATATACATGTATTTATAGTGACTACATCCCATTTGGGGATGATAAAATGTTTATTTAAATGACATACTGTTTATAATTACACTTACGTCTTCTAAATAGTCATTCTAAATATAACTATTTACAAGGGATCCTAACTACTTGTTAGCCTTGTTTTACTTTTTTTTCTCTCTCTTTTTCTCTCTCTGTTCCCTCTCGAGTTCGTGTATATAAGTTAAATAAAGGGAAGAGATATAACGAGAGTTACAAACATGTTAATACAAAATAGAATTACATTTAAATAAGCCATGGTTTGAACAATAACATTGTGTCCTGGATAACATATTATATCTGATAACCTAATAAAAATGTTGTTTATACACACAACCTCTGTTATCTATGTTAATAGTAAGGCAGTTGTCTAAATTACTTAGTCTTTTTAAATAATCTGTTAGACATTTGCCTTATTTTGGAATGTAAACCATATTTTGAATCTATTAGGTTACATAGGTTTCTTATTAGATATGATATCTATGAATGTATAAACCTTTAAGATAACACTGTATTAGGACAATTAATGATTTCATTAGAATTTGGTTATCTTAATGTTTCTAACTTAAAGTATATAAAGTATGTTATTAGTGGAGTTTGTACTCTGTTGTTACAGTTTAGGGGTTGATCTCAGTGGAGGTTATAACTCCAGGCGGGGAGCGTTGGGGTGTTTGTTTTTATCTAGTGTATGTAATATTTTTTTTAAAAAAGAGTTTTTTGACATTCAGAGTAGCTTATTTATGGGAAATATAGAGATTAAAGCTCAAGGAATACATTTTTTTACTAAAGACATGAGATTTAATATTTTTATTAGGAACAAATTCATTTTTTTGTGGACATTTTCACATTATACATATGATATTGATATGTTACTAACACATCTTTCAGGTGCAATTACATAATATGACTATGTTGAAATGTATGTCACTTAAGATAAATGGTTTGAACAATCCATATAAAAGAAGTAATTTATTTAAATATCTAGCTTTTCATAAACCTAATATAGTTTTCTTACAAGAAACTCATTTAACAAAAGATACTATTAAATTTCTAGATACAAATAAATAATCAAATATAGTAAGCTCAGAGTGTACTATAAAAAAGAGATGTAGCAATATTGTGGAACAAAACATAACCATTACCCAGATTAATCAAAACATACCAAGGCAATAAAGGTTTGCTTTGCTTGGCTGCAGTTGAGATGGGTTAGAAACTATATACATTAATAAACAACTATTGGTTACCTAGTATTGGTACTAATACTATTAGACACATATTGAATCAAATAGTTTTACTATCTGAGGGACATATTATTATGGCAGGTGACTACAACTGTATCTTAGACCCTAAAGATACAACCACTTCAGGAAAAAGAAAAATTACAGCACAAGCTAAACAGCTTATAAATTTCATAAACTTATAACTACTCAAAGACATATATAATTTTGTGGATCATAACTCATTACAATACATGTTCTGTTCTAATAGATACAAAACATATTCTAGAATTGATAGAATATTTCTTTCCACATAGATAATTAATAACCTGACCAATAGCAAAATTATATCCTGCTCAATCTCGGACTATAATACTATCATATTTGAACTTAATATTAATAACACCCATAGTGTCCAAATTAAAAGGATTCCAGCATATCTCACACAACTTAAGGATTTTCAATTATTCATAACAGAAAAGACACAAAACTTCATTAATATAAACTCAGCATCAGACACACATGATATATTTATTTGGGGTGTCCTAAAAGCATACTTATATGGACAAATAAACAAATGGTTTCATAATAAGATGAAAATATGGGATAAAGATCTAAGAATATTAAAGGATAAACTGGACTCACTATACACAAATAATAAAGATAACCTGTCTTCAAAGAATATAAAGGATGAGATATACAAACTAAATGAACATAGATCTATACTACATCATAAAACAAAGATAACACTAGAGAAATATTGGTTTCTTGCTCATTCCGTAAATCCTAAACATCTATCAAACCTTAAGAATAAGACCAAAAGATTAAATAAATATAATTATATTAAAGAAATACATTCTGCAAAAAAGAAATGAGAAGTACATAGTATACAAGATATATTAGAAGAGTTTAGATGTCACTTTCATGAAATTAATCCACACAATAAATTTAAACACAAGATAACATAAAAGATTATATTAACAAGAATATATATAATAAACTAAACAAACAACAAATAGAAGTTATTGATAAACAAATTGCTTTACCATATATACAAAGTCAAGTAAGTAAGCTTAAACTAAACAAAGCTCCAGGTAACGATGGAATTATTCCTGAAATATATAAGATAATGCCCAAAATGGCTATTTCCTTACTACACAAAGTATATAATTCAGCCCAAAATGATAATTTTACACCCCCATCCTGGAAATATACATTTATATCCCTTATTTTAAAATCAAATAAAGACCCAAAATTCTGTTCCTCATACAGACCAATATCTTTACTGAATATTGATTATAAGATGTTTATGAATATATTCTCAGAAAGATTGAAGAAATTCTTACCCCACTTAATAGATGAAAACCAGACAGGATTTATAACCAACAGAAGTACTTTTGATAATATAAAACAAACCCTAGCTATTATAGACTTCTCACAAAGGAAGAAAAGGAACTTATCATTAATTAGTCTTGATATTAATGTGGCCTTTGATTCTATTAACTGGCTCTATCTATTTACTCTTTTGGAATACTTACATTTTTCATATAATTTTATTAATCTTCTAAAACATTTATATGAAGAAACCAATGTATATATTAAAATAGGGTCATATCTTTCCAATAAAATATCTATTACAAAAGGCACCAAACACGGATATCCTCTCTCTCTTCTACTATTTACTTTGATCATGGAACCCTGGGCAAATGAATTAAGAAACAATAAAGAAATAGAGGGTTTGGAAATGGATAAAGACAATATAGCCAAAATCCAGCTGTTTGCAGATGATGTTCTTATCACCACAAAGGGAAATGTCTTCTCATTCATGTCATTATATGAATCAATTAAAACATTTCAAATGATGTCCGGTCTATCATTCAATGACAATAAAAAAAAATTCTACCCATATATCCTAATAATAAAAAAATAAAAAAAGGATGATAGGAAATAATAAATATCACATTGCTAACACAGATCAAATCACATATCCTGGAATCATTCTTGTCAAAGACATTAAATCAATAATTCAATTAAACTATAGCAAATGTTCACAAAATATCCAAGAATTATTTACAAAATGGAATACAATAATATTTACTACTAAAGAAAGACTAACCATTATAAAAATGATAATTCTACCTAAAATCTTATACATAATACAATCCATTCAAATTCTACCCTCCAAAGCAGACACCCAAGCAACCGCCACCCCAAAACAAAACACGTGCAACACATAGCTTACAAAGCCAGTGTGCCGAACAGTCACAGCCCTTAAGGCTAAACAACACACCTGATACACTTGTAATAGGTGACTCTATTGTGAGGCACACTGACGTCCTGCTCACCAGGCTGAACAAGGAGAAGGTCAAGGTGAGATGCCTGTCAGGTGCTAGGATCTGCCACATAACACAAGCACTCAGATCACTCCAAGGCAAGTACAAATATGACTCAGTCATTGTCCATGCTGGTGTGAATGACCTGAGACATACCTCCCTAGACTACATGAAAAGAGACATACAGGAGCTCTCTGAGCATGTAGCCCAGGCCGGTATGACCCTGACCTTGAGTAGCATCTTACCCTCACCAAGAATAATGCCACAATATGAAGACAAGATGATCAATTTCAACAATTGGCTTAAGTATTGGTGTCATTCAAAGGGGATTCAATGCCTGTCAGCCTGGGATGACATGCTCGACAAGCCACGATGCTTCGCTAGGGACGGCTTGCACCTGTCACCCCTGGGCTTTTGGATATTGGCAAAGAATCTTGCCACCCCCATAGTGCATTTTTTAGGCAAGGCTCAAAAGACAAACCCACCTACATAGGTATCACAAGGGATAAGAAACTAAGAGTAATGCTAATCAATGCCAGAAGTCTAAACCTCAAGATGCATGCACTCAAAACTCTCCTTAGCATGGAGAACATCGATATATGTGCAGTAACAGAAACCTGGTTCAAGGCTCCCAAAAGCACCCCAGCACTACCAGGTTTTACCTCATACCATGCTTTTTGGCCCCAGAACTTGGACCAAACCACAAAAGGAGGGGGAGAGTCAATATTCGTCAAAGATAACCACACCTCCAGGTTGGTGGCAAAGCACGAAGCATCAGAGACTATCCATGCGCAACTAACAGTGGGTGAAACTGCTTTCCAGTTTATAGCCTGCTACAGACAACCCTCCCAAACCCAGGAACCCCACTCGGCCTTCCTGAGAACACTGGAAAATATGAAGGTCTCTCCAAACACCATTATATTGGGTGACTTCAACTACCCAAACATAGACTGGGAGCATTACTCTAGCTCCAACACCCTAGCCCAAAGGTTCCTAGAATTTATAAACTCAAATGCTATGGAACAACTTGTTACCACTCCCACAAGAGGGGAAAACATACTGGACCTGATCATCACCAACATGGTGTCTCTATGCTCCAGATCAGAAGTGTATCCCTCACTGGTAAGATCAGACCATAAACTAATCTCACTGGATATTCACATCCCGACCCCACCCCGTGCCCAGAAAACCACAGAGAAAAACTTCTCTAAAGCAAATTTCACACTTCTCAAAACCGAGGTGGAATCCTTGAAAGCTCCCGGGCCTGTGAAAAATATGGCCCAGACAGCAGAATCCTTTATAAACGCATTCTATGAACACCTTCAGGAATGCATGGATCATGCAATCCCAAATAAAACCAGGACCCAATCCTCCAAAGGCAGGCGTCCTGTCTGGTGGACCCCAGTCATAAACAAACTATACAATAGAAGGAGGAAGGTACTACATGATAGAGCAAAATCCCAAAAAGGGAAGGCATCTCTGATCAGTATTAGCAAAAAACTACGGGCATTCATAAAATCGTCTAAGGCCAGCTTCGAGAGAAAAATTGCACTGGACACTAAGGATAATATCAAGGCTTTCTTTAGTTATCTTAGGAACCTGGGTGGGAATTCACAGATATGCTCAGAATTAGTCCAAAATGACAAAAAATACACCAAACCCACAGACATTGCCAACATCCTAGCTGACAGGTTCAGCATAAACTTCTCACCCCTTCCCCACCAAAAGGGCAAATATCTATCCCAGCAGAGTGCTGCCCCCCTGACATCTCAGATGCTCAGGTAAGAGCAGCCCTCTCCAAAGCAAAAAACACAGCATCAATGGGACCAGACGGTGTCCCAGGCTGCGTCCTACATGAACTCCAAGAAGAGCTAAATCCAAACATAAAACTACTGCTCAATCTCAGCCTTACTACAGGATATGTACCCAAAGAGTGGCGTACAGCAACAGTGGTCACTCTCCACAAAGATGGTGCCTCAACGGATCTTGGAAACTATCGCCCCATAAGCCTGACTAGCTTGGTCTGCAAAGCTATGGAAAGGATCATCATGGACCTCATAAATAAAGATATTGGGGACCTACAGACACTGGATCCTACCCAGATTGGCTTTGTTAAGGGCAGATCCTGCCTCTTAAATCTGGTTGATTTCTTTGAAACAGTCACCAAGGCCATTGATGAGGGGAAGGTGGTCCACACAGCCTACCTGGACCTCGCAAAAGCCTTTGATACAATATCACACTTGGGCATTATAGATAAGCTCACCAGCTTAAATATAAACCCCTATGTCACCAGATGGGTTGCAAACTGGCTCAAGGACAGAACCCACATGGTTAGAATTGCTGGAGCCATGTCAGACTCCAAACCAGTTACAAGTGGCATCCCACAAGGCTCAGTCCTGGGACCTCTCTTGTTCAGTATATATTTCTTGGAGGTACAGGCCAACAGGGAAGGACTGTGGCTGACCAAGTTCTCAGATGACTACAAACTAGGTGCCATAATCGACTCTCCAGCTGACACAAGCATCCTACAAAAGGGCCTCATAGAAACAGACAACTGGTGCCAGAGCCATGGCCTCAAGCTAAATGCCAAAAAGTGTATAGTCATCCCCTTTGGCAAAAACAAAGTGCCCACAAATAACCACATAGGTGGTAATCCATTAAGTACGGAAGAAGTAATTAGGGATCTGGGGACCCAATTTGATAGCAATCTCTCATTTGAAAACCACGTGGCCAAAGTGGTTAGAAAAACATTTTATATAGCCCACCTAATCATGAATGGAATCACATCTAGATCAGGGGAGGTCATCGTGCCTCTTTACTCATCCCTCATCAGACCCATATTTGAGTACAATGCCCTTTTTGGGATGTACCTTACCAGACACCTGCAGCAACTGGAAAGACCCCAAAAGTACCTCACCAAGAGGATCAAAGGGCTCAAACAGATGCCATATGCTGCCCAGTTAAAGAAACTCCAGCTCTACTCAGTGGCATACCACCTGCTCAGAGGCGATCTGCGCCTGACGTATAAAGCCATGTCCAACCCAGAATTAATGGACATGCTGCACCTCAGAAAATCCAAATCCCATCGAGCTACATGCTCAAGAGACTTGAACCTCAGCACTGAAATAAATAGGACATGCTGGAGGGACAGATTCATAACCCAGAGGCTCCCTTCACTCTGGAATAAAATCCCAGTCCAGGTTAGGCAGAGTCCCTCATTGACTCTCTTCAAGAGGAATCTTGATGAGTGGATGGGAGATCGTAGGTTTACCCCGGGTATCACTTCTGTGTCACTGTTAGACAGAGGCACAGTATACTAACCTCGAAAAAGGGCATAGCAAAATTCATTTAAAATGGGTGGCGAAAGCCAAACACACTCTGGCTAGGCTTATAAATGCACTAGGGCAGATTGCCTAGTATGAACCTATGACCCTATGAACCTATAAACTCTTTAATACTAAAATTCTTTTGGTCACAAAAAAAAAACTAGAATTACTATTAATCGACATATTAACAGCTGGAAGAATGGTGGAATAGCTTTCCCAGATCTAAATCTCTATTCGATTTCTGCTATAATCAAATCAATTTCTCAGCTCTTAGATATAACCTATTTAGCTAAATGGAAATCTTTATGGGAAGTATCAGACATGGAACTTATAACAAGACCAACAACATATCAACTAGAATTTATAAACGCACCTTTTATATGGATCTTACAAGAATATTTTATCACACATACTAATCCTAATCATACTGCCAGTTACATACATAATATTATAATTAACTTTAGAAACTTTATATATAAATATGTTAAATATAAAGACTACTTTTTTGTTATTTCCTGTAGCATACACACAAGAGACTTTTGTTACCTCAGATATTAATAACATTTCTCAAATGAAAAATAATGACCTCAAATACTGGTTCCAGCTAACTTATGAATACAAGACTAGTTCAATGGATCATATTATACAGGAATATACACTTAATAATTCCTCATGGTTAGATATACAAACACTTATAGTATATATTGATAATAAGCTGAAACTAGCTTCACCAACTAGCAAACATGACACCAAGATATTATTACAATTTCCTCAATCAACATTATTACGCCATTCAGGTAGTCTCTCCTCTATTTATAGACTTTTAAGCGAAGAAACATTTTCTTGCACACATAACTACTGAAGTTATTATAGTTTAATTACTCATAATTCCCCAAGTGAGCAAGATAAGGTCAATATGCTGCAATCAGCTGGGAAAACATCATTTTCTCTGAAATGGAAGATTTACACATGAAGATTCATGAATAGATCCTTTTATACACCACAAAATAATGGATAAAATTAATAAAAAACAGAACATCTGTAATAGATGCAACTCTAATGTAGATATTAACTGGGCACATATGCTTTTTGACTGCCCAACCTTAAATATCTTGCTGCTGATCCAGACTATGTTTATCCTGGAAAATGCACATCCTTCATCATTTTTCCTACAACCTCCATTTGAGCCTCTGCAATGTGCATACCTCATGGTCAGTCTATGTTTTTTCAATGTAACAGTCTTTTGACACATGCAGTATGAGGCAGTGGTATCAGGAGCACCCATTATGGCTGCATTATAAACTACAATGAGATAGCTGCATTAGCTGTACTGACTTCCGGTATGATCTGATCAAGCAAAGGAGGCATAATCATTACATGCACCTCCTCAGATATCATCAAGTGATTATTAGCTCTACATCAGGAGAACATGACCCAGTGAAGACAATTTTGAAAAGAATGATGTAATAGAATCAATCCAGGGCAGTTGTCCTGTCACAAAGTCCTTGGTTTCAAGGCCAGGTTGGAATATCAAATCCACAGAGTGACTGAGTTTATTGGTTATGGAGGAAACAACTTGAGTGAAACCAAATCTCTCTAAAAGACAGAGAAACATCATGACAAATCACTAGTCTTGGCATCAACTCCTATGAAGCAGATCAAGTAAGAAACTGAAGAACTCTTACAGTAAAGTCAAAGGTCTGAATGCAGAGTGGGGTCTGAATAAAGAGATGATAACTTCAGCAAAAGGAGAGAAGTATTCCTGGAATTGAATTCATCCACAAGTCTTAGTGAGTACCTTCATGAGGTAGACCCAGTTTTTCACACAATTTCACCAAGATGACACTGATATATAGACTGTATTTATATAGCATATATTATGGACAGAAGTAGGTTAAAAAATAAAAAGATAGCTGGGTGCACAAGTCCCAGGATAAAAAGTACCCAATCCTGGTAGGCACACTGGTACCAGGACTGAACAAAAAATGACAGTGTGTAGAATCCTCAAGACATAGAAATATTCCTACAATGTGGCTAGAAAACATCCAGGGGGAGGATGCCCCCCTGTTGTAGAAGGAAGTAGCACTCCACAAAAATTACAAAAACTGATATTCCAAAAAAGAGCCATAGAGACGATAGAGTGGACTACTGAGGATAAGAAAGAAATTATGCATTGTTACTATTATGCAAAAAGCCCAGAATTTGCAGACAAAAAAGATATATGAAAAGATTAAGAGAGAAAA
Source organism: Protopterus annectens (assembly GCF_019279795.1). Taxonomy (NCBI): domain Eukaryota; kingdom Metazoa; phylum Chordata; order Ceratodontiformes; family Protopteridae; genus Protopterus; species Protopterus annectens. Next base: position 1,548,691,077 of record NC_056735.1, read on the forward strand.
TAGAGGAAAGAAAAATACTTCTACAAGAAAAACTGTCAGAATTTTCAAATAAAAAGTTGTGTTCATTAATACAACAAATCCATTGAAAGCACTATACACACAAAATAACCTTGCGCTATTTGGAAAAAGAAGTGACTAAGGAAGTGCAAAAATTTAAAGAATAAAATTTAGAGATGCATGAAGGGTATAAAAAAGAAATATGGACATGGGAAAGAAAGAGAGATCTCATATGGTACAATATTTACACAAAGGAAAAAGCCAAATTAATCAACACAAAAAGGCAGCTGCAAAGATATTTGAAGAGAAATATAGGCAAAAGCATCCAGATATGAAAAAAATCACAATAAAAAAATAAGATCACAAAGAGGGAATGCAAAACAGAAGATTAGTCAAGTCGTATAGTATTATAACAGATCAGGATTTATCATGTACTATTGCAAATAATAAACTAATGCACAGATGAATATAAAGGAAAAATACAAAATAAACAATAATTGATGACCCAAAAAGTTTTATTGAGAATTGTGAAACAAGGTAAAAGAAGTTGAAAGACCACCAATAAAAAGAAGAAATAGGTACATTTTGGAGAAGTATTTATGAAGATTATTAACAAAGAAGCTAAATGGATATAAGAAGTAAAAGAAATAATAATAAGTTTAAATGCACAGGATATGAAATGGGGTGAAGCACCTACCACAGAGATTGAAACAAAAGTTAAGAAAAGCCTCTAATTGGAAAACCTCAGGCCCCGATTCAGTCCCTAACTTCTGGCTAAAAGTATTACCATCTTTGTATGAAGATTTAGCTATGAGTAAGAACTATTTATATGCGCACCCCAAGCAGACCACCAGCCAACTAACAACAGGAAAAACAATGCTCTTAATTAAAAATTATAGACCAGTAACTTGCCTTCTGACAATGAATAAACTATACACTGGAATGAGCAATGGATGACACAGGGAGGAGAATGTGGCACAGGAAGATGCTCTGGAGTTTACAGTCATTTAGATGAAAACTGAATTATGGCAATAGAGCAAAAGGGTAATAAAAAAGTCATATGGAACAAAGGCTCATTTGTTGTTAAATAAAATAGTAGAGAACAGTAAAAAAGGGGAAGCATCTAATCTAATGATGAATTTGTTATTTATGGCAAAGACCTGCAAATAGTAAAATGTGGTGATTTTTCTAGATATAATTTTAGCAACCTTAATTTGACAACTGCTCATTGTGAATTGTTGAAGAAGGATTTTCCTTTTGTCCCTTTTTTCAAAACAGACATTGTTGCATTATTGTTGAATTTAAGTTGTATACCAGGCAATTGAATCTAAGATCGTTTTTTTTTTTTCATCAAGAAGTAGTGATTAATAATGGTGGTGTTATGAAACGCAAAAGCACATTTATTTCCCCTCACAATGCCAGTTTATCTACTTTTGAATGTATGTGTGAGATAGAATTTAGAGAAGCAATTGGTTGTAAATCTCAATATAAGGAAACCTAAACAAAGATGAAAGAGATGTGCTTTATGGATTGGCCAAGGATAGGAACACTTGGATTATGAAACCGGACAAAGCCTTTTCACAAGTTATAACAGGGGCTGTAGAGTTAGACTATATAAATGTTGAGACACCCATCATACCGGTGAATTTTGGAATACTCAAAGTTCATAACAATCAATCTGATCCACATTTTATACTGATATTGGCAGCTAGAGGCTCTAAGACAGAACTCTTGGCAGCATATATTGACAAGTATTCTAATTCAGTGTTAAAAAATGCCTCCTACATACTCAGAGACAAGGGGAACTGCTTGTAGCTATTAAGAAATGCTAAAAGTTTTGAAAAATATATATCTGTTACAGTAGATGTAGTAACTTTATTTTCTGTCATACCTCACGAGACAGGTTTGGACTATTTTAACAAAAGTTTGAATAGTGGGAAGAATTTGAGAAACAGTAAAGTGACCCTATTGGCAGATTTGATGGATTTAATATTGAGGATTTAGGAACAATTTTTGTTCTTTGAGGGGGAGTATTTTTGTCAAGTAGCTGGAGTAGCAATGGGTGCTAAATGCTCTCTGGTTTTTGCTAATTTAGTTTTACTCAAATGGGAGATAGAATGTGTGTTTCATCCCCTTATATGTCTAAAATTAGATTATATTTAAAATTTTTGGATGACATACTTATCTTGTGGTTGGGTAACATGAAGGAAATTGTAGAATTCAAGTACTCCATTTTTTCATTTATTTATAGATATCATGAGGAACAAGTGGATTCTTTAGCTATTTTATTGAAAAGGAATGGTAGTAAGGATGGTAGATTAACATCTACCATTTTAGAAAATAAACCTATTCCAATATGTTACTACATTATGACAGCTGTCATCCTCCACACCATAAAAAATGTGTCGTTAAGGGGCAGATGGTTAGGTTATCGAGATTAACTAGTGAAGACAAAGATTTCAAAAAAGAGATGTTCACCCTTATTGGTATGTTCAAAAATAGGGGTTACCCTATGATCTGTTGTTGAAGGTTAGTATATATGTTGTGTCTTTCGGCTTTTCCCGGTTAGGGGTTGCCACAGCAGAACGCCGGTCCGCTAATTATTGGTAGTTGATTTTTACGTGCCGAGCTACCAGCCCTGACTCACAACCTTTAACGAAGGTACACCCATTCACGCATGTCTCCACGCAGAAGACGCTCTAGCTGACAATCGAACTGGACAGCGTCTTACTGTGAGGCAACAACTCTACCGCAGCATCACCACCACGGTTACATGCAAATGGAATCAACAGTTGTCCCCATTTTAAGAAATGAAGGAAATTTAAGTTTAGAAAAATCAAATGATTTATTTGGTAGTGATGTGATGGTTATCCAATACAATAATGATGGGCCACAATTAGTTTCAATATTGTATATGATTTGGGATTAAAGTTTTGATGGTGAATTGAAAAAGAAATGTAGTCTATATGGCTACTTGCACAGCATGCCCAGCATTTTATGTGGGAAAACTACATGAAGACTAAGAGATAGAATAGCCGAACATTTGAGGGATATCAAAAATAAAGACTTATAGTGCTTTATATACACATAGCACCACATGTATTAGTTTTATTTTTTTATTATTGATAAGGTGGAACACAATGAAAGGGGTGGTAATGTCAAACTGGCGGTTGAGGCTACGGAGACAAAGTGGCAGCTTAGACTGAATGCTAAACACGAGCCAGGTATACATGATGGAATTTCTATTGCTGCATTGTTGAAACACAGAGCACTGAAAGTATGAAGTAAGGTTCATAACCTTTAATTTGTCTTGCTTCATAAAGAAAAACACTTTTTTGGTTAGTTTTGAGTTATTATAGTGAATATAAAATGTAGAGGAGCTTTAAATTGGTGAAGCTAGGTTTTAATTATGTAACTGGATGCATGTTAATTGTTTAATTTAATTTTGTATAAAAGGAAGTGTTTTTAGTGGATGGTGACTCTGATGATGCCCATTTGTGTGTAGGGCGAAAGCACTCAGTCACTTGATTTCATTTTATGTTTAGTAAATAGATGCTCAGTTTTACCACTGGTGAGGTTATTTTATTTGTTTTATTTTGAGTATAGTACTGTAGTTGGTTTTTACTTTGGTTTAAGAATCTAAGTATGACATGGATAGACTACAAAAAAGCATTTGACATTATTTGACATTATCTCACATTCATGGATAAAAGAATGCTTAAAATGTACAAGATATAGCCTACACTGATAAATTACATCAGAGCGACCATGTAACAATAGCAAACCACTTTGCAGTTAAGCCCTGATGAAGGAAAAATTATTATTCCATGGACAAAAACTCAAATGGGGGTATTTCAAGATGACTCTGTCACTGCTGCTCTTCTGCCTTGCCCTTAACCCATTAAGCTGTCTGCTTAACAGATTAGGTCATGGCTATAATTTCGCTCCCAAAAAGCAATAAAGTGTAAAGATTTCTAATCTTCTATTTGCTAATGATTTAAAACTGTATAGCTCATCAGATGAGGAACTAAAAGCACAATTGCAAGTAGTCAAAACTTTTTCAGATGTAAGAATGCCATTTGGTCTTGATAAATGTGCAAAAGCAACCTTTAAAGCAGAAAAGCTGCAGCACCAATAAAATATCAGTTTGAGACATGAATGTGATATAAAAGAACTTAAGCAGGAGGGAGTGTATAAATATTTGTGAGTTGATGAAAGATCAGCAATAAAACATGAACAAGCACAAATAAAACTCAGTAAGGAATATTTTAGAAGACTAAAATTAATCCGGAAAACAGCGTTGACATCTAGGAACAACATTCAAGCTATAAACCAATTTTCTATCCCTGTCCTAACTTACAATTTTGGAGTGATTGACCAGCCCCAAAAGGTGTTGGATAGATTAGACAGGAAAACAAGAATTATGTGTCATGCTTTTCAAATGATTTATAAAAATCAGTGTTTACCAAGATTTAATATTCCCCATTCTAAAGAAGGTATTGGCCTCCTTGAAATTGATTACAAGTATAGATCTGCAATCGTGGGGCTGCATACATATCTGCTAACCTCACAAGACCCAAATATAGTGAAAGTTGTGGAACATAAGAAGACTAAATCAAAGATGACTTCTCTTCTTAGTCTAGCAGAAGCATATTGGTCAAAAGAATGATGGAAATCAGTCTAGCAGTAGATAAAAATCAGTCAACCATTGAATGTGCCAAAAAAAAAAAAGAAAGAATATAAGGTGAAGAATCAGATGAGAAGGCAAGAAATGTGAAAAATGCAAAATTATAGTTGTAAGTATAGAAAACTCCTGGAGCAACATCATGTTGATCAGGATTGAATGCAGGAATGGTTAAGGAGAGGTGAATTCAAGCCAAAAGATGAAAGGTTAATATTGGCGGCCCAAGACAGTGGACAACATACACACTGCTTTACAAAGTGCATTGAACATGTGAGAGAAACAGACAAATGTAGGTTTTGTAAAACAGAATTGGAAACAGTCGCACATCTTGTTGCTGGTTGTAACATACTAATGGCAGGACTGTATACTGAAAGGCATAATAATGTAGCAAGACTGTTGCACTGGGGATTGTGCAAACATTATAATACTGAAGTAGCTGACAAATACTGGAAACGTGAGACACAAAGCATCATAGAAAATAATGAAGTCTACATCACATGGGATCATCCATTACCAACAGTTCAAAAAACAGATCCAAGAAAACCAGCTATAGTAGTCCATGAAAAGAAGACAAAAGTAGCATTGATCATTGAAATTGCTATACGCATTGACTACAATGTGTTGCGTACAGAGAGACACAAAGTAATAAAATGTCAGGATTTGCTGGCAGAAACAAGAGCAATGTGGAACAAAGATACCCAGACTGTTCCAATAGTAGTAGGAGCAACAGGTCTTATAACAAAGAATCTACAATCATATGTAGATATGTTACCAATACATGTAACTCCATATGAATTGCAGAAGGAGTTATTACTGGGCACACTGTGGCTGTTGCGAAGAACACCTCTGGCTGACATCAAAGATTGAAACAATACTAATTTCATGACCTTTAATCATACTTTGACTTAGGAATAGGGTCCATTCCTGTCATGGTATTGGAAACCCAAAAGATTTGGAGAAATTAAAAAAAAAGATAAAGTTACATGGTATACGAGTGGACAGCAGACTAAGTAATGTACAGTTCAGTCTTGCACCCATGATGATCTCAAAGCAGTTACACATACTAGCTGATATACTGGCCAGTTTCACCATGGATGAAAAAGAAATGGTGATCCAACCTTCAGTTGTTTTACTCCTGTGTTGTTTGGGACAGTGAATAATCCTTAGACCTGGAGTGACAAAATTTTCAAGGTAAAGACTGAATGTTTTATGAAAAGAAGCCTGCTTAACAGAAGGCAGGTCCCACTCATAGAACATCTTCAAAACAATGCCTGTCTTGTTCCATGGTGACCTTGCATTAAAAATTGTCCTGGTCAGGGTCCTAAATGATCAGGTTGTGCCTGCTTAACAATTTAATGTTGCTACTCAACTCAAGATGGACTATCACAAAGCAGAAGGAAATCCAGACCCTGTGCTGCTATAGTCTCCAAGGTGCTGAAAAACTCTAACACTGAAATAACATCACAGCTCAGTGAAAAGTGAGTATCAACTCCAAACGTCTTCTCTTTCTTACCTTTCTAAAGCATCTGTGCTGTCTCCCACTTTTTGAACTTAAGCAAGACCTAGAGTCTAAGAGCATGAAATTTAGGTGAATGGATGAGTGACTGCAAATTCAACTCTTGCCCCCAATGGATAGGGGCAACATGTAAATGTTCTGCTCATCTTTGGGCTGCTTGCACATAAAATATTTGGGCTAAAAACTTCAT